>NC_140528.1:60251724-60796073 GCF_057382185.1 Mchenga conophoros | reverse complement strand
AGTGAAATGAATAAAAATGTCTAATAAGGCAAGTGAAAATGTAGAAAAATAAAATGTTTAAACATTAAATTGTAGAAACATGCAGTGGAAAGGTTTGGTCTGAAGATTTTGAGTGTGTGGTCATTCATGCAAACATCAGTGACTAAAAATTTGCATATTCTTGGATACTGAAACAAATGCAGGAGTAAAGTATGAGACTGGTAGTGATTAGAAGAAAACTACAGAGACAGTAAGTCAGTCTACCTGCCAATTACTGCGTTTTATTAATGCCACAATACATTTGACTTGGATACTTTCTTAAGCCATGAGTGGGACTCATAGTTGGAGCTTCATTGGTAAGTTAAAGTATCTTAAACATTGTTTAAGAAAAAATAAAGTTAAAATGAAGATGATGGAATTTAATGTACACATCAGTGAGATCATTCAAAAAAATAACTCCTTTTTTTTAAATATCTTTCAAATGTCGGTATGTTAACAGGCATTTCCATCATGTTAACATTAACATCTGGAACACTGGCAGGTAAATTTTTCTTCTGCAATCAAAACATTCTCGTCCACATTTGTTAAGTGCAAACTATCACAAGTTTGCAAAAATTAAAAAAATAAAGATTTTTATTTAGAAAGCACAGCCAATAATTGAGCAAAGTTTCATTCTTAATAAAATGAATCCGTCTCAGTTCAGGCAAATACAAATATAATAACTACTAATTTGACACTGGACCTTGATTTATCTGTATATTTATATGTATATTGCTTATTCCGAGCAAAAATGTAAAAATAGCCCTCTATGTTTTCATTAATATTTTTTTTTAATCACTTAGGTCAACTCCTTTACAATGTGGCACTGAAACAAAAAGCTGTCCAATCTTCAACCAGTGGCACTGTGGGTATTGCTGGTAAGGCAGTTGATGGAAACAGAGATGCAAACTATCAAAGTGGGTCTTGCACACTTACCAATGTAGAATCTGATCCCTGGTGGAGAGTAGACCTGGTAAATGTGTATACAATTGGGACTGTAATGATAACCAATAGACAGGAATTGGAAAATGGGCTGGATGGTGCCGAAATCTGGATCGGAAATTCAATAACAATCAGTGACCCTGAAAGCATCAGGTGAAAGAGCTTGATTTATAACCGTAAGTCATTATTTATCATATCAATAGGACTTATTTATATTTATTCTTTACTTTTTCTTTTTGAATGTTTCATACACAGGTGTGCTGTCATCTCCCACATTCCCAGCGGACAAGCGTTTTATTTTCCATGTAACTCTGTGAAGGGACGCTACGTCACTGTGTTTTTACCAGGAAGTGCAAAGGTCCTAAGTCTCTGTGAGGTTGAAGTGTATTACGGTAAATACTTTCAATTCTGATGCAGATACATAAAACTGCAATTTACTGAGTCAAAGAACAAATGACAGCTTTCATGTCAGGGTGTTTTTAATTTCTAACAACATTACAATGTCACGTCTGCCATGGCAGATGAGTGGAGGTTGAAAGTTAGGATGCAAGATGCAGGCAGCTTCAGATGCAGGTGAGCTTTATTAAACTGGTAAGTGAAACAAACAAAAACTTAGCAGGCGAGAAACAGAAGCAAAGAAATTTATACTGGGAGAAACAAACAAAACACTGAACTGAAACCGGGATGCAGGGAGACGCGGGAAGATGACACAGAATGAGGCAGGGAAGAAACACAGACGAACCAACAACAAGGACGAGATGACACACAATATAAATACACAGACAGGAACATGAGGGAACAAGGAACAGGTGGCAAGCCCGGTGGAACTGATTGGGCACAACGAGACAAGGAAGCAAAACAGAATAGACTAACATGAGACACAGACCTTCAGAGTAAAACAGGAAATATACAGAGATGCAGACTGGAGGGAACACTGAGAAACACAAGGAAGAGTGCAAACATGACAAGCTGGGTAAACATGGAAAACATAACAGAATGAAACACAAACCACGGCACGAGAACTCACACAACAATATAACACAGACACATGGGGAGACAGAGGGCAGAGACACAAGGCAGAATCCAGTAAAATAAAATAAACAACCTAGGAACCATGGAATAAATCATGAACTAAAAAAGTAGAAAAACACAAGAAACCTAAGAACGCTGGGTCAAATTGACCCAGGACTGTGACATGCAATTATTCTTTGTGTTTTTATTATATAAATCAATAAGAGTTGTCAGAGCCCAAACAACATAAATTATTGTTTTCTTGGTTTTCCTTCAAGGATACCCATTACCCAATGTGGCACTCAAAGGAGAAGCTACCCAGTCATCTACACTCTCTGTTGCCACTGCGTCCAAAGCCATCGATGGCAGACGGAACTCGTTCTATAGCAATGGGTTCTGTAGCCACACGGCTGAAGACGAGACCAACCCCTGGTGGAGGGTGGACCTGCAGCGAAGCTTTACAATCACTGCTGTAAAAGTCACCAACAGAGGAGACTGCTGTGCTGAAAGACTGGATGGAGCTGAGATCAGAATAGGAAACTCACTGGAGAACAATGGAAACAATAATCCCAGGTAATTTTATATCAGTCAACGTTCATTGTGATCTTTTTCTTTGTTTGTTTTACTTTAGAATAACTTGAACAGCAATGTTTCAGCAATTAGAATATACATATTATCGACCACAGGACTAGTTAATTACTTGATGTTACCTTCTCCTTAACATGAAGTCCATAATACTAACATAATGCTGCCCCCACACTCTCTGCTGTCAGGTGTGCTTCCATCTCACATATCAACGCGGGTAAAACCTACACATACCGGTGTGATGGAGGCAGCATGGAGGGTCGCTTTGTGAATGTGTTTCTTCCTGGACAGAAGAAGACTCTCACCCTGTGTGAAGTGGAGGTGTATGCTGCCCCAGCAGGTAGAGCTTTAAGTGACTGGATCTGATCTACTGAAACACATCTGCCTGATACTGATTCATACTTGTTTCTTCTTTTCCACAATTTAGTGGAACCGCTTCCAAACGTGGCCTTAAACAAACAAACAGTACAGTCATCAACTTGGTATGGGCCAGTGTTTGGGCCCTCAAAGGGTGTCGATGGGTGCAGGAATGGAAACTTCAACATAAGATGCTGTTCTTCTACTGTAGAACAGCTGGGTCCCTGGTGGAGAGTAGACTTACTGGCTGTCTATAAAGTCAGTGCTGTCACCATCATCAACAGACAGGAATGTTGTCCTGAAAGGATTCTTGGGGCACAGATCCTGATCGGGAACTCGCTGGATCAAAATGGTAACCAAAACCCCAGGTGTGATCTGATTTCTGATAAATGTAACTTTTCTCCTTCAACATTAAATTCAATATTTTTTTGTTTTTTTAAAACAAAGAAAATCTAATGTCTGAACATAGTTTTAAGTTCTAATCTATCATTTTCTTTGTTGTTTCTCTACATCCATCAGTTGTGGCATGATCACATCATTAGATGGTACACCAACATACACATTCCAGTGTAATGAAATGGAAGGTCGCTACGTCACTGTGATCATACCAGGAAAAAGGACTTACGCAACCCTGTGTGAAGTGGAAGTGTTTGCTTCTCTATCTGGTAGGGTCTTGTTGTGCTATTTTTTAGAAATTGTTGTGGTTTTGTGTGCTTAAATTATTATTGTAAGATTTTTACTGTTGTTGTTTTTTTCTTTTTCTTGTATTTACCATTGTTCATAGGACCAAATGAACATTATGCACTTTGCTGAACTTTTAGCTTTCAGTGTCCAGTTAAACTGCAGAATATTTCAATGGAACATGTTAAAATGAAAAGAAAACAATAACAACCAAACTGGCTTAAACAAACAGAATCCTAAAGCAAAGTACTTCCCTGTAGTTCCAGAAGCTGTCACTCCTTTACCAACTCCTCCACCTCCTCCCACCCCTCCTCCACCTGTGAGCCTGCAGCTTGGTGGCAGGAACGTGACGGTGGTGGGAGAGAGGCTCTGCTGGTCTGATGCTCTGATGTACTGTAGACGTTATTACTGGGACCTGCTCAGCCTTCACAGCCAACAGGAGCAAAGCGAGTTGGAGCAGCTGCTGGGCCTCGTTCCTTTCTCCCTCACAGACCACATCTGGATGGGACTGCGCAGGTACTGATAGCTATAGATACATTTAGCTGATGTACATCACAGATTAAATAATGAGCAGGACATAACATAAATGAGATGGTGCTTCTCTCCAATCACAAGTGAAATGGAAAAATCTGTTAAAGAACTATACATAAATATCAAATGAGAACAAAGAAACAGAAGAAACAACCAAATAAATGGAGAAAGACACAACAGGAAAAGCCAGAAAGAAATGCAAACAATGTACAAAGTGAATGAAAATAACTACCAATGGTTCAAAGAAGAAATAACTTCTGACAACACAATGACCCCAAAAACAAAAAAACCCAGTCAAGAAAATATTTACTTGTTTTCTGATTATTTATCCAATTGTGTGTCATAGGGAATACATTTTTCACAGTTAATAAAGAAGGCATATTATGTAAATTTAAACTGCTGCAACATACTAAGAGGTCAGATGCCCCGCCTCTTCTGAGGAAATATTCTCAGAAGAGGCAGATTGTTAGAGTCAAAATGTTAAATATTCTGCCAAAGTTGTATTTTTACTCAGTTGTATATGTATTAAATTTTTATCCTATTGTACATTTTATTTTATTTTATTCCATTCTATATATAGTATTTTTTTATTCTATTCTATTCTGTACAGTTGTGTACAGTGTATTATTCTTATTGTTTTCCTGTGTTCTTTAATTTTTGCTATATAACTTTGCACTGTTGTGACAAAACAAATTTTTCAGATGTGGTACTAATAAAGATTCTCATCTTATCTTAAATGTTGTCATTGTGTACTTAAATTTGTAAGTCTCAGTTCAAACTGAATCATCAAAGACATTCCTTTGTTTCTGTTGTCTTCCCCAGCCTGTTGAATGGTGAGGGGGGCTACAGTGTAACTGAAGGCACATCCTATGTGAGGGTTCTGTTCTCTTATTTAGCGAGGATATTTACTTCCTGCATTTATGACCTTACCTGTGCTTGTGTATGGTGAGACGATTAGAGGGGTTACGCCATATACAGGTTGATGGAGATGACCCTTCTTGTTTAATGCTTGTTTCAAAAGAAAAAAGAACGAAAATTGGAATTTTCTGAACTCATTCCAGGCATATTTGCATCTTCCCAGTGATCACCTACTGTGCTTTGTTAATCTGAATTTCATTAACAGGTAGTCACACAGAAACGCAGACCCAACACAGATCTTTAAGTTAGATGCTTTGTGTTGTTGTGTTTTCTTATTTGCATTGCTGTGTCAAACTTACATTTGGATTTTCTATTCACTTAAGCAAAATTATGCTTAAAATGATAAAATTCAAATTGTTTTCCAGTGAAATTTTTTCCAGTATATTTAACATATTTTGTTATTTTGAAGATAAATATCAATCATATAGTTTATGTGAAATGTCAATAGCTGCATTTTCCAATCAGTTTACATCTGTTCGTTATACTTTCTCTACAACAGATCCCTCAGAGCAGATGAGTGGTTCTGGATGTCTGGATATTCCATGAATTTCTTAAATTGGCCACAAGATTTTGTTCCTGACAGCTACTCCAGCACCTGTGGAGGTGTGGCCAGCACAGACCACTTCCTCTGGCAGGACCAGCCCTGTGAGGAGAGCCTCAACTTCATCTGCCAATCAGGTTTTACTTACACCACATTAAGGCTTGTGTGCTTTTATTGTGTATTCCCTTATTGAACTTTTCCTCATGTTCTTTCAGGTGCTGACGATGGCGTGCAGAGAGTTTATTTCTCCAGCACTCAAGGATCCAACAAGTCCATAAAGGAGATGACACAGTATAAACTGTGATGCATAGTTATTTTGTTAGAAATAGTTTCTATCTGAATATGTTTTACACTCCTTTAAACCATTCTTAGAAAAATTCAGTAATTGCATAAAACATTACGTTTATCTTTTTCATAAGTTACAGTCATGAATAAATGATTTATCTTTAAATAATTTCCTGTCTAGTTTGTAGTAATGCTCATAGCAATCATAGCAATTGTATTTCTACAAAACACGTGAGGTTGTTCCTCTGCATTATATAAAGCAATAAGTGCCTATAATAGTGCCTCTAAAGTTATGGCAAAGACTGTAATGATGAAATGTGGTAATAAAGTTTGGATTAATAAACAAAGACAGTCGTATATTATAAAATATAACAATATCAAACAGTTTGGTTTTTATTTGTGCAGAAGAACACAAGTTCTTAAGCACTTCACACTACACGCACAGCAAAGTGCGAAAATGTTATTTTTCATTTGTGGACAATATAGCATACAACACACATGTCTGTAATTACTAAATTCTCTCTGACACTATATTAAAAAAAATCATTGCAGACCTGCTGTCTGACAGTATAAATAAGTTTTGTCTCTAAACAAATTAATTAGAAAGATTGTCAGAAAGATTTCCAGGGATTTGGTGGCATTTTCATATTCAGTCCTGCAACAATTTAAAATGTACCAAAATCAGTCGCAAAGTAACAATTTAAGATACAATTTAAAATAAAGCAGAATAATCAGTATGATTATTCTGACTCACTGAATTAACTGAATTCCAGCTTTGCATCAGCTTTAAACAGTCTAGTATAAATGTACTGTGAGTATACAGGATGGATATTAGCCAAGATTCGGGTTGCATCTTGTTGAATCCAGTTTTGTAAATCAACAAAGAGCATTAAACCTCAGAGCACAGCACAGGTCACCTGATCACAGCCTGTACAATAAAAAAAATCTACTGGAACTCATAATAGAAATGATTATGAGTTATGATACTTTTCCGCATGCTGAGCCACTACAACTGATTTTAAGATTCCCTCACCTGCTGAATCCCACTATAGACTCTTCCATACTAATTTTCCTGTTTTGTTATCTTGTTGTTGTTTTTTAAAGCCTCCTTCTTTTCCTATGATCGTGTTTCAAGCCAAACATATTCATTAGAATTAAAATTTAGGCTGAAATAAAGTTTGTGTTCTCATGTACTATATATGCACCACTTCATATATGACGCCATTCTTGCTTTTCAAAATACTAAGAGGCCTTTCTCTGCTCTCATTTCATTCACAATTTGAATGACGATTTGAATTTTGCAAATGAAAATTTCTCCAAAGATATAGCCTTTAAGTCACAGGCTGTGTCCTTGTTTTTTCTTTCATTTGCATTGCTAGCGTTTCCAGACAGGCATGACTAGACGTGATGCAAAAAGTTTTCCTTATGTATACTGAGGTGACTCCGGGGCTAAACTGTGAAATCTTGCAAAATATTTAATAAAAACAAAAACATTTTTATATGAACCCATTTCACTACATGAACTAAAAAAAAAGTTTAACAAATATTATTTTCCAAATATTATTAATTTAAAGTCAGTGTAAAAGGCAAACTGCTTTTGATGTAATTTTGAACAGATGCAAAATACTGAGAGGTCAGATGCTTCTTAATGATTTGAATTTAGCAAATATTCTCAGAAGATGCAGATCTTAAGTCAGGTGTTGTTGTGTTCTCTCATTTGCATTGCTGCCTTCTCCAGACAGGCGTGTTTGTTTTTTAGTTTTGACAGAAAACACAAACTTGCTGTGACATTAGCGGGGCAGGTATTTTATCTACATCATTTAATCCACAAAGATGAACGTGAAAGAAATTTCATTCAGAGTTAGAAAGATGTCTTTTCAGTGTTTTTCTAAACAAATTATTAAAAAAATAGTAATACATATTATTATTTTAAAGCTAATTATTAACCATGTAGCATATATGAAACTCAGTATCAACAGGTGGTGCCAGTACTACATCAATGGCAACATTTTCATTCCGTTTAAATCTGTTTTGATGTTTTATTTTAAATTCTTAAATTGGATGTTGCCCATTGTGGGGTGAACCTAAACATCATCTGCTGATCTGGCTGGGCTTATATCATGTTAAACACATGTATGCAAATATTGTAAAAGTGCAATTTCAACAGCACATTTCAGTTTTTCTACATGAAAAGTGTGTAAAACTACAGATAAATCTCTGGTAGCTCACTGCCCAGATGTCATGTACTTATAAAACCTTATATTTTTATTTGACTGATGAAAACTTTCATTTTTTTTACTCGAATTTCTGTTGTACACATTAAAAATGTTTTTTTATCTCATTTAACTGTTTATCTAATACCTATCTACTTTGGTGTAGTATAAATAGTTTTTGGGGAGCTTTTTATCAGCAGGAAAAGTTGTACACCTATAAGAAATCCATAAATGCATGCCATGCACATTTTCCAAAACCATTCAGCAGACCAGATTGGAGTCTCTGTCGGGTCAATGCTGGCCCCAGGGCTTTTATTTCACACCCCTGATGTAAACGATGCTGTGGAAAACTGTAACTGCACAGGTATCTCTGTTTGTGTCAGAGACATTAGCATTGAAATTAAATATTACACTTGAGAAATGCAAGTGCCATCATCTTCATCAAAGTAATAAAGTTTACAATAAAACGGCACATATAGTTGTGTGTGAATCTGGCTGATAGACTTTGAGGTAAGCATGTGCCTTTGAAAGTAATGATCAGTGAAATGAATAAAAATGTGTAATACGGCAAGTGAAAAATGTAAAAAAATAAAATAGAATATTTAAACATTAAATTGTAGAAACATGCATTGGAAAGGTTTGGTCTGAAGATCCAGATATGAGTTTGGGTGTGTTGTCATTCATGCAAACATTACTGACTAAAAATTTGCATATTCTTGGATATCAAAACAAACAGGGGAGAATAGTATGAGATTGGTAGTGCTTAGAAGAAAACTACAGAGACAGTAAGTCAGTCTACCTGCCAATTACTGCATTTTATTAATGCCATAATACATTTGACTTGGATACTTTCTTAAGCCATGAGTGGGACTCATAGTTGGAGCTTCATTGGTAAGTTAAAGTATCTTAAACTTTCTTTAAGAAAAAATAAAGTTAAAATGAAGATGATGGAATTTAATGTACACATCAGTGAGATCATTGAAAAAAATAACTCCTTTTTAAAAAAAAAAATCTTTTAAATGTCTGTATGTTAACAGGCATTTCCATCATGTTAACATTAACATCTGGAACACTGGCAGGTAAACTTTTCTTCTACGAACAAACATATTCTGGTCCACAAAGTGCAATCTTGTGCAGAATAGCACATGATGGTGATGGAACAAAGAAAATGTAAAAAAGTCAAATAAAGAAAAATCACAGCCGATATTGAAGCAAATTATCTTCAAACTAAACTGAAACAGCCTTAGTGCAGGTGATAGCCGAGATCAATAAGCTGCACAGTGTATATATATATATATATATATAGAGATAGATAGATAGATAGATAGATAGATAGATAGATGTGTGTGTGAAAAAGTGTTTGACTCTTCTTTCATTTTTTTTTTTTTGCACATTTGTCACACTTGCATTTTTCAAATCCTCAAACTAATTATATTATTAGACAAAGATAGCCACAATAAGTACAAATTGCAATTTTAATTGATTTAATTCATAAAGGGAAAAATGCTATCCAAAACTATGTAACTGAGCATTCAAACAACTGTGAAGTTGGTAACTGAGATTCTTGAAATACATTATTTTTATTTGTAGTGTGCTACTTTAGATTTTTTTTTTCCCAAAAGGAGGTAGAAGTTAGTTTGGAGCTATGCTAAGTTGCAAAATCTGCTTAAGTTAAGTTATGTTCATTTAACCTCTGTTTCCTCCTGTCTAACCAGCTCACTCCCTTACAGTAAGAAATTAGTAAGTAGCCGCCTTGAGACCAGGAGGGCCAGGTTCTAATCCTGCTCATGGCAACGTTTCTTGTGGGGCAGGGATAGCTCAGTAGGTAGACTGGTCGCCCCATGATCGGAAGGTCGGGGGTTTGAATTCACTGAACGGCCACCCTGAAGTACACCTGAGCAAGGTACCGTCCCCACACACTGCTCCCCGGGCGCCTGCTTAGTGGCTGCCCACTGCTTCACTGAATGAACGGGTCAAATGTAGAGGAAAAACAAGTAATTTCCCCACGGGGATCAATAAAGTATGCATTATTATTAATTAATCTCCTGAACCTGATAACTGGTCGTGCCACTTTTTGGCAGGACAAACTGCACTCAAGCATTAGTGATAACTGGCAATAAGTCTTTGACATCACTGTGGAGTAATGTTGGCCCAATCTTCTCAGCAGAATTGTGTTAATTAAGCTACATTGGAGGATTTTTGAGCATGGAAGTGTCATGTTCAGCAAACAATTGATCTTTCACCGAAGTGCAGGTTATGCCAAAGCATCTCAATGTGATTAAAAGTTTGACCTTTGATTAGGCCACTCCAGGACTGTTATTTGGTTTGGGTTTTTTTTTTTTGTTTTGTTTAGTTTTGATTTGTTTTTTCTTCAGGATTTTATGGTATAGAACAGAATCAATGCTTAAATCAAATCCTTCAAATCTGGATGTAGTGTTTTCAGTGGAAGAAATGTTTTGTCACTCATTCAAGTGACTTCTTCAGTCTCAGTTGACTGCAGGTTTCCTCAACCTTAAAAACACTACATTTGCATAATGACTTAAACTGGCATCGCTGGCAAACAATGGGCTGTGTCTTGGGGATCATCAACATGTTTTGTGAGGGGGGATTTTGGTCAGCAGTGTCTTTTTCCTTGGATCTCTCTTATGGATGACATTTTTACTTAATCTCTTTCTTATTTTTGTATCATGAACTCTGACATTAACTGAAGCAAGTGAATCTTGTAGTTCTTTGGATGCTGTTCTGGGTTCTTGTGTGACCTCTGGTTGAGTCATCAATGCACTCTTGCAGTGATTTTGGTTGAAAATCCCGGGAAGGTTCCCGACTTTTCCAAGTTGTCTCCATTTGGCAGATTGGATAGTTTTTTTCTCTTATAAATGAACTCTTACCTAAATAAACTTTTTTTTTTGTATTTACTCGTTATTTTGTCTATTATTCAAATTTGTTTGATGACATGAAACATGTAACTGTGTTAAGTATACAGAAAAAAAGAAATCAAGAAGGGGACAAATGCCTTTCAGAGCACTGTATATTATGTTTGACTCTAAACATTCAAGGTGAGCAATCAGTGAAGAGTTGCAACATATATTCAAAGGTTTGGTTCTGCTCAGTACTAGCTGTTTTGATTAATAATGCATTTTTTAAAATATTTAGGTCAACTTCTTTACAACCTGGCACTGAAAAAAACAGCTGTCCAATCTTCAACCAGTGGCACTGTGGGTACTGGTGGTAAGGCAGTTGATGGAAACAGAGATGCAAGCTATCAAAGAGGGTCTTGCACACTTACCAGTGAACAATCTGATCCCTGGTGGAGAGTAGACCTGGTAAATGTGTATACAATTGGGACTGTAATGATAACTAATAGAGATGAATTGGGAAACAGGCTGGATGGTGCTGAAATCTGGATCGGAAATTCAACAAAAATCAGTGACCCTGAAAGTAACAGGTGAAAGAATGCGATATATACCCATAAGTCAGTTATCATTATATCAGTGGGACTTATTTATTTTTAATTTTTATACTTTTTCTTTTTGAATCTGTTATATACAGGTGTGCTGTCATCTCTCACATTCCCAGCGGACAAGCGTTTTATTTTCCATGTAACTCTGTGAAGGGACGCTACGTCACTGTGTTTCTACCAGGAAGTGCAAAGGTCCTGAGTCTCTGTGAGGTTGAAGTGTACTACGGTAAACACCTTTAATTATTATGTTGATACATAAGACTGTAATTTACTGAGTCAAAGGACAATGAAAGCTTTCATGTCAGGGTGTTTTTAATTTCTAAAAATATTATTATGATTCTTTTTTTTTAAATTTATGTCAATAGAGATTGTGACAGGCCAACCAAAAGAAATTATTGTTTTCTTGGTTTTCCTTCAAGGATACCCATTACCCAATGTGGCACTCAAAGGAGAAGCTACCCAGTCATCTACACTCTCTGTTGCCACTGCGTCCAAAGCCATCGATGGCAGACGGAACTCGTTCTATAGCAATGGGTTCTGTAGCCACACGGCTGAAGACGAGACCAACCCCTGGTGGAGGGTGGACCTGCAGCGAAGCTTTACAATCACTGCTGTAAAAGTCACCAACAGAGGAGACTGCTGTGCTGAAAGACTGGATGGAGCTGAGATCAGAATAGGAAACTCACTGGAGAACAATGGAAACAATAATCCCAGGTAATGATGACTTCATACCAGTCAATGTTCATTGTGATTTTTTCTTTGTTTGTTTCATCTTAAAATAATTTCAACAGCAATATTTCAGAGATTGCAATATTTATATATTATCCACCACAGGACTAGTTCAGGACTTCATGTTACTTCCTCCTGAACTGGAACTCCACAACATTAACATAATACTGCCCTGTTAAATATCCCAACTCTTTGATCTTTGGGCTGAAGGAAGAATAACACTCAATGCATAAATGCTCAATCAACAATTACTTTAATCAGCACAATTCTCTTTATTCCATACAACACTTTGAGCATTTCAAACGTCCGAACAGGAGATGTGCACTGGAGGGTGTCCGGCAAAATCTCAAAGTGTCTGACCATTTCTCACATTCTTACAGCTTCGGCCCCCCTTCCAAACTAAGCATCCAAATTCTTTCTCTCTCAGTGAGCCTAAGTTACGACCTTGGCTTCCTGTGCAGTATGTTTTGCTCTTCCTACAATCAGAAAAGCAAGGCCATGATTCTCCGCAAACAGTATTTTCTTTATAAATCAGCAGTATGAAGTACCATAGAACAGTGTAATTCATTCACAGTAAATCAGCAGTCTAATGTAATACAAATCAGTCTAATCAATACAATAATTTCACCTTCTAACTCAGGAGTATAATGCAACCTAAAACTATAGAATGATTTCATAAGCTTAAATCAGAGGTATAATGTAACATAAGACAGTGTAATAATCTCACAATTCCCCCTTTGAGCTCTTCTTAAACACAGGTCACATGCGGGGCGACCGTGGCGCTGGGGTTGGGAAGCGCATCTGTAACCAGAATGTCGCCGGTTCGATCCCCGCGCTCTCTGTCCTGGTCGTTGTGTCCGTGGACAAGATGCTCTAGGGCTCTAGTTACAGAACCATCTGGGGCTATATTGTTGGGAATGAAAGTGCAGCACATCTCTCCAAACATTACACACACACACACACTCTCTTGTTACCCACTAGGTGTCAGTTCTCTTAGTTGTCATGCTTCTTTTCTCTCTCTCAACCCTCTGTCCCCCTTTAATAGGTGGACCATATGTGGGATAACTGCTGTGTTTGGGAAATTTAGATGCAAGAAAAATAATGTTCTTCTAGTCACTAGAAGAACATTATTTTTTCATTTCATTTTTCACTAGAATCTAGTGTTTCAAAGTTGGTTTAGTATAACATGTTCGTTACTTTATGACCCACAGACTTATTCTAAACATAACCTAGGTGTGTAAGCATGTTTGCAATGACCCCTCTGCACTCTAAGTCATTTCCCACAATATATCAGTCACGCCAAACAAAGCTTATGACCTTCAGAAGACTGAGTTCCAACTCTCATGAGCACGTTTGCCAGGCCCTGTGTCAGCCCCCCCTTAATGATATAATTAACTCACATGTACATGTACATATTTAAATTCTTAAGATCGCGTTTAAACTCACAAAAGAGAATTTCCTTCCTTCAGTAGGTCATTTGTGTTGTTCAATAAGCAGAAACCATCTCACAATTTGACTATCTTATCTAAATGTATTGTTTCATCACTGGTTGGACATACCAGTCTTTCTTTTTTTTAAGTTAACCTTGCTGAAATTCACGTGTTAATGAGTGTAAGCTGATTTTCATTGCATGTGTGCATTAGTAGGCGGGTTAATTCTATGTGTGTTCAGTGGAGCTGCAGATCCAGCAAACCCTCTGTGCGTGTTTTTGTTTGTTGCGATGTTCCAGACACTTTCCCAACCTCCACAAGTCAGTTGGCCCCAAATTTCAACACAATTTTATGTGCTCTTAAAACCTTCATTTCCGTCCTTGCTGCTGTACATTTCACAGCTGCTGATTGTTGCTGGGTGTGGTTCCCATTATGTTTATCTATCAATTTGCTCCGGCTGCTGTGCTCATGGTGGAAGGTTGATCAAGGTCCGTAGCCACCTGTATTAACACACTGTGACACTTATCTAATATCATTTTCATCACTGCTCCATAGACAAGCAGGTAACACGCCCACCTTTACAGCGTAAACTGCACACAAGTCTCGCAACACATTCCTCTCTCTGCTTGTCAATGTTGATACTGAAGGTTGACCCCGAAGGAAATTGGGTTAAGGCTGCCGACCTTTTGCCAGCGCCATCTTACCCTTCCGACCGTACATACATTGCACAGGGGGAAGACAGGTCAGAGAGGTATAACACAATTTCTGCTGTCAGGTGTGCTTCCATCTCACATATCAAAGCGGGTAAAACCTACACATACCGGTGTGATGGAGGCAGCATGGAGGGTCGCTTTGTGAACGTGTTTCTTCCTGGACAGAAGAAGACTCTCACCCTGTGTGAAGTGGAGGTGTATGCTGCCCCAGCAGGTAGAGCTTTAAGCGACTGGATCTGATCTACTGAAACACATCTGCCTGATACTGATTCATACTTGTTTCTTCTTTTCAACAATTTAGTGGAACCGCTTCCAAACGTGGCCTTGAACAAACAAACAGTACAGTCATCAACTTATGGGCCAGTGTATGGGCCCTCAAAGGGTGTCGATGGGTGCAAAAATGGAAACTCAAACTCAGGATGCTGTACACACAATCATTTTGAACTGGGTCCCTGGTGGAGAGTAGACTTGTTGGCTGTCTATAAAGTCAGTGCTGTCACCATCATCAACAGACAGGACTGTTGTCCTGAAAGGATTCTTGGGGCACAGATCCTGATCGGGAACTCGCTGGATCAAAATGGTAACATGAACCCCAGGTGAGATCTGATTTCTGATAAATATGCTCCATAAACATTTTTTCCTTATTAAAAAACTGAACATTATATTTAAAAGAGTTACACTGAAACTTTTTAAAATTTTCTCTACATCCATCAGTTGTGGCATGATCACATCATTAGCGGGTACACCAACATACACATTCCAGTGTAATGAAATGGAAGGTCGCTACATCATTGTGATCATACCAGGAAAAAGGACTTACGCAACCCTGTGTGAAGTGGAAGTGTTTGCTTCTCTCTCTGGTAGGGTCTTGTTGTGCTATTTTTTAGAAATTGTTGTGGTTTTGTGTGCTTAAATTATTATTGTAAGATTTATACTGTTTTGATTTGTTTTTCTTGTATTTACCATTAAACTACAGAATATTTGAATGGAACATGTTAAAATGAAAGGAAAACAATAACAACCAAACTGGCTTAAACAAACAGAATCCTAAAGCAAAGTACTTCCCTGTAGTTCCAGAAGCTGTCACTCCTTTACCAACTCCTCCACCTCCTCCCACCCCTCCTCCACCTGTGAGCCTGCAGCTTGGTGGCAGGAACGTGACGGTGGTGGGAGAGAGGCTCTGCTGGTCTGATGCTCTGATGTACTGTAGACGTTATTACTGGGACCTGCTCAGCCTTCACAGCCAACAGGAGCAAAGCGAGTTGGAGCAGCTGCTGGGCCTCGTTCCTTTCTCCCTCACAGACCACATCTGGATGGGACTGCGCAGGTACTGATACAGTAGTTATTGCAGTAGTCCGCAAACTATTCAGTTCCCCCAAATTGGTCCTGATGGTCTACAACATAAGTATGTTTGGATGCGATAAGATGCAAATGTCTTCTAAAACAAACAAAATAACAAACAAATGGAAAAGTGCTGTATAATTGCACAAAAACTACCAATTTTGTTGTGTTTTTTTTTTTCATAATTAATGAATAACGTTTGTGATGTTCAAGGTTCCTGCACAATACTAAGAGGCCAGATGCACTACCCTGTACTCTTATGATGCATGATGTCTGTGACAATTTGCAAACTTTGCAAATCAAATTATGCAGATGCAGATCTTTGCATTGCGCGTCCTTCCATTTTCTCATTTGCATTTCTGCCATTGCTGCAATAATAGGCCACTTTGCAAACAGCTTTCACTGTAAACACAACAAACCTGCTGTACCAAGGTTTTTTTCTGTTTTTTTAATGATTGTCATTGTTCTTTTAGGCCTACACAACATCAAGAAGATAAATATGGATCATCCAGCTTATGTGAAATTCAACAAGCAGCTTTTAAACGCCCATATGCTCCATAAAGAGATAAATGTAAATCTGTTCAGATCTGTTCATCTGTTCTGTCCAACAGATCCCTCAGAGGAGACGAGTGGTTCTGGATGTCTGGACAGTCCATGAATTTCTTGAATTGGCCACAGGATTTTGTTCCAGACTGTTACTCCAGCACCTGTGGGGGCATGACTAGCACAGAGCACCTCCTGTGGCAAGACCAGCCCTGTGAGGAGAGCCTCAACTTCATCTGCCAATCAGGTTTTACTTACACCACGTTAAGGCTTGTGTGCTTTTATTGTGCATTGCTTTAGTTGAACTTTTCCTCATGTTCTTTCAGGTGCTGACGATGGCGTGCAGAGAGTTTATTTCTCCAGCACCAAGGATCCAACAAGTCCATAGGAAAATCGATGACACTGTATAAACTGTGATGCATGATTTTTTTTGTTAGAAATAGTTTTCATTTGAATTTGTTTTACACTCCTTTAAACCATTCTTAGAAAAATTCAGTAATCGCATAAAACATTACGTTTTCTTTTTCATAAGTTACAGTCATGAATAAATGATTTGTCTTTAAAATCTTTCCTGTCTAGTTTGTAGTAATGCTCATAGCAATCATAGCAATTGTATTTCTACAAAACACGTGAGGTTGTTCCTCTGCATTATATAAAGCAATAAATGACTATAATAATGTCTCTAAAGTTATGGCAAAGACTGTAATGATGAAATGTGGTAATAAAGTTTGGATTAAAACATCCATCCATCCATCTTCATCCGCTTTATCCGGGGCCGGGTCGCGGAGGCAGCAGCCTAAGCAGAGAAGCCCAGACCTCCCTCTCCCCAGCCACACCACAATGTTGCGTGCGTGCATTTACTGGGCATTGCCTTAATTTAACTGTAACTCATAACCCTTTACGTGCTCAGGACAGTGTCCAAAGAGTTTACTTCGACAGCACCGCGATTGCCACACGTTCACAGTAAAGGTGAATATCGTCATGTATGCTGAAATGTATATTTTAAAGATAGATTTAATTAGAAACTTTATTTCTTAATCTATCCTTTGCTGAGGCTCCATAAGAAATGTGTGCACGAAAGGGAATTTGACTTTAAAAACATGACTAAAGCTGTTAATGCAGTACTTCTGTTAGAACCCCTGAATGTGAGCTGACAGACATCAACTCTGGTACATCTTGATTGTCTGATTTAAATTCAGAGGCAGACTTACAGGAATTGTCTCATTGTGTAAGCATTTATGGACACAAATGTGTTGGAAGCTAAACTTTGTTCTGTATTATGTCAAGACCAAAGCAATGAAATGCAGATCACGCTTCAACAATTCAGAACTGATGTACAAATTCATCAAAGCAATAAAATTCTCATTAAACCAACAGACACGTTTGCGTATTTTAAAATTGACCTTGAGGAAAAAATATTGAGACTCTTAATATGCTAAAATATTAAAATAGCACACATGTAGGACACACGCTTTCTCTTGTGAGTGCTTGGTTTAATACTCATATTCATACTCATTAAGGGAACATCTGGGTAAATAAATCAGTGACTTCCACTTGCTCACATTAGAATATTTTCTATAACAGTTTTAGTGCTTTAAATGAAGTCATGGGAAGTTTTGTCTTTGTACTGTGAATATGTTCAGCGTTACAAGCCTCAAAGTGAAAAGGGGCAAGCCAAAGCTTTGTTTTTTGTTTTTTTAAATCAAAGTATTTTCTTGCCTGTTTGAGCGTCAGAATTTTATATGAACAGGAGCAAGACACGTTAAATTTTCAGGGTTGGAAAGCATATTTAAATTCTAAGTAAAGCAGTTTTTCACAATCTAAACCTGCAACCTTGTTTTTTCCCAGCACAATATTTTTTTCTGCAGCCAACTGTGAGAACAGCATTATGGGACATATCGATGTTTAAAAGCAAAATATCCATTCTGCAGAGAAACAGCAATGAGCTGTGGTACCCTGGATGATTGATCTGTTTCCTGATGACTGGTTCTTGTGTGACGCGTTGACTTGGGAATGAAATGACCCAGTTCTAAAAGGACACAATTACACAAAGGGAACATTGTGATTGTAGATCAACAGGGCACGTGTTTCTGTTACATTTCTTTAGGTGTGGTACAATCCTGTAGTTTCAGGGAGCGTGCAACTCCCATATCTGAGTAATGTGTTAACTGAAGCACGTTGACAAGTTCTAATATAAACCAAGTAAGGACAGATACACCCAAAAAATTAGGACAGGTTGAATCAGTGTAAAGTTGAGTAATGATTCACCTGGTCTAACTTGTCCTTCTTGTCTCGTGTCTGTGTCTGGTGCAGGCTGAGTCACTCGTTTGAAACTATACTTGTGTATCAAACTGTGCATTGTTTTATTTCTGCTGTTAAATTAATTCTTATTTAATGTCTAAACTGTTTATATAGAGCAATAATATGGCAGAAGAGTCCCATAGAAGAGTCTATGGGAGGATAGATTCTGGCCAGTGATGATCCAGCCCTGTGCTGATCCTGCCAGCATCTCTGGCGCTGATGCAGCCAGAGATGTTTTTAATGTTTTTAAGTTTGGGGTTTTTTGTGTCTGTGTCTGGGGGGAGGGTTCACAGCTAGTTTTAGTAACCCCGCTCCTTGGCATCGTCTGCCTTCCATCCTTTGTATTATAATAATTGCAAGCACATGGGGGGCGCTGTTGTAGTGTTTCAGATCAAAGCGTTTCTCCTCACTCGGTTTTAAACATCAAAACTTAAAGTTAAATTTAGCAGCTGCAAAGCCACTATTGCGGTGCTATTTTCAGTGAAATGAACCAATAAAAAATATAAGAAACTGTGAGTCATCTCAAAACTAAAAAGTGATCCAAAACTTTAGGCAAGGCTGACTTTTGATTTACCCCATTCTGACTGAATATACTTACAAAACGTTACAGTAAAACTCTTTAATTAATGTTAGCATGATTTATAGGCTTATAAATCATTATCTTATTTTTCTCCTACAGGTCTGTTACATGGCATACGACATGAATCATGTCTGTAGTGCACCGAACATGTGCAGGCATTGCTGCAGTTAATATTTAAGGGAGTATTCACAACAATTTTCTGTTAGTGCATCTGCCACTGAGGTTAAAGAACCTCACAGCACTTGGGGGAAAGTTTGTGAGGGGACTCTGGTGTTTTTGTTAGGTGAGAAGGGGGGGGGGCTGCTGGGCAGAGGAGGGAAAATGTTCAGCTCAGACGTTTCCAGGCTAAGAAATCCAGCAGGAGAGTGTGGAAGAGAGGAGCGCTGAAATCTTACTAAATAAATAAAGGATTTGCAGCTTGATTAGATGTAGGTCGAGAAAGTTTTGTGGAGATTGTGTAGAGGCAGCAAATCCAGGAAAGGAGAGGAAGATTTTGTAGGAATTCCTGACTGACGTCATTGTAAGTAATGGTTTTCTCATAGCTGACAGGAGCAGCGCTCACTGCGGTCTTCTGCTGCTGTAGTCAATCTGCTTCAAAGTTTTGACATGTTAGTGGTTCAGAGATGCTCTTCTGCATACATTTGTTATAAAACCAAACCCAAAAAAATGGTTATTTGAGTTCCTGTTGCCTTCCTGTCAGCTCAAAGTAGCACATCAACCAGGCATTCTCATTAAAGAACTGATGTTCACTGGATATTTGATCTTTTTCCGACTATTCTCTGTAAACCTTTGAGATTTTTCTGTGGAAAATCAGTAGATCAGCAGTTTCTGTAGTATTCGGGCTAGGTAATCTGACAAGAGCAATCATTCCATGTCTCATCAGTCCACAGAACTTTATCCAAAATCCAAGCGCTTCATTAAGATGTTTTTTGTCAAATGTGAGACGAGCCTTTGTGTTTTTCTGGCTCAGCTGTGGTTTTGTCCCTGAGCTCTCCTATAGACAGCATTTTTGTCGAGTCTCGTTCTTATTGTTGAATCATGAACTTTGACCTAAACCGAGGCAAGTGAGGCCTGCAATTTTTTAGATGTGGTTCTGGGGTCTTTTGTGACCTCCTGGATGACTCATTTGGTAGTTCGGTCATTCCTGGGAAGCTTCACCACTGTTCCAGGTTTTCTTTGTTTGTGGATAAAAGCGCTCACTGTGGTTTAAACAGTCCCACAATTTGAGAAAGGTTTTGTAACCGTTTTGAGACTGATAGCTGTCAATAACTTTGTTTTTCACCTGTTTCTTTAGATTGTGTCATGATGTTCTACTTTAGCCTGCTTCACTTTGTCAGACAGACTCTAAATAAAGTCCTGATTCAGCAGATATGACAGTAACCAGACGTGGGTGTGGCTATTGGCTTAGCTTTTTTAAAAATGTGGTTAATTACAGTTAATTCCTGGTGCACATTTGGTGCGTGCGTGCATGTGTGCGTGTGTGTGTGTGTGTGTGTGTGTGTGTGTGTGTGTGTGTGTGTGTGTGTGTGTGTGTTGGCTCTTGAGACAGGTGAAGAGGGCTTATTGACTTGTTTAAAGAAGTTGTTGTGCGGGGATTGGATCGGATCTTAACCTCCAGCCGGATGCCACCTCGGCCCTCTGCTTGTCTCCTCTTCACCCTATGACGAACTGAGTTCTACATTATAAAGTCTTTGTAAATAGTGAAATAAAAGGCTATCTTATGTTAAATGCTTAAATTGCACTGTGCTGGTGGTTTTTTCTTCACTGTGGTATGAGCGACGTTTGAGACTTTCAAACCACACATCCACAAACTCGTGCTGCATTTATATCCTGGGGGAAAACCAGGATTTTCTGTGTACTGCTATGTCCTTCATGAATAAATAGATTTTTTTGTCCTCTTAGCTAAAAAATATACATCTACCAATGACAAAGTTAGTGTAAGTTAGTGTAATGACAAAGTTAATACATGCTTTAAGTTGCAAACACAACTCATCCCATAGATGATAAATAACTCCTTGAGTACAACAGGTTAAACTTCATAGGCTATGATAAGCATTGTGTTTATATATTTTGCTCCGTCCTAGGATCCCTAAGAGGAAGCGAGTGGTTTTCAATGAATTATTGTGTGTATTGTGTATACTGAAATGCATGTTTTTAAGACTAAACAAGGTTTTAATTTGATGCCTTTCATTGCTGTAATGATGTAAATTATTCCGTGGAAGGTTCTGTAGGATGTTTCTGCACCAAATGGAATCTGGCTGTGATTCCCAAACAGTTAAATCAGGATTTTTGTTGAATTTGAACTGAAAGCGTGCAGGTCAGTTACATCCCAACTGTCTGTTCTGAAATGTTTTTGTAGTGATGCACAGAGGCAGAATAAGGCAAAATGTCATGGTCTAAATATTTCTGCTGTTGTTGTTTTATATGATCCAGTTCTAAAAGGCATGCTTTGAAACAGTTGCACATAGAAAGAAATGTAAACGCAAATCAAAAGGTCAAATTCTTTCAATTGTATCTAGCATTACTTTAGGTGTGGCACAGCCATGTAGCTTAAAAGGAACAGGTGAGTAATATGTGTTGACAAGTGTGTAACATAAACTGAGTGACGACGAACACACCCAACGTTTGAAAATGGCCTGAACTGGTTCTGCCTGTCCTGCTTGCCTGGTGTCTCTGCCAGGTGTAAGCTCAGTCACTCCTTTGAAATGACACTCCTCTAATTTGTAGTGCATTATATTATTGCTACTATTGTTATCATTATCATTATCGTTATTAGTATTATAATTAGTATTAATATTATTTCATCTCTAGATCATTAAAGTCTTTCTGGCCTGCACACATAACACAATTACGTGTGTTATTAAAAAGACTAAAAATATCTCCTCACTGTTTTTATTTTAGTTTTCTAGTCCAGTTAGTTTTTCTTTTCTCTTTTTAATGTCTAGTTTCATTTATATTTATTTTCATAAGCTAACAAGTTTTTTCACATCAAGTTTTAGATTTCAGTTTAGTTTTAGTTTGAAGAATTACTAAATTATTGAATTCAGGTGTTCCAATTGCTTTAATGGTCACAGGTGTACAAAATGCAGACTGTTTCTACAAACGTCTGTGAAAGAACGGCATCGCTCTTAGAAGCTCAGATGTGAAATTTTCTTGCTACTAATTATTCCACAGTCAGCTGTTATTGGTATTATAACAATGAGGAAGCAACTGGGAACAACAGCAACTCAGCCATGAAGTGGTAGGACACGTAAAATCACAGAGCGGAGTCAGCAGTTGCTGAGGCATAGAACACAGAGGTCACCAACGTTTGGGGTTGTTTTTAAGGAGTTGGGCTCGGCCCTTTAGTTTGAAAGGAACTCTTAATGATTCAGCATCCCAAGACAATTTTGGACAATTTCATCCAGCCAACTTTGTGAGAACAGTTTGAGGATGGCTCCCTGCTGTTCCAACATGACTGCACAGCAGTGGGCAAGAAACGGTCCATAAAGACATGGATGAGTGAGTTTGGTGTGGAACACTTGAAAGCCTTAAAAAAAGAAAAAAAGAAACAAACTTTGGGATTAGTCAGAGCACAGCCAGGACTTTTCATCCCGACATCCATGTCTGACCTCACAAACGTGCTCGAATGATCTAAAATTCCCATAAACACACTTGTAACCTGGTGGAAAGCCTCTCCAGAAGAGTTGGTGCTGTTTTAGCTGCAAATATTAAATGTTCACATTAAACAATATGGATTAAAAATGGGATGTCACTCAAGTTCATGTGCATGTGAAGGCACATGAGAGAATACTTTGGCAGTACAGTGTCGCTTTGCTCCTCATCGTTGTCTGGTTTTCCATAATTGCAATATCATACACACAACACAGGGGGGCGCTGATGCAGTGGTTGAGATCGTTCCTCCTCGATCCATAACACAAACCCTTACGGTTAAATTAAGCACAGTAAAACCACCAGTGCGGTGCTTTTTTCAGTGAAAAGATCCAGTAAAAACATATGAGAAACTGTGAGTCATCTCAAAGCTAAAATGTGATCCAAACCTTAAACAAAGCTGACTTTTAATTTAGCTCATTCTGCTCATCCTCAAAGTGAATAAACTTCGGGGGAAAAATAACCCCCATTATGATTTATAGGCTTAATTAATCACCGGCAGGTCTATAGTGGTTTATATATCCAGCATTATTTGTTCTGGATGACTCTGAGTCAAGAAGTTTATATAGAGAGATTCGTATTAGGGAGAACTTTAAATTTAGATGCAGCATGATTTGAATTAAACTCTTATTCGGTTATCAAAGTACTGTAGGCTGGGCCCACGTGGGTAATGTTTGGTCTACAGCAGGGCTGCTTATCTGCCATACAGGGCCTTTCCCTGTGGGCCAATGTGCACCGGCTGTACAACAGCCTATTGGTTCATTTTCATTACTGACACTGGATTGCCCAATCAAATCTCTTAATGCAAACCGGTTCCTCCCACACCTTCTCAGCTTGTAGAAAAAGTTAGGTGGAAGTAGTGAAAAGCTGGAGGTAGAAAGCTGAGAGAAAAGAATAAAGACTAAAAAATAGATGCTGCAAAGTGTCTGAAATTAACGACATGTTAGCTGAACAGAAGTACCAACAACAAACAAGGCCTCACGGGCAGTGCTTTAAGTGGGCCGGTACGCACCGGTACTCAGTACCGCCACTTCTAAATATAGCTCTTGAGAGTACCGCCACCTCTCCATGCGCCCAGAACGTGCTTTTAGCGTACCGGTACTCTCATTTG
This sequence comes from Mchenga conophoros, assembly GCF_057382185.1. Lineage (NCBI taxonomy): Eukaryota > Metazoa > Chordata > Actinopteri > Cichliformes > Cichlidae > Mchenga > Mchenga conophoros. The sequence goes on along the minus strand of NC_140528.1, from coordinate 60,772,132 downwards.
CACATCTGTTATAATCGTTTGGCTGCGCTGCCGCTTTTCAGAGCGCCCTTCACAAGCACGCTTCCTAATTCGTCCCACCGAGAGCAGAGACTACATTACCCATACACCAATGTGTTTTACAAGTGAAAAGCGCATGCGTCGCTTTTGCCGTTGTCATGTCAACAACTCAACGTGGTCCGGAGAGGGTGTGTAAAACGCGCAAACAGCTGCTCGGTTAAAATACAAAAACAATGAACACTTAATATGCTCTCCTGGCTTCAGACTCTGAGTAGTAAAAGAACAAGGTCAGAATCAGAGGACTCGCTGGCTGACACCCCACCAAGCCAGAATGATATCGCTGCAGGTCAGACGCAAGCTAATGAAAGCTGCACTAGTGCCGCAGCCGCGGACGACGGCACTTTTTGCGACGACGAGGACGAGAATGACACCATTTCTACCGATGACAACAGCCGCGTTAGCGAGCATGAGTGGCCAGAATGTTGGTCCCAAGCACAAGTCCGGTATTTCTCCACAAATTACAAGTGGCTGATCAGCAGAAATCAAAAGTTGGGTTGTAGTGTGTGTAGTCAAGTTTGTGCTCGCGTGGACATGCAGCAAGGGCAGAGAGTGTCGCAAGAGTGGAGTGGGTGCTTAATCTCGTCTTTTGGAAGGGACAAGGCTGCACAACAAAACTCACTATGAAAGAAAATAAAAGAGCACAGAGACTCAATTTATCACAAGAAAGCAGTTGAAATAAAAGAGAAGGCAACACAAAATACAATGCAAAAACACATTGAAGATATGAGAAAGGCTGACTACGCTTCAACTTCAATGTGTTTAGAACAGCTTATAAGATTGGCAAGCATGGGCGTCCCTTTACAGACATGCCAATAGATGTCCAGTTGCAAGTCTTAAATGGTGTCAAGATGGGCAGAGTTCTGCACTCTAATAACTCATGTGCAAATATACTGGATCACATTGCAGCTGAAATGAAAAAGAAGGTAGTCAATGACATAGTGATGAATGAAAGAAAATTGTGTGTGCTCACTGATGAATCCACTACAATAAGTGGAAAGTCTGTGCTTGTCGTGTGCCTGCGGTCAGCTATTTCCAGTGAAAATCCAGACACAATATTTTTTGAACTGATTGAGCTGCAGGGGACCACAGCAAAGGACATCACTGAAGCACTGTTAGGATGTCTTCATAATAATGGCTTTGACCCTCACTACCTACAGGAACATTTGTTGGCATTTGCTTGTGATGGAGCCTCAGTGATGCTTGGGAGGAAAGCAGGAGTTGCTGCGCAGCTTTGTTCCAAATTCCCTTACCTGTTTGTCTGGCATTGTTCCAATCACAGACTGGAACTGGCAGTTTGTGATGTTTTGAAGGAGGTAGGAGGAATCAACCACTTTAAAATATTCTTAGATCAGCTTTACTCCCTCTCGCATCACCAAAAAACCAAAGGGAGTTAACCGAGAGTGCTCACAATGTTGGACAACGTCTCCTTGTGATAGGCCGTGTTTTATCAGTGCGTTGGGTTGCTTCAAGTGAGAGAACAGTGAAAGCAGTATGGGAGAACTACCAAGCTCTGCAGGTACACTTTACAAGTGCTGCTGCTGATACCAGCAGGGACTCAAGAGAGAGAGCAAAATACAAATTAGTTTATAATTTATTTTGTGTACATTTTGTTAAAAAAAAAATTTCAATACCTTTTTGCACATTTTATTTATGTTCAGTAGCTCTTTCTAGCTGAAGCAAATCCACAAACTAATAAAATGATTTATTATTTTGTATAAGGTTGTCTGTTGACTGTTGTATATAAAACCCATTCAATATAGTTGTTGTTACCTCAGGGGAGGCGGAAAAAGAATAGAGTACCGGCACCTCTTTTGGGCCACTTAAAGCACTGCTCACGGGGGATGTGAGGAAGAGACAGAGGAAGAGGAGCTACAAATGTATTCTCCACTCGTGAAAATGTGCTACATGATGCTCTGTGCTGAGTGTGCATAGACGGAGGGTTTTTTATTCATTTAAAAACAACTCTATTGCCACTTTACTTCGTGTGCAAGTCTGTGAAGTGGCAGGGAGATTTTCCAGTGTCAGTACTTGAATAATGCTGTTGTATATCATGGGGTTTGTGGTTAAGAGACTGAAATAATGTTGTGCATGTTTCTCATCGTATCCACTTTTCCACAAATACTTCTTTAACTTCTGAGCCTTTGCCTCGGGTTTGATAATTAAAGGCTCCACCTTAAAACGGGTGGATTGTATTGAAATCCCTGATTATTCACTCTGAATTATTCTTGGACATTGCAATAGGCCATCTGACAAATTAGTTTGCTTCTGAAGGTAGCATTGTAAAGTTTATCCAAATGAATTGAGGTTTGCAAATGTGAAACACCTACATTGACTGGGAGCTGAGCCCCCCTAAAAGTTTGAACTGTACATAGGATGGGCCCTAAACTGAGCCCACTGGTTCAGCTGCCAGTGTGCTACCTGGGAATTTTCATTATTTGTTGACTCACTTATCAAATTGCACTGGCATTTGCTTATGTGTCAAGGGGAGGGCAGCTGGGTGGGATTTCTCCCCTCAGTGATGCACTGAACATGTGCGTACGCTTCCATTTAATATCTGAGTGTTTTCGATGAGAAGCCCACACTTTTCCATGAGATTACATTTGATTGCACACAGACTCACTTAGCTTATCTGCCCTTAGAATAGAAGCTCACAATAAAACATCAGAGGTTTCTAGTGGCTGGTGGCTGGGTGGGGTAACGGTTTTTCATTGTGCATTCATTTAAGTTACCACTGGGGGAAATGGAAAGTTTGAGAGGAGAGAGAGGGACTGTAGTTCTCTTGTTAGGTGAGAGGAGGAAGAGGAGAGGGAGGTGTGGGGTGCATGGGACTGCCGGGTAGGAGAGAGGAGGGGTGGGGGAAGCAGTGCAGCTCGGACATTCCCAGGCTGGGAAATACAGCGAGACAGTGTGGAAGTGGAAGGGAAAGAGAGGGGAGGAGAGCTGCTCCTCAAGTGCCGAAATCTTACAGAAGGCGAGCTTTGAAGGGGACACGAACCTATAAAGTAAAGGAGTTGCAGCTTGATTATTGTAACTGAGACAAAGAGAAAGTTTTGCGGAGAATGCGCAGAGGAAATGAATTCAGGAAAGGACCCGAAGACTACGTAGGAATTCCTGACTGAAGTCATGGTAAGTCCCCTGTTTTGTTTTTTGTTTTTGTGTAGAAATCTTTACTGGTATTGACCAGTCGTCATTGTCACAATGTTTTTGTGTAACTTTTATGCCCATGGATATAAATGATCTTGTTTTACTTCTTGAATGCATGACTAGTGCATAGATGATCACACATGTGCATTTTAAACTGAACAAGAAGAAGGAGCCCTCATTCATCTCTGACAAAGGCTTGCTCTTGATTTGAGAAGATGTTTAGTCAGCAGTTACAACGCTCAGCTTAGATCCCAATGGCTCTAAATCATAATGATACGATTTAAAATGTGTGACGTTGGTGATTTTTGTGGCCGACTTGCGGAGGGAGTAAGGGACTGCCTCTAAAGTGAAAAGAGTCCTCTGTTGCATCTCTTGGGAGTTTGACTAACCATCTCCTCCCACTTATGGTCTGATCAGTGACATACAGAGGCAGACAGACTGGGAGATGGCAAACACATGCAAATGTGTCTGATGAGAAGTTAAATCAAGAGGATACCAAGTTAACAAAGAAAGTCTGTGACTGTATTTCAACTTCTGCGAGTTGGGTGGAGCAGTTTGGCAGGGAGAGGAAGAGAGAGAGCAGAAAAAAAAGGGAGAGCTGTGCAGGGAAGGAAGAGAATAAAAGAGAAGGGTAGGGTTACTTTTTTTTTTTTTTAGGAGACTTGGAGAGCAGCGGTGGTGGTTTCAGTGATGCTGCATTTTCCACACTGGACCTGGGAGAAAAAGCTGGAGAGAGGGGAAAAGGGGGAGGGAGCAGAGAAAGGAGGAACAAGGGATGGCATGGACCTGGGGGAAGGACGAACATGTGCTGTGCAGTTTTGTTCTCCTCGATCCCCAGTTGGGACAGTTTAGAATGGAAAACAGTAACAGATGTACACACGAAAACACAGAGTCACAGTAAAGCGTTACGTGGAGAGAAATCAAACTTTTCCCACAGTACTGTGCTCATAAGAGTTTATGTAACAAACAGCCCACCAAAAACGTGATTGCGCATGGACACTCACTGGATACTCTATCAGCTGCATCTTTGTAGCACTGGGTTGGAGCCGTTTTTGCTTCCAGAATTGCCTTAATTCTAAATTGGTGCAACAAGTTGCTGGAAACAGTCCTTACAGAGTTTGGTCCGTGTTGACATGACGGCATCACATGGTTGCTGCAGATTTGCTGGCTGCACTTCCATGATGTGGCTGCCATTCCACCACATCGCAAAGATGCTCTACTGGATTGCGATCTGTCTGACTGTGTGTGTCTGACTGGAGTCCATTTGAGTACAGTGAACTTACTTTCATGTTCATGAAACCAGTTTGAGATGCTTTGAGCTTTTCGACATGGTGTAGCTTCTGGCGTAATCTTCTGCTGCTGAAGAGATGCTCTTCTGCATACTGTGGTTGTAATGAGTAGTTATTTGAGTTACTGTTACAGTTTGAAGAATTCTGGCCATTTTCATCTGACTTCTGACATAAACATTTTCACCCAGAGAACTGACTGGATATTTTCTCTTTTTCAGACTGTTCTCTGTAGAGGCTGTGTGGGAAAATAACAGTACATCAGCAGTTTCTAAAATACTCTGACCAGCCTGTCTGACATCAACATTCAAATACTTAAATCACCTTTCTCCCCAATTCTGATGCTCAGTCTAAACTTTAAAACTCCATCTTGTCAAAGTCAGTTTCTACCATTTGCTTGGCTGATTAAAAATATTTACGCTGACCAACAGTTGAATACCTAACAAGGTGGACAATGAGGGTGCATTCCCATTCAGGGGCAAACAAGGCTGCTAACAAACACATGTACATAGGCGCTAACATAAATCAGCAAACACAAAGTGACACACACTCAAACACATACAGCAGGGCTCCCTTGTGAAAATTCCATTCCCTCTGCCCAGAAATCTCTGATTTTGAAACTAATGGGATGTACCAGTCCTTGAGTTTGGCAAGGCAATCCATCAAAAAAAAGGAAAAAAAGAAAAATATGTACAGTATTATGAAAGCTATAGCAAACCATTTTCTGTGTTTGTTTAAACATGCTTGCAGTGCCAGTTCAGTGGAGATAACTGCACTAGAAAGAGCCAGACAGGACAGAATCATGTTGTCAATCACAGCAAACAAAGTTTCCTGTGATTGTTCAGAGTTTCTGACACGTAGAGTGCATACAGACCGAGGATGGCTACTTTTCAGCTCAGCAGCTTGCTGTTTGGGCCATTTTTATTGGACATTTTATCCAACTTCATAATCACCAATCTAGCTTTTTCCGCGATAATATAAATGATAAAAATTGTGGTCTTTTGCTTAAATATGTATTAATATTAGACCAAAGAACATAGAGCAGAAGGCTTAAAAAGTCTGCAGTTTTCTTGTAGTGAGCATTTTAGAAACGTCCAGCTCACTGTTTCTGTTTTTGGACCCAGAGCCACACCAGAATGCTCCAATAAAACCCACTGCATGCTTTCTGCACCAAATGGCAGACAAAATGTTAACTAGGTGGTAACCAAATGGTGTTTAGCTGCTAATGAAACTCAGATTTGCATTTTTGATGTGGACGTGGAAAGAAAAAAAAAAAGAGGTAAACGGGTGTTTATGTTAACAGGTTTCTTTTTTTGAACATTTATTATCCCCCAAAGTGTTCATGGCTGACATCACAGTTTACCAAGGATTAGAATAGTGCCGATATATTTATAGACTTTCCCAATAACAGAAAATTGCTGTTACTATAATATCTAGCTAGCTATTTTTAACTTAATAAGAGTTTGTGTCACATTTTTTAATCTAATTTTGCTCTTAGTCTGAATTTAAAACAAAGTAGTTGCCAAATCATTTGACATCCTTTCATTTTCACTCTTATACTAAGTGTTAATAAATGATAACAAAGCACTGTTTGTACATCAGTGGAGGGGCAGTTAAGCTGGTGAGCTGCCATTCTGTTGCACTGGGTAAAAAAGGACCCTTGTGTATATGGGATCAGAATGATGCCACCTTGAAATTGTAACGCGCTGCGGACACTAAAGCGGTCGCGCCAGAATGTCACGCTAAAAAGAAAGATTCTTTAAAATACAAGGGGGAGCAAGCGAGTCAGATACCACGGGCACAGAGAGGGAGCAGGTCTGATCAGAAACAGTTTATTACTAGGCCAGGGAGCACAAATAAAAACACCCTTAAAATGTACATAATAAAATGTTTGCTCTCTACTAAAAACAATTCTAAAACCCATAAAACTACCATTTTCTACATTCACTAAAACCCCCCTGCTATAATTAGGCCACATGTTCAGTATGGGTCCATCAGCAGGCCAGGAATTCCTCCTTTAGAGCAGAGTCCACGCCAGCCCTGTCTTCAGCAGACAAGAAAGAGCCACCCATCTTCTTGTCCTTCCGCTGGCCCATCACTTCCCAGCCCGGCTTGCGTTCTGCACCCGAATCCATGATGCGACCACCGCCACAGCTCCCCTTGCGTCGGTGTCCTGCAACATAACAAATAGGGGCCAGAACAATGGTCCTGATAGGCCACCTCTGGACACACCCCTGCCTCAGCAGGTGGTCCCTATCAGCTAATTTGTCCCATGTGCAGCCAGTCCACAGTGGATAAAAACCATGTCACATAAAACACTAAAAACCATGCAAATAAAACACTCATAAATAAACACTAAAAATCAGAATAAAAACAATATACAAGATAAATACAAATTTCCACTGTGTGACAAAATGAAACCGAAAAACCCCCCATTTCGGTTTCATTTCAAGGTGGCATTATTCTGATCCCTTATGTGTAGAGCATTCACCATTAGACAACATAGTATTTACCACTCCCACTCTGCTGGCACTGCTGTGCTGCTTCCACCTTAACAACAGTGCTGAACTTGTTCAGAGTAAATGACTATGCTCGAGAAAATTCACAGTCCATGCAGCTATGAATCATTTAGCATGTGATTTTTAAATGATGATAGTCATTGTTGATATCAATGCATTTGCTTTTGGGTGGCTGTAGTTCAAATGGCAGAGCCTACAATCATTCACAAATTAGGCCAATCCCCAAAGAGCCGAACCCCTACAGCCCTCCAGTGGATGGTGGGTGCACAGAGGGATGGATCAATGTTGCTTCTTACGGATAAAGCGAAGCCACCAAATACTCTCCCCTGATGCTCTACCACAGGGTGAGGGCCCAGTAACCCTGCCCCGCAAGGGTTCGCTAGATCTCTAGTTTATTAGATCTGTAATTGATTAGATCATTAAGATCTCTTAGTTATTAGAGATATAGTGAAGTGATAGGGTTGTCTGAGTCTTTCTTGTCTGGCCCCTCCACTTTGTCATGGGAGACCCTGGTGAAGAAAGAGCTGAGCATGAAAGTTTACCAGCCAGGCTTTGTTCCTACTGTCACCTAAAGTCACAGGCTCTGGATAGTGACTGACAGAATGGGATCACAGATACAAGCGGAAATTAGTTTCCTTCAAAATTTCCTTCCTTCAGGCATCTGATCAGGACACCTGTATGCCTCCTAGGTAAGGTATTCCAGCGATTCCTACCAGGGCAGGTCCTGGGGCAGACCCAGGACTCACTGGAAAATGTGTCTCGACGGGTTTTGGAAGGACTGGGTGTCTGCCTGGATGACCTAGAAGAGATGGCTAGAGTGATGGAAGTCTGGGCTTATCTGCTCATACTGCTGCCCAGTGGCTCGAACCCAGATAAGCAGCAGAAAATGGATGGACATTTGTTTGACTGATACATGCGTATATCCCTGAAATGTTGGCTAATTTGTGAAATATAATTTGTTAATTCAGAAACAAAAGACAGCCAGTTAGTTTTCTGTCCATCTTTCAGTTCAAAGACTGGTCAGCTGTGACCCCATGTGCCTGCAGAGATGGCTAGAGTCATAGTTCAACAAACTTTGTGCTAACCCCTGCCCCTCGCTCAGCAGACATCTGCGCAGACTTCTCAAACATATACAAAAATGAGGAGAGGCATGAAAAGCAGGGTTTTTTCCACAGGAGTATTACTATGCTCATAAGCTGTTAACTCTGGGATTCTCTACATTCCTGGAAGTCTAATGATTTTTAAAAAATGTATGAAACTCCCATTCTAATCATTTATATTTGTGATTTTTTTATGTTGCAGTTAATGAATTCAGAACAGCCCACACTCCTTCAGCACTTAAATAGTCTAGAACAAACCATAAGAAATCCCTGGAAGCCGATTGACCTACAGTAGGTCAGATCAGATCTGGCTGTACAGGCTTATTTAAGAAAGCAAATCAATGTTGGGCCCCCCTTTCCCCCTTCATCCTCCTTTTGTCTGTCTGCCTTTTTTCCCTTGCTGGCTTCGCTTCACTTTTTCTTTTTCCTCATTCTTTCCCTGTCAGCATCTTTCTCCTGTTTTCTTCCTAATCATGTCACTTTCTATCTCTCCTCCATTCACCGAAGCCCCCTCCCTGTTCTATCGTCTTCCTCTCTTTCTCTGTCCTTCATGTACATCTGGTTTCTATCATGGTTGCTGCTGCTCTTGTTTGCCATCGATCTCTCCCACTGGTCAGCCTCCTTTTTTTGTTCTCTTTTTTTCCCTCACTTTCTGTCTGAACCCCCACTCACTGCAAATCTGTCTGGTCTTCTCAATGTCTCTCTTTCAGTCTGTTTCTCAACTCGCTCAGTCATAAGCTCCGAAACCACTTCTCAGGCTCTTATTTTTCTCTCTCAGGCTTATTTTTTTGAGTTCTCACTCGTTTTTCTACACCCCTTCCTGCATATCTCCATTGTTCTCTCTTTGCCAGTCATCGGTGGAAGACAAGTTGCCGTACGGGAGAGAAAGACAGGAAGTCTGACTCAAGAATGACAGACCCCAATTTCGCACAGTGTCCACTTTTTACCGTACAAACATGAGGATACAGATGCACACTAAACAGACTGTCCTGCCTTGAAAAAGCACACGATTTTATAGATGACTCAACCATGTCAGACTCTAAAATACCAAAACAAAGTGAGCAATATGTCACCCATCATTTTGTAAGTTGTAGTTAGAAGACGGGGTATTTGTGTTTCTGGTTGCTGTTCATCAAGTGAAAGCATTTTGAAATAACACAAAACAAGCTGGTTTTTGACAAAAAAAGAGAAATTCACTGACTGGTCACGACCATTTTTGTAGTGCTTTTTCCCCCATCTGCATACGCTACATTGCCATTCGTAATTTATCAAACCTCAGTTTTTTTTAGTACTCTTACATATTTCCTATTTCCTATTTCCACAGCCACTTTATTAGGTACAGCTGTTCAACTGCTCGTTAACTTGGATCAGCCAATCAAATGGCAGCATTTTGGAGACATGAGCATGACAATCTACTGAATCCAAGTATCAGACAATCCAAGTATCAGAATGACGAAGAAAGGTGGTTTAAATGACTTTGAAAGTGACTTGGTCTGAGTATTTCAGAAACTGCAGATTTCCACACAACCCTCTCTGGGGTTTACACAGGATGGTCCAAAAAGAGAAAATATCCACTGAGGGCAGTTCTTTGGGTGAAATGGACTTGTTGATGCCAGAGGTCAGTGGAGAATAGCCAGGCTGATAGAAAAGCAACAGTAACTCAAATACCCGCTTGTTAAAAATGCAGCATGCAGAAGAGCATCTCTGAACAGCAGCAGTAGACCGCATTAGTTATCACTTAAATTAGCTACAAAAAGGAAACTAATTCTAAAATTCACACAATGTCATGGGGTAATAGTGTGGGGGATATTTTCTGGGATACTCTGGGGAATGTTTGCCACAAAGATGTGGCTTCAGAGGAAGGCGGAAACGATCCAACCCACTACTGGCAACATGTACCAAATGGCTGGTGAGTGTAGTGCTTTATGAACACAAGTATTGGTGGATATATAGCATTCATCAGGCTTTACAGTGCAGTCATTATTCGATATAGCCTCAAAAAACTGACTCACAAAAATCCTTCTGCACATACAGTACATGTTCGAATATATGCACGACCATTCATGCTCTTCTGAAATGAAAGCTATTTTCATTTTCTGTTTTCCATCAATTTTTGGTTTCCTTTGTTTGGTAATAACTTGCCATGGGCACAGTTATCAGCAAGTTGACTGCATTTGTTGAAAACGTAGCATTTTATAAAATAAGACCTGTATTTCAAGGTCAGTGTCTGTCCAATTGAAGAGTAATTGGATTATAGCTAAAGTCCCTCAAAGCAGAGGCAGCAGGTTTAACATGAATGTCTTCTACTGTCTTGGATTCCAGCAACAAATCAGATTTACCGAATGTATCCTTGTTGCTTTGCTTTGTGTGTACCAAAAGAGTTAAAGTTAAAAAGAAGAGTGTTCACCTTTTACCCAGAAACACTCATCATTTCAGTGATTCTACTGGAAAATAAGCAGTATTGATTTTTTTTTTTAACGAGGACTTTTTCAGTTTAGTGGAAAAGCAGCGCTGCTCTTTTCCTGCCTCTGTTAGACATCATTTCCACTGTGCATTTTTAATAATTGTGCTTCCAGACAGAAATTCCATTCTGTGGATGTTAACAGTGGTATATCCTGTTGAAGGCTGTCTGCACAGGCCTGTGAACACAAAGAGATTCAAGCCTGTTTAAAAAAATAAATAAATAAATAAAAAAGTTGCTGGTGGTATACAATTGCACATGGCACATTCAAACTAAATATTATTGTAGGCTAGCTAGTCGGCCACAAAGTCAGCTAGTGAATTCACGTTGTCCACTAAATATCAGTTAATGCCCAAATAGGTAATATGATGCTCATATGTCTTTTTTTTTTAGCAACATTTAAATAAAGAGTATGAGTGGTGCATGCACACTGTGAATGATTCATCTGGCAGAAGTCCCCCAAAGGCCACTATTGCACCAGATGGACTGAAATAGCTAAGTTGTTCCTATTTGCGTCTTTTAGAGTCTTCAAAGCACAAAAGCTTTGCAAAGAAAAGACTAAGCACACTTACTGGCTAATATTTACAGTGAGTCTAATGATACTGAAATGTTTGTGTCTTACAGGAAGCACACAAAAAAGAATTAAAACATTCAAGATTTTCAGCTGACATCTTTTAGTTTTTGCTTTAATTTAGTGTTTTGTTGAATTGTCTAGTGGGGATGTTTGAAAAGGGCTTCAGTTAAGAGGAAGTTACTGCTGGGTTGCCTTGCAATCCTCAGAACCACCTGCTGTGCTTTTACTAGACTCAATATGTTCTGTCAGTGAGCCAGAAGGCTGTCTGAGCCTTTATTTTTTTTTACTACTGTTACACCTACTATAGCATGCTCTGTAAAATAGTACAGTCCACAGTTGACCATCGTGAATAAACGAATACACACCCTGTGTTATACAAAGACAGTTTTGGCAGCACAAATCCTGCACACAATTGGTCGTACTGTGTTTTTTGCAATTAATAAATTATTTTTTTATAATTTATTTATTTTAACATTGAAAAAGTGCAGGTAAAGTGGTCACATCAACAAGCTCAAGAAACCTGTTCGAGAAGATTTGAGGTTTGTGACACGCTGTGTAATTCTGCTGGAAGCAGCCGTCAGAAGATGGGTCCACTGAGGTCATGAACGGCGATGCACGATGTGGCTTTTAAATAGTGCTGTCATCATTAATCCCGTTAAAAGGATGTTTACGCCATAACCGTATTAACGTGGCAAATCTCCGAGTTACCGCAGATCACCCCGTGCGTGCGGCTGCATGGCGTCAACATGTTAGTGTGGTGATCTGCGGTAACTCGGAGATTTGCCACGTTAATACGGTTATGGCGTTAACATCATTTTAACGATGACAGCACTACTTTTAAATGTTGTTTCAAAGTGGCCCAAAATGTGCCACACACTATTATACACCACTGTGCCTACCACCTGAATGTTGAAGTAGCATGTGTAGCCTCGTCAGACCATTTTTGGTGAGCTTGTGTGATCTGTAGCTTCAGTTTCTTGTTCTTTGCTGATAGAAATGGCACCCGGCGTGGTCTTCTGTTACTGTGTTCAGAGATGCTCTTCCGCATACTTTGTTGAAACAAATAGTTATTTGAGTTACTGTTGCATTCCTATCTGCCAGGCTATTCCCCTCTGACCTCTGGCATTAATAAGGTATTCTTCAACCAGAGAACTGCTGCACACTGGATATTTTCTCTTTTTTCAAATCATTCTCTGTAAACCAGAGACATGGTTGTGTGGGAAAATTGTCCAGTTTCTGAAATACTCAGACCACATTTAAAGCCACTATTCTTACATTTGGTTTGAGCTTAAGCAGGCCATCCCGAACCTTGTCTACATGTCTAAATGCATTTAATTACACCCAATATTCAGTGTATTCTTCAGTGTTGTTTAAGGTAATAAAACAGACTATTTGACTTGCATTAACTTGCCTAAAAAGTTTGAAATTCTAATAACCTGACACTTTTCCATTTTTTGAGTCAAATAAGACTGAAAATATCACTTGAGTCTACTAAGATTTTCTTTTCTGGAAACTAAATAATAAAATGACAGTCTGTTGGTGATTTAGTGGCTTCATTCAAAGAAAACCAGTGAACAAACATGTCCTCTGAGCGCTCTGCCCATGGAAATCTAAGCTGTGTTTTGAAAAAGTAAAGCCAGCACAGCTGTGCCTTAAACCTGCTTTTCTTTTTTCTACTGGCCTCTGGTTGCATAAAGAGGTTTCACTATAAATACATCTACAGCAAAACAGCACTTTTTACTTTTTCCCCCCATTTTTAACTCCTTTTTACTTAAATTGTGCAGAATCACAACTGCAGTCACCTCAAGGTGCTTTATATCAGCGGCCCCCAACCGCCAAGCAACGGCCCGGTACCAATCCATCGTTTGGTACCGGACCACGAGAGTTGAGGCTCGGGTGTAAAATTTATGGTTTTCAGGGTTTCTTTTTTCTTTTATCGTTAACTCTGTTTCCCTGTGTCTTTTCCCGTGTTGTAGTTGTGTGTTATTTTAAAAGAAATATTTATGCATTACTATAGCGACCAGAGAGCATTAAGGGGCAGAGAGGAGGATGTTACTCTCAGTGTTGTTGGCGCATTTCAGGAGGGCGCTGCTAATAAAGTTACACAATTTCACAGAGAATTCACGTTGATCATTATATTTACCAAATGCCACAGTTTTTGTCTTGGTCGTATCATTTTATTTTGTTGTATTTATCCGCGACATCTTAAAGACCGGTCCATAGGTGAAGACCCTACGGTGGGGGGGCTTCTGTGCCAATTCTAAGTCTTTTTACAGCAATAAATGTTCATTTTATAAAGTGAACATTATATTGTTCAATTGTACAATTGAGGATGGGTGTACCTCCCAGCTGACAGGGCTCCGTGGTGTAGTGGTTAACATTTGTTCCTTGGTTTGAGACCATTAGGAGACACAAACTGAGGGAGTCACGAGTTGGTGTACTCCTAGTGCTGGTCCCAAGCCCAGATAAATGGGAAGATTGTGTCAGGAAGGGCATCTGGTGCAAAATCTGTGCCAAGTCAAACATGCTATCCATCCGCTGTGGCGACCCCCAGGGAAATGGAGTAGGAGCAGCCCAAAGTACCACACGCTATTATATAAACTTGCAGCATTCCTAATTTTAACAGTCACGTGTACCCCTCGATTGTCATATCCAGTTTCAAAACACCAACATGCATGACATCGCGGTGACTACAGCCATGTTCGTATGCAGTCTGTGTCTGACTTCTCTCTGGTTTTCAGAGTCGAGTTTTTCACCCACTCTGTACAGGGGTTCAACTAAACAGACTGAAATGATCTTTCTAGCCAAAAGACTAGTTAGGAAACAGAACCGAACATCTGTCCAGAGCAGCCCTGAATAACCTCAGCAGAACAGCACTCCACCCAGTTATACTGTTGACTTGTTGTGACCATCTCACATGCACTTTGTTTTTCATTTTCAGCATTTGAAAAGCAGGATACAGTAATCGCTTTCCACACCATTTCTTTTCCTTGTTGCTTTTAGTTAATAGCACAACTATTTTTCCCAAGATCTGGATCAAAAACAGTTGCAAATAAGATATGACTTTATATTTTAATCTTTCTTAAACTGATTGCTTCATTTTGTGAGAGCATTTCAGTCAAAAAGTTGTGTAAGAGGTACATTTCAAATGGTATCCTTCTTGTACGACTCATTCTGTCCTCCTTTGTGGCTAAACCTCAGCTCTCCTCTGCACACAAAAACAAGCCCAAAAAATAATACTGAAATACAGTTCAACCTAGGTCTTCTTCCATAAAAGCCCCCACAACACCACCAGCTCATTCATTCCTGGCTCTCTCTCTCGTTCTCCACTTTTTTCCACACACTCTGTTCTCCCCTCCTCAGCCTTTTTTTTAACTTATTGCTTTCTGTCTATTGCTTTGGTTTTTGCAGATATTCAACACGCTATGCAGGCTGTTGCAGAGAATCTCAATGTAATTGTTGTCAGATGACATTCAGAGAATCGGCGGGAGGTGAAAGAAAGAAAGTTGGGTTAAAAAAATAGAGATGATGTAAAAAATTAAATAAAATAGAAAGAGAAGCTGCTGGAGGATCAGTGAGGAAATGTTAAAGTAGAGAGCGAAAAAGAGAAGTTGGAGAGGGGGGCGGTTTACAGGTTACCATGCCAACAAAAATAAACACCAAGTGTGTTATGTGCTCCATGCTCCAACTCACTGACCTGCCCGGTGCTATGATGTGTGTGTGTGTGCAGCTATGTATTAGGGAGTTAACACACTGAAGTGAAGTCACCTTTGTTTTGGGGGGTTTCTACATTTACTGGGCCTCGGAGGAAATGCTTGACACTCTGGAGGCCGTACAGCAGGAAGCTCAGAGCCGACCATGTGTGTATATTTATGTGTACGTGTGGGCGTCAGCAAAAACAGACACGAGCCGGCTGTTCAACACAAACGGATATTACAGTTGATTCAGTGTCCGGTGATGAATTAAACCCCTTTTTTAACCCTTTCTTTATCTCTCGCAGGGTTCAGAGGCAATGGAGGACTGCGTGCAGGGGGCGCTCTCATCGCTTTATCCTCCTTTTGAGAGCACAGCCCCACCCCTCCTCTCCCAGGTAGATTTCACTAGTGCGCACAACTTCATCCCAGTGCACGTCTTCAGGGAAATATACAAGGGTTGTGTAGACAAAGACAGTGTGATGTACAAACCCAATTCTGAAAATGTTGGCTGTGTAAAACGTAAATAAAAACAGAATGCTATGACCTCCTAAAGCTTTATTTTATTCACAGTAGAACACAGAAATTTTACTATTTCATGAAAATATGACATCATTTTGAATTTGATTGCAGCAGCACCTCAAAAAGGGTCACAGAGACAGGGTCAACAAAAAGTAAAAGTAATTGGTTCTGAAAAGAAACAGCTGGCAGAACATTTACAACTAATTAGGTTGATTACCTACTGGTCAGTCACACGATTGGATATAAAAAGAGCCTTTTAGAGAGTCAGAATATAAAAAATCCATATTGAATGGCTGTCATCTTCTGGCCTGTCATGGAAATCACCGTCTGCAAATGTACGTTAAAGCGCTTTTATCAAAAGAAGAAGCCATATGTGAACATGATCCAGAAAGGCTGCCGTCTTCTATGGCAGGGATGTCAAACGCGTTCCCTTTTGCCAGCAAAAGAAGTTTAATCGGGTTTAACTACATATTCTTCTTCTTAATACAAGTAAAAGAAGTGCAGTTTCAATAGTTTATCTCTGTCCACATGCTGTTGTAGTAAATGAAAGACATCTGTTTCTTAAATTGTAGGAAATAACAGTGTAAAATGTGTAGGCCATTGCCTGTACTGTCATGTAATTACAAAACAGACAGCTTCTGTAAATGCACAGAAATGTCTATAGTCAGTATTAGCGGGGAAAAAAGCCTTTGTGTACAGGTTTCAGAACAACACATGCTCCTATCCGGACTACTTCTTTTTCAGGAATGGCCTTGCATAGCGCAGCAAACTGCATCTATAAAGATAGTGTGCCATTGTAGTACAAGGGTACTGAAGAGCCTTGCCTGCAGTCCAGACGTTTCACCAACTGAAAACATTTGGAGCATCATGAAATGAAAAACACAACAAAGAAACCCGAGGATTGTTGAGCAGCTAGAATCCTCCAGTAGACAAGTATAGGACAATGTTCCTCTCCCACGATTCCAGCAGCTCGGTTTACATTGTGGTACACATGGCGGTGTCCCAGCTTTTTTGAGACGTGTTGCTGTAATCGAATTCAAAATGAGCTAATATGTTTTGCTCATTTTAAACATTTAAAATGTTTTTATATATTCTAGGAATAAAATGAAATTTGCCAAATTTTGAGTTGTTTTTGCAGTTGGGTTTGTATGGATAGCACAGACTTTCCATCTAGTTTTCAAATTTTTAGTTTTTAGTATTTTTAGTAACCAGCTTAGATATTTCTTTTTTTCTTTTTTCAAATTGGACCAAGTAGTCTTTGTTACCTAAACTTCACAGAGAAGGTTTTAGTTCCTAAATCTATCCAAGAAGTCTAACCAAGAAGTATTTAGTACCTAAACCTAACCAAATAGTCTTTGGTGTTCAAGTCTTACAGAAGAGACTTTGATGCCTAAATCTAACAAAAAAATCTTAACTAACTATCCAACGAGGTTTGCAGTTTCCAAACCTAACCAAGTGCGAAGTTAAACCTTAAACCTGATCTTAACTGAAAACACAAGCTTGTGATTTATTCAATGCTGCTACTCCAGTATTGCCATTAAGCACATGTTATCCATATCTTTGCTCTACCAGAAACCCTATTTGAAACCCTACAACAAGAACACCTTGACTTTTCGATAACACAAGCAAATCTAGTCAGTTATAACCAAATATTCTTAGATTATAGCACCCCTAACTATATCTAGCATTAATTTAGCTTTCGGTGCTTTGTTTCCTTAAAATTCTGGATACAAACAGATTTTTTAGCAACGGCTTGAACCATTGAGAGTTACTCTACTTACTTTGTAATTGTTTTTTTTTTCCAAGTTGTCACATAGCTTCCAATCAGTTTTCTTTCTTGCCATGGAAAAAGCTGTTTGATACAACAAGAGGGATCAAATTAAACAGCCTTGGTGATTTGCTTGCTTTAACTACTGATCATATGCTGTCTGGGTTGAGCAAATTCTTCCACTCAAGGGGAAATTAAACCCTCTACAAATCCACTGATAGACAAAAAATACACACACGCACACAAAAAAAATGTTGCTAAAGTAAATGCTGTTTAGTGCCTAAGAATCTGATATTCAGAGAATAGCTTAATTTTCTATTCACTCCAAAGTGTTTTTAACGAGTCTTGCATCCATTGTCCAGGTCTTCTCAGTCCTGGAGTCGACCTATCAACACGACAGTCTTCGCTATCTCCTGGACTACTTCGTACCTGCAAAGCACCTCCTGCACAAACTCCAGCAGCATGCCTGTGTGAGTTCTAAACTGCAAACACTGTTTGAATGGAACACACACAAAGCTGAATACTTAGAAACAGAATCAGCCATCACACACAAGAAGTATAGTCTGAGAAATTTACCAGCTAGCTTCTTGATTCCTTTAAAATGGTCCTTGGGTCATTTCTCAGGTAACTTACTTATTGGAACTGACAATTTAAGGCAGTCAAGCCGTAGTTCATAATCTGAGCAATGCCTTGTCAAATTCAGCTATGCAGAATAAACCCAAACCTGTTAGGTGAGTAAAAGATGCGACATCGCCAAATCTCTTAAACAGAAGTTCTAAAGTGCAGATAAATAAATGTAAGTCAATAACTTCTATTTACAATTATGTAGCATACCCATGATAAGAAACCAAATTATTTGATCTCTTCTGTTATCAGCACTGTAACTGTGTGGCATCCGTGGAAGTTTTAGCCACAGATGCATGAGGAGATGCTTACTGTCTTGATTTCATTTCAACATGAAGTTTAGTAAAGTCCAAGTTATAAAGGTCAAATTAAGCTAAGTCAATTTTAACATTCATTTAAAATTGACAGACAAGTTATTAAAAAGTACTTTAAAAGACAGCAAACGACTAAAGGAACCAATAAGACTAAATTTATTTGCAGTTTGATGGAGACAAAGAACTGCTGGTATTGATCTTGTTGGCAGAATGCAGCACAAATTAAGCCTCAGTCTAGTCTTTAACATTTCTCACTAAATCATTTCAGAACAGTGGAAAACCTGTCTGATTGTTTTTTATTATTTGGGGTTTCTACAGATTCTGGCTTAAAAGTCTGTGATTTCCAATATAAACTGGGGTTGTATTCTCAACAGTCAAGTCCAAGTTTTATGCCGGGGGTCCTGTAGTGTCTCTGTCTCTGGTGACAGGAAGACTCCAGAACTTAAAACATGTAGAGTTTGATACACGTAACCCAATACCAGTTGTTCACTACGTTATGGAGGCTCGAGTCTGCCCCTAAACTTTAGCTGCTCGGTAAAATTTGTGAAAGTCTCTGGTGACATTTGAGATTCGCAAACAAATGAGGTGGTTTTCCTGCCTCGGAAGCTCCAGGAGTGAATGACATGCAGTGCAGTCTTGTGTAAATAAATAGTTTATGTTGTGATGTCTTTAGGATCCCACATACATAAACACAAACGCATATAAATAATATGATACAGGATACACTGTCCAAACCTTGTGCAAACATGCAACTTCCACTTTGTGTCACTCTCTTGCTGTTTCTGCCACACTTAGCCAAACCGAGACAAAGAAATAAGGCGCGATGTCTATTTAACTCGAATCCCTGATGTTTAATTGAACAGCATTCTTTATATTGAACTTTCTGAGACACGCAAAGGTAAACAAGTCGCAGTGTTTAGTGCAAGATTGGTAGCTAAGAACGTTCTCATATTTCCCTCCACAGTTTTCCTAGACTTATACACACACATATACACACCCCCGTACAGCGTTTGTGAGCAAACTATGTTTTCATTGTCGCTGAGTGGAGCTGCCTGGGATGGGAGTTAGACTGTGAGTCATGACAATAATGCCTTCCATATGTGAGTGTGTTACTTGCTGCGAGAGAAAGAGTGAGTAACAGAGAAGCGGTGGGAGTCGAAGGAGAGAATGAACATGACTCCCATTCACTGTGCCTGTGCGAAAACAGAGACGATGCTGGAGTTTAGCAGGCAATAGCAGACTGATTGAGGAATTTTTGAGTAATGGGAGGTGGGGAAGAAGGAGCAAACACTGGGGCATATTGAGGGAGAAGGAGGGGGTGGGCCAGAGGACACAGAGAGTTACAGATTGTGGACTGGCTCGAAATAGGCAAACTTTTTAAGAGAGGAAAAGCTGCACATGCTTTTTAATGCTAATATTCACCCTGACAGATATCAGATACTTGCTTCCCCAAAGCTTGCCACAGTGACAGAACAGGCACGAAATGAGACAGAAGGGAGGCTTAAGAGGAAGAAATTGAATAAAGGACAGAGGTAGAATAAGGGGAGATGGAGGAGAGGCTGAGGAAGGAATTTAATTTGATCACGTCTCGTGAGTCTGGAGGGCACAGAGAGAGGAGCGAGCAGCCCTGTGTCAGTCGATTAGACGTGACTGGGAACAGCAGAGAGAGGCTCTGGATGAGTTTTAGGCTTCAAGGCTTTAAGAAAGGGGATATAGATTGGACACACCACTGATTAAGGTGGGAATAGTGCTTGAATTAAGGTGTATTACCTAAATAGATCAGTTGATTAATCGTGCAGAGGGTCCCACAAGAGGCCCACACTGCTGTGCCCGAAATCACAGAATTTGCAGTTAAATTCTTTTACTATTCACTGGAGGGTTTTCTGTATTTA
Source organism: Mchenga conophoros (assembly GCF_057382185.1). Classification (NCBI taxonomy): domain Eukaryota; kingdom Metazoa; phylum Chordata; class Actinopteri; order Cichliformes; family Cichlidae; genus Mchenga; species Mchenga conophoros. Next base: position 60,752,179 of record NC_140528.1, on the reverse strand, counting down.
GGACTGATTGAAATTGATTCTGTCGTTCTTACAGAGCCACCTGATGTGTTTTCCAACTGTTTTAGTAGTGGCTGCCTGTTGCGAGGAGCTGGTCATCTGCAAGTTTCTGTCTGACTCATTGACTCTCTGCTAACTAAGCAGTTTTACACTTAGGACACACGTCATGTCTGACATTTGTATGTGGCACTGGCTTTTGGCCAGTTCAGCTTGTGAAAACCGTTGACTCGTGTGGTATCAGTTCTAGAATTTCTGCTCATTTAAATAACTAAGCCAGATACAACCATGCAGGCGGACACCAGTGTGGGTGTGGGTGAATGGGAAAGCACAATTGTGCACACTGAGGGGACTCTAATGGTTCTAAAAGGAGGTCAGTGCATCACACAGTCGGAAGGGGTTCAGAAAGATGACTTGTTCAGCAAAATCTAACATTATCTGAATGAAGGTTTAATTTTCTGTTCGTACATTTAACACTCTCTCTTTGTTTTCTTGTGTCAGTCTCAGTACCTGGGTTGCTTGTTCCTTCACTCTGGCTGGCCTCTCTGCCTGGGCGAAAAAGTGGTTGTCCAACTTTCCACTTTGGACTGGAGGCTTCTGCGCAGTAATGACTTCTACCTACAGGTGGTTCCCTTCTCTACACGTTGCCCAAGGCTGGCACTAAAATGCCTGGCTCCTGGGGGACGGACTGTTCAGGAAATCTTGGTGCCCGAGTCACAGCATCCCCTTGTGTTCACCACTGAGTGGCTTCACATCATCAACAAAGAGCGAGGTCACAAGAGAGAAGGTAAGGAACAGATTCCTCTTATCTGACCGTTAGAAAAGATCATTGGGGAACTGAAGATTGGGTAATACAGGTGGGTTGCTTGAAGAATCATATTTTTTACCAGGTGGAAGGACAGAAAGACGGGGGCTATGTATATAAGGGTGATGATGGCAGATGGGGAGAACGTAACAGCAGAGCTAAAGAAATGTAACAAAGCTCATTTTAGTCAAGTCAAGCTGATGTTGGTGTTTTCTTATTTTTTAAATTACCCTGTACTTTTTCTTCATAAATGCATTCCTTTCTCTTCTTTACAAAGTTGGAGGAGGACTTGACACCTGTCTGGTCAGTACATGCGATGGTGTGGTTAGACTTCCATGGAAGGAGGTAGTCTACCCAAAATTTATCCACGACCCCTCTGAAGAGTTGGGCCTAATGTCCAACCGTCTGCCTAGCGAGGGGGGTAGCAGCCTCGGAGGCTGGGGTGGCTCATCCTCTGGGGAATTAGACTCCTGGTCCTGGGATGAAGAAGAAGATGAGGATTTGCAACCGGATGGCTTGGACTCTGACTGTGTGCTTCCTCGACGAAGGCGCAGTGAAGACGGCCTTGGGCGGACATCGAGACAACCTCAGCTCGATGGGGATTATGTCGAGCTTTTGGAACCCAGGGGGGGTCCTGATGGAGGAGTCGATCCAAGGCAGCGGTACCAAGAGATGCATGGAATCTGTAAGACCAAGACTCTACCTCTTTGCAGGAGAGGAAAGGCTATCAAGGTTCGCAGAGGAAAAGCATGGGGATATGGGCGAACGGAAAGGTCAGGAAGCTTTCGGGCTATTCTTGGCATCAAAGGAGACGCTGTGGCTGCCAAGGGTGAAGCATTACCGCCACTGCCTGTGCCAGGAGTTGCCGAGCCTGGCCGAGGGAGGCGGTCTTACTCCTCCTCAGTCCATGACTCTGATGAAGGAGATAAAACAAACAGAGACTCTGAAGGCCTGGAAAGCCGCCGCCTTTGTTTTGATGGCCCATTCAAGGAAAGGAGACCTGGAGTGGGCAAGGAGAGAGATAGCAATGGTCACACACAGCTATGTAAAGATGACCACAAAAGTAAAGAATCCAAGAGCAACAACAGCTTGGACACAGGTGAAATCCATGAGTCAACAAACCACAAAGATGGACACGTTGTAGAGGGCCACTCTGATCACGGATCACATTCGGACTCTGTTTTTGAGGATGCTGATAAACCACTGAGCGGAGACAGTGAGGCTAATACCCCAACATCAGATGCACCACAGAGACCATTCGCTGCTGTTTCAAAAAGTGGTGAAATTACAAACACTGGGTCTAAAAAGAAGAGTTTGTCAAACCAAAAATCCATGGATGAAAAGGATGAAGGAAAAGTGGAGGACAGAGTATGCCCCAGAGGAAAAGAGGTTAAAACGGCAGGATTCAGAGCACCAAGGTACTGAAATATCGTACTCTTTCATCTTATTTGTGTTCTTTTTTGACACTTCTTTATTAAAACACAACTTGATAACACTTAGCTGCAACCTTATGGACACAGAAAGGCCTCAAAAACGCAATGTGGCATGACCGTGACACATGCCTGTAAGTGCAGCTATTAATTTTATGGTGTGCCTCATTAAGATTTTCCTCTGCTTTGTGTTTAGGAGGAAAAGGAAGGGAAAGGGGGCCAAAGGGAAAGCTAAATCTGGGGGTCGTGTAAAGGAGAAGGCCTTGAAAATGCAGGTTAAAACTCCTCAACCAAGCCCAGCCACCTGCACTGCTTCAACAAAACTGCCGACTGCCAAGGAGAGCCAAACAGAGGAAGCAGAGCAGGCTGACCAAACTGAAGGTGCTTCTGCTGCAGATAGCGAGGCGACAGACAACACAGTAAAAAGCAGCGCAGGTCTGAAGAAAACCGTGTTTGTGCACGAACATTTGGTCATGTGTGCTTAACTGTCCTCAGACTGTTTTGTATATTTTTCTGTCCCTTCACAGAAGCTGAATCATCTCTGCCTGTGTGTAACGGACAGTCGGGCACATCTTTTTTTAACCACTCTAATGAGGAGGCTGCGTCACCTGACAAACAGAATGGTGATGCTTCAAAAGAGCCCGCCCTGCTGAGGGAACTGGACGCAGACCTTCTCCAGTCAGGGAAGCTCAAGTTGACAGGCAAGCTTCTTTAGGGCCTTCTGCATAATCAGCTTAGAACATTTTAACAAGGTCCTGTTTAGATATGTGCACTGGACATTTCTAGGGCTTATTTGACAGAGCTGCATATATAAATGCAAATGGCAATTTAAGCAAGAACATATAACCAACAGCCTTTAACACACAGATGTCTAAGTCATCATTGGTGATTACCACAACATCAACTCTAAGTTTTGGGGAAAAACAAAAAGGACTATTTGACAGTTTTGATGCATGTCTGTTAGAATATTTATGTCCAATGGCACTGATTAGTGCCAATGTGAGAACACTGCAGGCTGGTGTATTCCCAGTAAATGGTCTGCTGTTAGCTGTCTGTACACTCCACCCAGGCAGCCCCCAAAACCAGAAGTATTTCCAGTAATCAGATGATTCCTGAGCTAAAAATCTACTTTTACACTTATCAGAAAAGTCAGCTTTGGACCATGTCCTTCCTGGGTTTTCCCACATTATCTGGGTGTTATTTGTGAAATTGCTTCAGTGAAGCCTTTCTAATTACTTTTGTAAAGTAGTAACTTTTTTCTTTTTTGTTGCCTTTCTAGTCTGCATAGCTGGCTTGTATCTTTACCAAGTATCAAAAGAAATATTTTATTTTTTTATGGTACTGAAACAAAACCTGCTTTATTTCCAAAGTTCACATCATGGTGATCCTAAGTAATTCAATTCAATTCAGTTTTATTTATACAGCGCCAAATCACGACAACAGTTGCATCAAGGCGCTTTATATTGTACAGTAGATCGTACAATAATAGATACAGAGAAAAAGCCAACAATCATGTGATTGAGCAAGCACTTTGGTGACAGTGGGAGGTAAAAACTCCCTTTTAACAGGAAGAAACCTCCGGCAGAACCAGGCTCAGGGAGGGGCGGGGCCATCTGCTGCGACCGGTTGGGGTGAGAGAAGGAAGACAGGATAAAGACATGCTGTGGAAGAGAGACAGAGATTAATAACAAGTATGATTCAGTGCAGAGAGGTCTTTTAACACATAGTGAGTGAGAAAGGTGAAAAAGAAATACTCAATGGATCATGGGAATCCCCCAACATATACCTACTATACCTATTGCAGCATAACTAAGGGAGGATTCAGGGTCACCTGATCCAGCCCTAACTATATGCTTTAGCAAAAAGGAAAGTTTGAGGTCTAATCTTAAAAGTAGAGATAGTGTCTTTAGTAGATATCAATAACACCAACAAGCTTACAGCACAGAGAAAAACCAAATGGATTTGTATGCTTGTAGCCTCGGTGAATTAGTTTGTCCTCTTGGCTTCCCCACTCGATGCTTAACCTGATGCATATTGACCACAGGTACAGTGGACAGGCTGGGGCGTGTTCTGGTTTTCACAGAGGCCGACGCATCAGAAGTGGGTTTCTCTGGGGAGGAGATGGCCCGCGTCTTGGCCTGTTACCACACAATCACGCGGTAAGTGCGTGTTCCTCCTTTGATTGTTTATTTTAGTCGTCCGTTGTCACCAGAGATTTATGGCTTTTAAATACAGGGGGATATTGCCAATAAATGTAGCCTTCGGCTCTCTGATTCCCCCGATTCTCTGAATGTATGTTTAAAAATCTTTAACTGGCTTTTTTTGTTCACATTTTTATATTTAGGCTTGTGTGGTTTGTTTCCTGTTATACCACCGAGACCGAGCCTGTTTAACGAAAAGCGCCTCATAATTATGTTCGACTCGACTCGCTTCTTGACTTTTCCAATTACAACATAAGGTGGTGTGAGGGAAACACAGAGTGTGCCAGAAAACGGAGGACAAACATAACAAACTGACTCAATGTCAGCTTCACAAACACATCTGAGCTTGCCAGTTTACCTGGCACAATAACTGCTACTACTTGTGGCAAGTCAGAACCAAAGCTTCTCAACGGCTTTGGGTAGAAATGATGTGATTCTATGCAAATGACCAAAAAACTCTTGTTTAAGAACAAATGTTTGTTTCAACTTCATCGTTTGGTGAAAATACCTAAATAAAAATGGCTATTACACTGGTTTAAAGCTAAACACTTATTTTTAACATCTCTCTCTTCATCCACCCTCAACAGGCCTGCAGCCAAAGAAAAGGGTTTAACAGTGTTAATGGACAGCAGGCGCGCCCCACCCTCCGCTCTCTTGTTCTCTGCTCTTAAATTGTTCCAGGTGAGACAGCACAAGGACGCTGGTTAACTGGAAGTGCTAAATGTTTGCATGCACGCTTTAATTAGGCTGCAGATGTGATAGTAGCTCGAGCACATGTGTTTTTGTGTTCGTGCCAGGGGTCGGTCCCCGGTGGTCTTGGATCCCTTCTGGTGTTGGTGGAAGAGCAGCAGGAGTCCCCTTCTCATTCCCTGGAAGGAGCAGAGGTGACCTCATGCACATCACATGTTTAGACTGTATTACTAAGCTCCTCATGGTTAAGTCGGTTATACTTCTTTTACTTGCAGATCTGTAAAATGAATAAATGTGAAGTTATGAAAGCATGTCAAAAGCTCAGTGATAAATAGCACGAGAAAACATTAGCAGAAAGCAAGTTCCTGTAATTCTATTGCCTATTATAATGTCAACAGGAAAAAGTGTTCATATAGGAAATGCAAATTGCGCGAGAGGAAATAACGTTCCATAAATTGTCCCTGTTCCTTGTTGCAATGCGATCAGTGTCAGAAGTGCTTAAGCTGGAGTGCACATTCACATTGAGCTTGAATCTATTAAACCCAATTTCCATACGTTTGGAACATCTACTGCTTTCAGATAACTCGGTTTTACCGCTAATTCAGCATATTGCTTTGCACCGATCAGCAGAAATCTTTCTTGCGCACAGGCACGGGAGGATCGGTCATGCCACGTGGTTTGTGTTTCAAGCAGGCAGTGTTCAAACTTTGGATGTCGACGACAAACACTTCCAAGAAGATGTGAACGCTGTAGTTAAATTACAACGTCAGCACCATGTTGAATTTCAGTAACCAGTTGTGTACCTGCTCAGAAAGTAAAAAATAAATCATAATACAAGTTAGTTTTTTTTTATTCTCTCCCATTCTCAGAACCTCTAGCCATAATTGCCATTTAATAGAATCGCAAATAACAAAGAGGTCAGCATTATTCTCTCACTCAAAGTGGCCACATGCCCTGATAATATGGTTTAAACAGGTGATTTTTGAAAACTTATGATTGGCACAGCAGGTTTGTTGATGTTTTTAAACTCTTGGAGCTTTTCACTTGGTGTGTACTCAGTAAACATTGCCAACACTAACACATTCAGATAAGAGTTTATATGTTCCAGGCTTCAGTGTGATTTAATTTATTTCTTTTTTGGTCTAATTTCCTTAAAAGCTTTTATTCTTCTCAAACATACAATAAGAAAGTCACTTCCTCTGCCCCTTACTGTTTCTCCTCTCCTGTGCAGGTCCACACAGTGCGAGGAACGAGTGTCCTTCAGCAGTATGTAGACAAACAACAGCTGCCCAAAGAAGTAGACGGGGACTTTATCCACTGCCACGCGGACTGGCTGGCCTTCAGACTGGTGAGGAGCTCTGTTTTGTCTGTTCGATTATGCAAACATGAAAAAGCATCCTTGAACTTTTCACATTTGATTCTCCACTATAGCATTTGTGTTTTCAGTGGTTCATCCACAGAGTGGAGGTATGACGAAGTTCAGACTTCAGTGTAAACAGGAACATTAATCAGTCAGCTGCAGTCTTCAAAGTGACTTTGGTGTATCAGGGCAGCAATAAAAACAATTAGAGTCTGCTATTAGTTTGTGATTGAATCAGGTCAAAATGGCAATTGAATGCAATTTGTTTGTGATAATACGGTCATTAACTCATGAATCAGTGAAAATTTCAAACCTGTCGCCATCTCGATGAACAGAAATTCACACTAACGGCTTGTATTCAGAGTCTATCCAGAAACTCAGAGATCTGAAACAGAAATTCATAAATTCCTCCACAAATCATGATGTAGTTGCTGCAGAGTGGCAATTTAACAGCTACTTGACATAAGAGCTGGAAAACCTTTCTTTTAAACAGGAATATAACCAGAATACAGCTAACCAAATCCATTTTGCAAAGAGACACGTCACAGAAAACTTGCACCTTGATTGCAAAACCTTCACCGATCCATCTGATAGTGGTTGTTTGGAGACATGTTTCCTCCTATATGTGACCCATGCCATCTCCTTGTAATCAAAAGCTGTCGCCCAGAGATTGTGGGTGTTGTATGCTCAGCCTCCTGGAGACTAGTTAGTTGCCACAATGACTTATAATCCAAAACATTTAAGCTATCACTGGGCAGCCACAGATTTTCTCTAGTCACAAGAGGGTTGCTGTCCTATTTTTACTCCCGTGTGCATCAGCGTGTGTACATCAGGGATGTCAAAGTCATTTTTCACATACAGCTCACTTTGATCTTAAGCTGTCGGACCACTGACCTAACCCTAACCCTTTCTGTCAGGAAATAATGAAATTTCGATAGCATGTCTCGTTTTTTTTTCACATTATTAAAACATGCTGCCTTAGTAAATGAAAAAAATGTGTCGGCACGACTGTTTGAGGTTTTGTTCTGTAATTATAAAACGGAAAGTTTCTGTTAATTCACAGGAAATGCCATTTTTGTATGTAGCTGAGGAATTTTCTAAAGCAAAAAGTCCTTAGTGTATTTTTATTGTTATTATTTTTAAACTTCTTACAGACAGCTTGGAATGAACAAGCTCAAGTAACCCACTCAAAGTCCGGAGTTCTTGTAGCTCGTAACTTGTTTCGAGTTTTGGGTACCTCCAGTGTAAAATATGACCTCTGACAGTTGAGGGAGTATTGTGGGAGAAAGAACATCTAGGAGGGAGGGAGGCGAAATAAAAGGATGTTGGCTGGGAAAGAGTGGTCGTCTGCTGGTGGTCGATTATTCCAGACAGGCATGATGAACTAGGTGAAGAAAAAACACAGCCCGTAAGAATCTCAAGGACCCTTAATGGCTTTCCCCCCACAGTTTATGTTGCTTTATCTAAACAGTTGAAAACATTTTCCTATCCTCTGGACTTTTTCTGACCTCTCCTGTGGATTACAAAAAAGGTGGAATGAAAGAGAGATTTCATGTGTTTGTGTGGATTTCTACTTCTTTTTGTCCTGTTTAGAGTCTGGAGAGTCTGACAGAGCGCTGTGAGAGCGCCCTCTCACTGCTTGGAGAAGCACTGCAGTCTATGGACGCTGAGCCAATGCCAGACAACATAAAGGTCCATAACTTTAACATGATGCTCATTCTACTCGTTGTGTGCGCTCAGATATATTTGTGTTTTAGTAACTTACCAGTCTCTATAAAAACACACACAAAAGGTACAATACACATGCTTATCTTTTTCAGGCTGTTCCTCTGAGCATTGACAAACACAGGCAGCTCATGGCCAGCGTCCTGGCCGACCAACGGTTAACTGAGCTGCAGCAGAAGGGCGGGGCCTGGCTTGCTGGATTGACAAATAGAGCATCTGGACTGGCACAAAAGTCACCAGACTGCAGGTACCAGACACCTAATTCATCCAGTATTTGTAGGACTACTGAATTTTTATTTTATGGATTATACTTTTTTCTTTCTTTTTTTTTTTTTTTTTAAATCAAGTAACAAAATCCAATGAAAATATTGGGGCCAAAAACCCTGGAAAACGAACACTCCCGGTTATTTAGTGCTAATCAGCATATGCTAACACGCTAAACCACGATTTTATAGTGATTTTTAGCCATCTGTCAGTGTTAGCACCATCATGCTGAACATGATTTGGCTCCACCATTGATTGGCCACACCTTCTCTGAGCTCTGCCAGCAGTGTTAGTTCAATGCCTTGTCATCTTACAGAAACTATTGGATTTGCATATAAACTGAAGCCTCATTTTCCTATTCTTTGCTGACAGGACAAACACCCAAGCCTTCCGCCTTCCTATCAGCTCATTAGTAGTCTGGCTACTTTCCACTGACCTCTGACATCAACAAGACGTTTTCTTGCAGAGTTTAATTCTCTATAAAATCTTAGAGCTGTTTGTGTGGGGGAAATCCCAGTATATCATTAGTTTCTGACACTCTCAGACCAGTCCGTCTGGCATTAACAACCATGCCATGTTCACTAAAATCAGCCTTTTTCCTAAGTTTGAACTTCGTTGGGTTCCTGCCATGTGATTGGCTGATTAAATTATCGTTTTAATGGGTAGCTGAGCACACATATGTAACAAAGTAGCTGGTGACCTTCCACCCGAGTGTCGTGCCACCCCAAAGTTGTGCTTGGAGCCTATTGCCACACTTTACCAACAATGAACTGAAAGCTATTTCCTTCTAACATCCAGTAGCTGTACTGTGGGCATTTTATGCATTCCTGAGTTATTTTTTAATACAACCTAACAACCCACAATGTTATGATTCTGAAAAGATGCTTTAATATACATTAAGCACAGGACTTGAAGACTATATTTTAAATCTTCTTCTCTTTTCCTTTCCCATGCTTTTTACAATTTTGATTGAAGGGTTATTTTTGTCAGGATGAGCTTTAGGTTAAAAATAATCTTCCTGACAAAAACAGAGTTGTTTGTTTTTGGCCATAAAATGAAAACCAGCTGGAGAAGAAAACACATCAAATAAAGGACAGAGCGATGCAGCTTGTTTGTGCATGACTGCAGCTTAGAGATGATCTGAAGACTGTTGTAGCTCTTCTGTTCTTACTGTGTAATGAGTTTTGGCTTAAGCTGTGCAATAATACAAGATGGGTTTTTTCTGTGCTGTACATGAGACGTTTTTTTATAATTAGATCATTTCTGTCAGCATGATTTTGAAGAATTTAAATGAAAACCAAAATTTCTTTCTTCTCCTCTCAGAGCTGCTCTTGCCGTAACTTCTAAACTTTATGACAGCGTGGACGATGCACTCCATCGGCTTGTCCGAGTGTCCAACCAAAGAGGTCGTGACCTGGAGGCGTTGGGGCGTCTGGCGGGGTTGGTGGACAAACTGGAAAAGGTATCTGAGGAAGATTTGCTTTACTTTAAAATAACCTACACTCTGTAATCTGCGTATTTCTTTTTTGCTTCATCATCTTCAGTTTTTCCACATCTTATGCGTAACAGAGCGCCTCATGTCCTCCACTCACCCAAACCTCCGCCTTTAATCCACAGTGCGATAAAGAGATTGAGCAGGTTCAGTCGCAGCTGGAGGACTACAAGGATCCTCCTCTCTCCCTCAGCAGACTCTCGCTCAAACAGCAGAGGTTCAAGACGTTCAAAGAAACGGCCAATGTGAGTAATGCAAAGATGAATGTGCTTTTTGTGTGAAAACATTTTCACATGTCATGTTAAAATATGCAGGTTCACTGGGCTCAGTGTTATGGAGCCAGTCTTAACCCTTTAAATTCCTGATTAAATAATTGCCAATTTTTTTTTTTTTTGGGGCGGGGGGGGGGGGGGGGGGGGGGGATAAAGGATGAAGTGTTTTTTGAATCTTCTGACAGCTAAAAAACAAAAATATGAAATTGCATATATGAGTCTTAATTGCATCGTATTTACCACATCTGGCATTTTTGGCGATTTATTGATTAAAAATCCGCTTTGTAATTTACTAATAACATTTTTCGGTGGGGGGGGGGAGATCACATGGATGCTGTAGAAGTCTCTAAAACTCACCAAAACTGTGTGTATCAAATGTAAAACACTAGGCGTTAAAGGGTTGACGCTAAATAAAAAACAACTATGCAACGTAGATTAGAAAATTTCCCTCTTTCACATCATCTTACAGTAGCAACACTGTTGCTGTGGCTGAGTAATTCATTCATTTGCATAACAGCGTCAGTCACTGATGGCGATGACTGAGACTCAGAAGGATTGACTCTGTGTGTGTGATCTGAATGAAATTCTTTGAAATTACATATAAATACAAGTTTATATTAGTGTTAGTAAGTTAGTGTGGATAGGTTAATTGGAAACTCTAAATCGCCCATAGGTTTTCATTTGAAAAAGCACCGTGTTCTCTCCATGTTGGCCTCCAGTCCACACTGAGACGCCGTTTTTGCTCAAGGAAAACGCAGCGTTTTGGAAATGCTCTTTCGTGTCGCAGTGTAGACAACAAAAACGGAGACTTTCTAAAACGATGACACATTTTAGTCATGTGATGCAGTCATGTGACCAATTAAACTAAGATAGCGGAGGGCATTATACAGCAGTTGTTTTGTTTGCGCTCAATTTTGACAGCCCTATTAAAGATGAATATCAGTCTGTACACGCTTCAGATAGCTTTTCTTCAAATTCTTTAATTCTCACTCGCTTTTGCAACTTTGTACTTTTGTGTTACTCACAGCAACAACTCCACCTCATTGTTAGTCCATTTAAAAACTCGGTGCTTTTCCTCAACATTTTGCTGCGACATTTCAGAGAGCCGGAAAGTAAAGAAACGGCAGACAGAAATGAGGCAGGTGGAATTGTCTTGCGCTTCACGCATGCGCAGTACTGGAACGTAAGCGTTTTCGTCCGTTTTTGACACGCAACTCTGTGAAAACGACTGAAAACGCTAGTGTGGACGTGGAGCGTTTTCAAATTTATCCTTGCTAGTGTGGACAGAGCTTAAGACAGCTGGGATAGGCTCTAGCCCACCCGCGACCCTGAAAAAGATAAACAGTAGAGAATGGATGGAGATCAGGTGTAAAATCAAAGGAGTTGTAAACACAGAGTTCCTGCAAACATTGTGGCTTTAAAATGGTTTTGGTAACAGGCTGTCTCTTTTCTCTAATGCTTACAGCGATGTCTAGCCCTGATCTCTTGACAGTACTTATGTGTTGGCAGCTGTGACTCATATAGACTTTGATTTAATTGGTCTTCTAAAGGTCATTTAGATTTCATTCATGATATTCACAAAACGGTGAAATATGACTGCCACACACCGTCTCATGTACCGCTAATACACTTATTACATCACAGTGTTTTGGTCCGACTGACCTTCTTCAAGTACAAAGGGAGTGTCCAGTTTTATCTGCATGTAAATGACTTTTGGTAAGTAAGCACACATCATGATAACAACATGGAGAATATTCACATACAGTTAAAGCGTCCGCCCTCAGAGCTTTTGCTTTCACTTTGTTTCTACAGTACATGTAAGCATCTTAACATCGCCCACAAAAAAAATCCCTTCTGTCACGTCAACTCTGGGATAAGAAATCTTATTAGTCGTACTTAAGACACATGTGTTACTGTGAATCACCCACTGTAGGGTTTGAGAAGTCAATAACTGAAACGATAAACTGTGAATAGATGTGCTTTAAGCCCACTGTGCCTTTCAGTGGCATATTTGTGTCATTCTCATGGAGACGAGCTAATGAAAAGTTTTCCCAGCATATTCCCAAGAGATGCAGTCAATATTTTTCCATCCACGATTTCCCAAGTGTGTCCTGTCAGTCTTCTACAGTAAATACTTCTTGACAGCCCATTTTCCTGCATTTTTCAGGAGCTACACAGTGAGACTCTGTCACTGCTCAGTGATTTGGAGGGCTGGTGTGAACTGGACTGGGCAGGCCTGAGCGACGTCCAGATCCGACTCCCTCCGGTCAGGGAGAAGCTCAGGGACATGTCCCACTGTCTGTCTGACTGCTGGACCACTCTGGACAACACACAGAGGTTGTTGTCCACTCTGACCGAGGTACGGCACAGGAAGACCTCTGCAGCACACACACAGGAAGTTATAAACATACAGTCATGGTTCCAAAGTGTTTTAATGCCGAGCGGAAGTCCTAATGACTTCCCTGACTTTCCTGTCTCTTGTGCAGGCCACCCAGTGGTGCGATGCAGTCTCCTCCACCTCCTCCTCTTCCTCTTCTTCCACCTGCCCTCTCGCCTCCCTCCCTCCAATACCCCCGTCCCGTTTCCAGGACGCACGCTCTTTAGCAATAGAGCTGGGTGGCGGGGCACTGCTGGATCTCTGGACTCAGACAGTTGAGCGATACCAGCGAACAGTAGCACAGGTCAAGCCCCGATTCCTCCAGTCTGACCGGACGCAAAATCAGGGACAGGGGAAAACCAAAACTCCCTCTGCCAGCAGCCTCTGGGACCTGATGGGCCCCGAGGGAGAGGGTGACTCCTGGGGGCTGGGAGCTGGCGGAGGGGAAGGCGGATTGCAGTCCTGGGGATCCCTGGCATCACTGTTCAGACCGCAGACCTGCTCCACACTGAAGATAGGAGAGGAGAAAGGGAATAAGAAAGAGGGAACGGCAGGAGGAAGTGGTGCGGGAGGAGGTGGGGCCGGGGGAGGGAAGTTTCTATCGAACCTTCTGAATCCTACAAAGAAGAGCGTGAGTTTGATTTCTATTTTATGGTAATGTTTTCTGTTCTATGATCTGAGGTGTGTTACAGGACTGTACTGTTGTAACTGAAGTGTGTCACAGTCACACCAATGACCAGTTCAATTCCCTTACAGCCCACAGAGGCTCCACTTCCCTTCAAGCCACCTCGGAAGCGTCACCCAAGCTTTGACCTCCAGGCTCTCCTGGCCCCCCGTCGAGGTACAGCCACCCCCAAACCCGCTGAGTCGCCGGTGGCTGGGGCGAGCCGTAACTCCCCCATGTCCTGGCTGGGACGACGGGCTTTGGCCGACCCAGTCATTACTACTAGCATGGCTGCAGCTATTCCAGGATGGAGCGGTGGTGGTGGTGGTAGTAGTGGCGGAGGAGTGTTGATCCGAGGAGTGGAGGTCAGCAGCAAGGAGGTGGTGGATCACACGGGGTCACCGCGCCAGCATGTACTGCTGGGGAGGACAGACAGGGAGACGGGGACGGATAGGGCCGGTTCAACCGCACAGAGGTGTGTGTTGGCTTTCTTTGCTTTTTTTTTTTTTTTTTTTTGTCCTTTTTCCATGTACTCCACTTTCCTCGTAAGAAAATCAGTCAGAGATAGACATAATAAGTCGCAGCAAGAATGGAACAGGCTGAGATGAAAGAAAAAGCGATGCATAGTTTTAGGGATAATTTAAGTACAACTGAAGGCTCTTTCGCATTGATTTTATCAGTCAGGATGCAATCTTAGATAATTTTTTCATTACTGAGTCTTTGATCTCAATCCGTTGCTATCTTCGCTCTCGCTTCCCCTTACCTCCCACTTGTCCACTTGCTTCCATGTTTGTTTCTCCTTTAAGTGTATTCATGCACTGTTTCTTTCCTCCCCTCCCCACCCTTTGCCATCTCCACCACAGTAAGCTGTACCTGCTCTGGTGTAGGATGCTAAGTTCAGAGAGGCAGTACGTGACTGTGCTAAAGGGGGTAGAAGAGACGTACCTGCCCTTACTGGAGCTCTCAGACACCCCAGCTTCCATCAGGGGGAAGGCAGACTCGCTGTTTCCCAACTGGGCCAGCCTCACCACCTTTCACTCGCAGGACCTACTCCCAGCCATGGAGGGCGCTCTTGTGCAAAGCCTGTTGCAACAGGACTGCTTCAGTAAATTTGTAAGCTGCAAAATGCCAAGTGAAGCTGTATGACTGCATGCACTGCTCTTCAGTTTTACATAAACCTCTGAGGGGTTGTTTTATATGTTTGCATATAGAAAATGTCACAGATTAGTTAGAAGTCAGCATAATTTGCTTCAAAATATCCATTAAATCCCTCTCTGTGTAATTAATCTGATTAAAATCAATTAAAAACAACTTTCTCGCCTGTCACCACACAGCGGGACCAGTTTCTGCAGTATTCCCAGTACATCAGGACCAAACCAGACCTGGATTCTCCACTGGTCACACAAGCAGCCGACTTTTTCAAGGTAGGATTCATCGTGCCTCTTAAAAAAAGAAGTAAAATCCAGTCTTGTTCCTGCAGAGATTTTACTGAGAGAGTTGCGGTCTTAACTCTTATTCAACCAGTTCATCTCAGTAAACATGATTTCAAAGCGATAAAAGTGTCTCTTAACAATAAACCCTTTTTTTTTTCTTTTTTTTTTATTTGGTTATTTTCTTTTTTTAGAAAACTGGTTACACAATGTAAGAGCGTTGCTATGAGTCTTTTTTTTTTTTTTTTTTTTGAACACATCACAGGCTCAAGCCAATTAAAGCTGCTTTATTTGTTGGTGGCGGCAATTATGAACGAGCTGTATACAGTAAAGTTAATTACAAGTTTAATGCACACTAGAAAAGCCAATTAAAGGCGGATTACAGAGAAAGTCATTGGAGCTCCCGAGCTACAATTAACAAAAACTAATACATCGACAGCATCGTGAGATTATTATGAGGGCTATATACAGACAGATCAAAGAGCTCAAAACCTCTGAGGCGACGCTCAAACCCAGCATTTCTAACGAGTCGCCACCAGGAGGCAGCACGTGCTCAGGCCACACTGAGCAGCAGCAGCAGCTGTAAAGCAGCTTGATAACAGGGATATGGCTATCATGATGGCAGGGGACATTAAACTGGTGTTCATTTTGAATGATGATGGTGCTGATGATTGTTACTGCTGCGTAGCTGCTTCTTCAGGGTTACTGGGATCAGCGGATGAAAAGAAAATGGAAGAAACATTAAAGCAGCAGCTACGAGTTGGAACTTTCATACTTGCTGAGCAAAGCCATAGTTACCTTGATTACACGTGTCTAAAAAAAAAAAGAACCGTTTGCCAAAACATGCCAAATGATGTCACAATCATCCACAGAGAGTTGTGTTAACTGCGACTGTAACTATCTCAGAGGAGCGGCTCAGCCTGATGTAGCATGTTTGAGAGCTGATGGTAGCAAAGACTTCATGGCATGTGGTGGGCAGGCTGAGCGTGGACCAAAGGAGAGCCCATACACTTTTTTATTTAGACCCTGAGCGTTTTCTTTAAAGCAGCGAGATGCGAGGGCGCGTGTCTTTATAAGGGATCCAAATCAAAAAGTGATTCCTGCTGAGAACTGGTTACAACTTGTCCAATCCATCAGAGCCTCATGCCTCCAAGCTCAGCAGCTCAGATTTATTATGTTTTTCTGTCAGCTGCCTGTTAGAGAAAAGGTTATCAAATACTTTTCTATGCGCTGTTTAGACTTGGAGATGATAAAATAGTTGCAGTGGTGCTGAAAACTTGTGTAAGCTTTTATTTTTTTTCAACCAAAAATCAGAATTAGGAATCAATGAGGAAATCAATAAAGAACTGGATGTTTAATAATCATAGAGAGATCACTAAAATCATATCAATTGCCATCTCTAGACCAGCGAACTGGCAAATCTTCACTAGTTGCATGTGATTTATATATTATTAAGCTTATTGGGCTGAAGGGCGATGAGCTAAAAGTGTGCTTACATCCACGGTTCACAAGAATCACCGCTCATCCTGCAGCATCGCTCACAATTTAATCACACAGTGGACACAACGATCACCTAATGGGTCTTCGCCGAAAATGTGCTTGAGCTCAATGTCACCTTTGACGATTTTTTTTCTCAGGTGAATCTTGTGAAGTGTGATGGGCCACAAGCCGGATGAGCTGCTGTGTCATTGACGTTCCGGTTTATAGGCGTATCTGTTAGAATTAGAGGTGTAAGACACGAGCTGGCCTCTTTTACTGTCTCTTTATATCATCTGTTTTGACAAAGACCAAAAATCACTGTTGTTGTCCTTATTTTTGGGTGGGAAAATTCACATGTTCTAAAAAAGAAAACTTGTTCAGTGTCAGAAAACAAAAAAATGTCACTGATTTTCCACTAAGTAAAGTCAAAGTAAAAAAACGCAGACACCTTTCGGGCCATTTAGGTCAGGACATTGTCTGAAGCTGCCCTTTCTAAGATATAGGACATAACAGGAATCGGTTGCTTTAGATGAGTTCCGAAAATGCTCTGGTTGGAGGAGGTGGGGGTCCCGGCAGAGGGCACAAGGTAGGACATGTGACATCCATGGGCGAAGCTTCTGACTGTGTTTTAAGGTGAACACAACTTATAGTGAAGTGTGTAATAAAATACAGTGAACACAGCCCAGCTGAACATGATGGGGGAACACCAGCAGACTTGCTAACGTTACCTTTTTATTTGTCCTTCCCTCCCCTGTTTCAGTCAAAACTTCCCCAAGCCTCCCCCGTCTCCCCTCTGGCCTTCCCTCACTGTCTGCAGGCTCCCATTCAGAGGCTGGAGCAGTACTGCGAGGCGCTGGAGGAGCTGGGAGGCATAAACCCCGCCTCAGACTCCGCCCTCTCCATCCTGAGACACGCCCAGCGGCACGGCGAGGACCTCAGGGCCAGTGACCTCATCGTCGGATGCCCGGTGAGAATGCTTGTCCCAGTTTATGTCTCTGCAACTGTCAAGTCCCACTTTCTTTTCTTAGAGAGAAAGAAACTAAAATCTTGTTGAGGTCAGGCCAGTGGAAGTGACTTATTTCTCTTTTACCCCCAAATAAATCAAATAAATGTATTGGTGTTTATTTTCCACACAAACACTAGAAACACGGCTTACATTAGCCATGTTTCAAGAAGAACACATTAAAGAATTCATGGAGGCACATAAATAGAAGCTCATTTGCATTTTCTTACTACTACAAGATGTTAAGAGGTGTTGCTCATAAAAGGAAAAGCCCATTTATTGTGAACTACAGTCTGCGGCGTCTATTTATAGAAAGAATCAGGACAATGTGCGTGAATGTGTGAGCATCTAAACTCGCATACTATGACTGAATCCGTCAGCATTACTTTGGCTAAATGGAGATCTTCCATCTGGATATGCAGAGATCATAAGGTGTGGGAGCAGCAGCAGCATATCTGGTACAGAGCGGAGCGGGCATCAGTAACAACAGACATGACACTGATGAAGTCAAACACAGCATGAGGAGGAGGAATTGGGGTAGAGGTGGGCTGCAGCTTGCAGAGGCAGCTGCAACTCCAGGCAGGCTAAAGCAAATCAAACATTGCATTATGTATGAGATTTGTCAGTGTTAGGGGCCTGACCACTTTTTCCTTCAAGCCGATGATATTTATTTGCTAATACATTGATATTGGTCTGCAATGGTTGATAAATGACATTTTAAAAAGTGAAGAAGAAATCGGAGAAAGAGCCTACAAATGTGTTATGAGTGTTTGTGTTGCAGTTTTTCCATCTGTTCAATTCAATTTTATTTATATAACAGTTGCCAGAAGATGTTCTAAGGTAAAGAACAAGCACTTGGCAACAGTAAGAAGGAAAAACTCCTTTTTCTCAGGAAGAAACCTCTGGCAGAAGCAGGATCAGAGAGGGGCAGCCATCTGCTCCACCCAGAAGCCGATCTGGAGCTTTTGGGAATACCAAAAAAGAAACAAGTAGCTGATTCGAGCAGAACCGCCTCATTGTTTTTTGTGTTTTGTTTTTTTTTGCCTGATCATTTTTTTTTTATATTAGCCATTTACCAATATAGAGGGTACATGCTTTTAGGAGTATTGATTTTGCATAGTTTGTCCACTAGATGGCACTGTGCAACTTTCCCGTTAGGAGCACATGTTTGAAACACCAAAAACACAACAAGCTGCTGATGTGAGCAGAGTCGGACGTTTTTCTTCAGTGCGATGGTAGCTATTTTTAAATGTATCAGTATCGGCATTATAAAGACAAATAAGATTTCAAATTTTTAAAAAAGTAAGAAAGAGACGGGAAAAACACTCAATCTTTTTCTGAGGGCTGATGTTTCATAGTGTGTCCACCAGGGGGCACTCTGCATGTTTCCTGTTGGCAACAAGTTTGGAGAACTAAAAACAGAGTTTTAATATTAAATATTGAGCTACAAATAACACATGTCAGGGAAATCTGTTTAAGTTTAGAAATATGAAAGAAAAAAATATTAGCCGATGTATCAGAATATCAGATTTTTGAGTCATCGGATATTGGCAACATTATCTGTCTTAAAAATCCTTTGTGAGTCGGGGTCTAGTAAACCTAGAAGCTTATCAGCTGATGTGGTTTTCCACTGAGATCAGTTGTCATCATCTGATCTCAATCCAGACTGAGTTTAACCTGAATTATGAAGCTGAATCTTTCTTATTTCCTAGTCCTGAGAGCTGCAACAAGGACGTGGCAAGTGGGAGGAAAGACTGTGTTCTCCCACTGGGAATAAACAAAAACCGAAAGACTTATCAAAAGTCCAAAAACACTAACATCCCTGCGCCCTACACCACTGTACTCTGACACAGCTGTAATATTCAGTGGTAGTCGTGACAAATGTTTGACACACACACCTCTCATCTCTCTGCATTCTGAACGAGGGGAAAGATTACAGCAGCACAAACACTTGCGCTGAGCTACTTCAAAATTGCGCTGCAACACCTCTCCAAGTAAAAATGATTTTAAGTACAGCTGTGTGTGTGTTTGGGTGGGTGTAGATGTGGGTGTTCATAAAGTGTGTGAAGCATCACTTATATCATGACCCACTCATTTCTAGAGGTTTAAAAATAAGAATCTACTGTATGTCAGTGGCCGCTTGTAAAATTCCAGACCTTTTTAAATTCATTGTCCGCACGCTTTTGTTTCGTTTGCATTTGCCTTGTTTGTTGCTCTTTTGTGCTTTTGCATATCTAGCATTGACAATTATGTAATTTCTTTTTCGCCTATTATGAGTGTCTGTGTGCCTTTGACTTCCAACAGCATCTCAAAGTCGCAACCCTGTAATTGACATGAACAAAAAAGTCACTTTTTTTTTCTTTTTTTTTTATTATTACAAAAGATGTGATTCAGCTGGCCAATTAGAGCAAAGATCCAGCAGAACGAAGCATCCATGTGAAGAATATGTCACCATGCAAGGCACTGTAATAATAATGCTCCTTTGTCCTTCGCAGTTGAATAGAGAATAAAGCTTTTCAGTCTTTGTAGTCAAAGTGTCTCGCAACTCCAAACAGAAAATTAGAGTAGGTGCAGGAGGGAGGATTTGAGACTTTATAATACGACGACCATTTAATTTTTAACTCCTAGTTTTTGTTCTACAGATGAGCAGAATCAACAGAGTTTTTCTCCTCTGAGCGAGTGGGGGAAAAAATTGAATCTGTAAAAGTGAGAATATTTCGCTTTGTTAGCGTTTTATGGATTCTCAGATATAATGATGCTTATTTATTTTTATTTCTGTTTTCAAGATAATTAATGAACCAATTCAATCAAGATTGGAACCTGGCAAAGAGACAGGATTTTAAAGCTCAGGCCTGAATTTCCTCTTAAGATTGAAATGAAGATGGTATCTTTTGCTGAGGGTTGGTCCTGGGCCTAAGGCCAATATAAGTGTGTCCTAACGTGTGTGTGTTTTCAGATCCCTGTGACGGAGCGCGGCGAGCTGGTGCGGCAGGGTGAGCTGACGGTGAGCGGGGGAACTCGGAGGAAGCGGGCGGGCGTGAGGAACGTTTTCCTTTATCAACACGTCGTAATCTTCACTAAACACAAGAATCCCAGCCCGGGACGCACCGCCTACAGTTACAAACACAGCATCAAGGTGAACAGCTCTCTCACACACACACACACACACTTCTCCTTCACACCATCTCCAGCACTTTGTCTTATCTGTAAAATCTGCTTTCTGTCTAGATTCTGTTGAAAGCAAACTAAATTTGAGGTTTCTAAAGTTTTTTTGGGCGCTGCTTTATCTCCCCCCCTCTTTCCTCTATAAACTCTTTTTAACTCTGTATTTTTCTTTTGAATCACAACATCACCTGATAGAGATGTGCAAGCACAGATGACCAGTGCATACCGATGGGGCATGAAACCTTTTACCTCTCGTATTCCTTGCACAAAGGCAATGTGACGTCCAGATGTGCTCGTGTGAAAATAGAGCAGGCAAATCTCTGGTGAATTCCCAGTCATGTGTCCTGCCTTTCCCCTCACCTAAACCACATGAAGCATTTCCAGCAGTGGGATTGTGTCAGAAGCAGACTTCCTGTCATAGAGTTTGTGTGTGATTTTAACACTTCTCCATGCAGACGAATGAGATGGGCCTGACTCAGAGCGTCGGCGAGGAGGGAGTGAAGTTCGAGGTGTGGGTCCGACAGGCCCCGAGGACCAGAGACTGCATCACCCTGCAAGCGCGCGACAGGGAAGACCGAGAGGCCTGGACTCACGACATAGCCCATCTGCTGTGGACACATGCCATCAACAATACAGGTAAAGACCTTTAACTCGATAAGCAACAGCTTAGTATTCCTTCAGCAGCTTAGGAGCAATGTATATTTTAACAGTGCTGTTACAAAAACTGAAAACATTTTCCTTTTTCCTAATTTTCATTTTTTTTGTTTGCTGTTTTGCACCGTTTCAGATCATCAAACAGTTTTTAATAATCAACAAAGATAAGCTGAGTAGATGTAATATGTATTTTTTGAATGATGATTTTATTTCTTAAGGGAGGCAAAAGCTGTCAAAATCCATCTTGGCCCTGTTGTGCAAAAATAATTGCCCTCCTTTGTTAAGTCTTAGAAAGCTGAGTTCAGTTTCAAAAACCACAGCCAGGCCTGATGAATCGAGAAATGACTTCAATAGAAGTGAAGCAGGCTAAAAGGTCTCAAAAAGCAACACGTCATGTCCTGATCGAAAAGATACGGCTGATAAACAAAGTCATTGATTATGTCCGTCTGGAAACTGGTACAAAGCATTTTTAAGGTTTTGGAACTCTATGAACCACGATATGAGCCATTATTCACAAATGGTATAGCAAAGTAACTCCAACATCACATCAAAAACTCATCCAGGAGGTCACAAACAACCCCAGAAGAACATTAAAGAACTACAGGCTTCACTTGCCTCAGATAAGGTCAGAGTTCTTGATTCGACAATAAGAAAGAGACTGGATGAAAATGGCGTCCATGGGAGAGTTCAAGGAGAAAACCACAGCAGACCAAGAAGAACACAGAAAACATTTTGATGATTCCCAAAACTGTTGGGAAAATATTCTGATGAGACAGAATTTGAACTTTTTCAAGGCTTGAGTCCCGTTACATTTGCAAAAAACTAACACAGCAATTCCTAAAAATCCCATCATACCAGCACTCAGACATGGTGGTGGTAGTGTGATGGTCGGGGCTGCTTTGCTGCTTCAGGACGACTTGTTGTAACTGATGGAACCATGAATTCTGCTCTCTACCAGAAAATCCTGAACAAGAACGTGTGACCATCTAAGCTCAAGTAATTTTTTTGGAGTGATTAAGGTCATGTCAAAGCATCTCAAACTGCCCGTTAATGCTCAAAAGTCCTCCAATGTATCTGTATTACAACAATCCTGCAAAGAAGAGGTGCCAAAGCTCCTCCACAGTGATGTGAAAGTCTCGCTGCCAGTTCACCAAGACTTGAATGCAGTTCTTGATACCAAGGGTGGAGCAACCAGTTATTAGGTTTAGAGGGCACTTACTTATAGCCGTACAGGTTTGGATAACTTTTTTCTCCTTAATCAACGAAATCATTATTAAAACTTGCATTTTTCATTTACTCTGGTTATCTTTGTCCAACTTCAAACATAGTTTGCTGCTCTGAAGACAAACGGCACTGTTGATCTCTAGGTCTCCTGTATTGATTTGGATCCTTAAACAGGACATTGTGCCAAGTTGTCAGATCATAAGCAGACTATAACACTGTTCCAATCTCCTTTCATTTTCTGGACACTTGGTTAAAGTCCTTCAGACTGAGTCATCACCTTTGTTATGTGTATAAGCTATCTGGTGGCGGATGTTTAAGTAGAAATCATGTAAAAATATCCCCTCTGGCCCAGTTTGTTGTTTTGATTTTTCCAAAAAACAAGGAAGTGTTGGCCGTGAATGAAGGCGTTCTACCTTCCTTTATCCATGAAGCCTTGCGCCTCAGCATTGCTTCCTGCCATCGGCTTAGATTGCAGTATCACGCTGAATAAGTTGCTCGGCACGTTTTTAGGCGTGGTTACCTTCTGTTCAGATGGCATTGTTCTAACAAACACAATATTCTGAGCTAATAATAAAATAAAACTGGTAATATTCTACGAGCTTGCAATATATGAGGTAAACATGAAGTTATTTTTGTGCCTTTGCTCTCACAGAGTTGTGTTTGAAGGAGTCACTGTGCATGGGAGTTTCCAGTAGGCTTCTGTTGGATGCAACAGGAACTCCAGGCTCAGAGTTGGACTCCATCTACAGTCTCAGCGACAGAAGTAAGTTTAAAAAGGAACAAACCTGTAGATGTTGAGGCGCCTTGGACTTAACAAAAAAAGGTGCATGTAGAATTGGGAATGATAATGTAATATGATCTCATGTTTTGATTTCCCGGCTGTGTTAAATCGTTGTTGTGGAAACTAAGCTTATCTCGAGCGTTAAAAAGTGAGCATGTGATCTGGCGGAGGACGTTATGTTTGAGTTAGGTGCACTCCTTAGTTTGAGGCGCGCTGTTCCACATCTCGGCTCGCAGATAAAGGAAGCTGAAACCATTTTTCAGTACAACCTGTGTCCTCGGGAATTCGCCCAGTTTTATGTGACCAGATTGGATTACTGGATTGTTCGAATTTGCTCTCCGAGCTGCAAGTGATGTGGCCCTGAGATTACAGATAGGAAAGAAAACGGGTCCTGGGTGTATCTCCCCATGTGACAAGGTAATAATATGGTACACGTTTTATTTTGTTCTTATTTTCTTTCTTTCTTTTTCTTTTTTTCTTTTTTCTTTTCAATCGTGCACCCCTGGGCTTCTCTATGAATTTTTGATATTTGTCTCACACTGAGAAATTTTGAAGAGCTGTGACATGCCTGCGGAGAATATACGGCGCAGTCAAAAAGCTCAACTGTGGAAACACGTTTTACTTGTGCCATGATCAAATCCCATCACAGCCCTCGCTACTGTGTGTCTGCCTTAAACTGTTTTCAAAGCAGTGACACAAACTGTCTCACTTCCATAAACAAAATGTGCAGCCTGGCGCTCGCATGGGTGCGTTATTGAAACTGCTAGGCTAGGTTCATGTAGCCAATTTGTCCTGATCACTAACTGAGCTGGGCAAAATTCCAACATTATCCTTTAATGATCTGGATTTCAAGTCATTGTGCGGCTGAGGCCTAGTAACAAAACAACAAGTTATAAATAATAATATAAGTCCCAGATTCAGTTTTTCCTTCAGGTAAAAGTTCCACTTAGAGTGTTAAAAAGTAAAGAATTTAATAAAAAACATTTTGTCATTGTACTTTTTCTACAACTGCATATTGTTTTGTTAATTGAAGGGATCCTTTACAGGGAAGAACTATTTCCAAAGGAGCCCCCTTGTAATCCTATCCCACTTTGAGAACAAGTTAAAACTACCTGCGAATTAATCAGCACTACAATAATACATCCAGTTTTCAGCAATACTGTGATATTATCATATATACTCACTGAACATTTCATTAAGTACTACACTGTTTAGTTACACATAAATATCGAATCGGCTGATCAGATGGTAGCAGCTCAATTTAGGCGAGTAGACGTGGTCAAGACAACCTGCTGAAGGTCAAAATGAGCATGAGAATGAGAAAGAAAGGTGACTGTGAACATAGCATGGTTGTTGGTGCCGCACAGGCTGCTCTGAGTGTTTTAGAAACTGCTGATTTTCCCACACAGTCATCTCTAGGGTTCACAGAAAATGGTCCAAAAAAGAGAGAATATACATTGAGCAGCAGTTCTCTGGGTGAAAGTTCTTTGTTGATGTCAAAGGTCAGAGAAGAATGGCCAGACTCCTTTGAGCTGATAGGAAGGCAGCAGTAACTCAAAAAACAAACAAACACTCATTACAATAGAGGCAGAAGAGCATCTGTGAATGCAAAACACATCAAACCTTGAAGCAGATGGGCTACAACAGTAGAAGACCACACCAGGTGCCACTCCTGTCTGTACAACAGAAGACTATAAAAATGTTGCCTGCTGTCCGAGTCTCCATTTCTGTATTCAGATGGTAGGGTCAGAGTTTGGCTTAAACAACATGAAAGCATGTCAACGGTTCAACGCTGTGGAGCATGATTTGTCGCCACACTTTGAGCCTCTTGGTACCAACTGAGCATCATTAATACTCCACAGCCCACCTGAGTATTGTCGCTGTCCATGTCCATCCCTTTATGACAGCGTGCCATCTTCCTGCTTGTAGGGCCAATATGAACTCTCTCCACATTGAGTGTTTATTGGTCTGCAAGACTGTGTAAAAGTTACCTGGTTTAATTTCAGAAAACTTGCCGGAGAGGTAGAACACAAGCAGAGGAAGAACTCCAGTGGATTTTAATCGGTCTGTAAAAAAGCTGTTCAGTGTTTAAGCAGTAAGAGAAATTTAGAGACTCCCGAGTGCATGGAGGACAAAGCCTTAGAGACAATGGATACATATGGGGTGGTTAGTAACAGGTTCACAGCATGCTGCTGAATGAACAACGCAATCTGATACTAGTAATTGTATCACATGTCAAACTGCATTTTTCAAAAAGGGTGTAGGCACATAGTTCCATAAAACAATAAAAAATAAATAAAATCACAGTACCTAATCTAAAGTACAGTCCTTTAGATTCCAGGGCCATCATTCAGCCTCCATCAGCCGTTGTTGTCTCAGAGCCAAAGTGATTTCTCATTCATGGCCCAGTGTAATGCACATACTGCTCACCAGGTGTCTCATTGAGTGCAGCAGTTCAGAATTTCAATGCATGAATTGTCCTGTGGGACAGAACACAGCGTTAGAAATTCATTGAACAGGATGGGAAAAATGCCATCTCACTCTGACTCCTCTCTCTTTGTTTCTGGCGTTCGTGCGCTCCATCTCTTTTTTCCTTTCAGGAAAGTGTTATAACACGAGCGCCGTTAAACCGCGAACGTGCACAAGGTTAAAAACGCAGCTGTTCCATGCATGTGCATTTTACTCAAAACGCAGGAAGGCGTTATTATTAAATGTGATTGTTTTAACTGTGTCTGGCACAGACCTCTGTCACACAGCCCCACTCTCTCTGCCTGTCCCCTTCAGTCCACAGTAGCTGTTCAGACACTTCTTCTGTCGGGAGTCAGAAGGAGGGGGGATCTCCAGCGTCTGGGAGGGACCCCAGGAGAAGCTCTGGATCAACAAGCTGCTCACAGGTGGGCTAAAAAAAAGTATACACGTGTAACAAGCCCAAAAGATAACATGTGATCGCCGAGGTGAATAAAAGCTATTTTTATATCCTGTAATTACTCAACACTACACCAGTGTTTTAATATAGACTTGAAGTGAGAAATGTGCTTTTCTGCTCGCTGGAAACGAAAGTGTCTTTTTTGATCTTCTTAGGTTTTCTAGAGCCTTTTAGGAAGGGGAGCTTTGCTGAAAAAGTCCCTTTTTAAAAGCCCAGGCTTTAGTTTGCAGAGCTAAATATGGTTGTAGGCAACCCTTCTAAACTCCTACAAACATGACTTCGTCATTAGTATCAAGATGTTAGCCATGAACGCCCACAGAGTTCTGTTTCTCTTTGCCTTATTTCCTTTAATCTGTGGGCTACTGCCGGCTGAAGACATACAAATTACTCCAGAGCAAACATTTTTATTTCTAAGCATTTTTTAAAATTATTTAGCGAAGAGCAAAGAGGTGTGTTTAAAGGACACTATAGAAGAAGAGACTGTATTTAAAAGATGAACATAGCCAGCAGATTTGCCTTCTTTCTAATGGTAAGCATGGACGACTCCTGGTAGCTGAAATAACTCTGACTGTGGAAGAACATGAGAAAATGACCCATCTTGTCATTTGTTTTATGACCTTATGTCAACATTATTCTGATGGGTTTGTGGCCTGAATGGCTAGTTTCCCGTCTTATTTAATAAACCATGATGTTCACTATCTAAATTAGTTCTAGATTATAAGATGATAAACCAGAGTATGGCTTCTTGTGATTGACAGGTCACTAAACTACTCTTTGCTTGTGACACCTGCTTTTGTTTTTTTTTTATGTTTTCTAAGTGCTTTAAAACATTAGTCTACAAACATTGATTTTGCAACAATCTTAAGCCACCTTTCATCTCTTTACTTTACTTCCCATTTTCTCGCTTATCTTGTAACTTTTGAAGTGATCTTGAAGCCGGACACTGACCTATAACTTATTCGAGCGTTTAAAAAAAAAAAAAAGGCACCTAATCAGTTTTGTGTCTACACATAACCGATAAATAAGCAATGAGCCAATTTTAAATCTTTTGGGACCTTTTACTGGTGGCCTGTTACAAACAAAAATTCCAATTTCTTTAGTCGAATCTATGAAAAATGCCAGGGATATAGAATCTTTGCACCAACAAGGTGATTCCCACAGAGCTATTAGCTGAAACCCTGACATATCTCAGCTTGTTTTTGTGCAGCATGTGCTTAGAAATTTGAAGTAACTGGACAAGTCGAGGATGAAAGACAAAAAGACCTATAAACTATCTATAATAGATGAATAGTAAAGTTATTTGAGAGTCATGTGCACTAAAGACCTGACACAGCACCTGAGAGATGGGCTCAATGAAGCCTCACAGAAATGTCAAATTACACAAGAACTGGACTGATTTCCAGTCCAGTTCTTGTGTAAATGTATGAGGGGGACGCTCGATCGTGGCTTGAGGCCACATTCCAGCGAGTGGTGACAAAATAGATGGTACTTTCCTGTGTTTATAATTCCATCAGATTTTGATCTGCCATGCAATGTCATCTGAACAACATCTGACTGGCAACAGCTTCACTTTTCAGCATGACAGTGATCCCAAACACACTTCCAATACCTCGATAGTGCATCACTGTGTATTTTTCTACCAGCCATGACAGAGCCCAGACCTCAACATTACAGAAGCAGTGTGGGATTAAAGACTGACCGAGAATGAAACGAAACACAGCCAACATCTGAATAAAACCTTTGAATGTCTGCAGAACTATTCCTGAAACTATTCCTAAAGAAACGACAAGAAAGCTGCCTAAGAGTGCTCAGACTGTGCTAAAGACTAAAGGTGGTCGTACCAAATTTTGGCTTTCAAGCTCATTAGATTCCATAAACCCTTACATGCTGCATTTCCATGCACGATTACACGTTTCAGTAAATCATCGCACTTATTTCATGGTTCAAGACTTTTGCACAGCACTATGTACTTTGAATCATTTGTATGTAGCATAGTGGTGATATGGTGAAGAAAGTCATTCATTCACACTGAGCTGATCTGTGTTAAAAAGGCATCCTTTAAACCAGTCAAAGCATTTCTGTATGTTTGTAAAGTGAAAACACTGCATGAATCTGGCTGTAAGCAAACAGCAATACCTGCCTGCCATCGCCATGGTAGAGTTTAAATGAATTTGCTCAGTGTGCACACACACAAACACACACACATTCTCACAATCTCCTTATCTAGCAAACAGAATATGACAGATTAGCAAACAGACAGCGCTGGGAACAGATTGACAGACAGACGGACACACGCAGCCCAAACAGATAGGGCAAACACGCAGACAGCGATATGCACATATTCGACAACAGAGGGAGGATTTGCCGCTTGCGCACGGGTGCACGCACATTTTTGGTGTGTACGCACACTTAAGCGCCGAATGTAAAAATGCGACTGTTTCTTCCTCCTCAGAGCCAGTCTCCCTCTACAGCTGTGTGACTGTCATCTCAATAAGCGTAAGTTTACTCTGTTTATCACACGTTTCTTTTTTTTCTGCACTCTGCCACTTTACATGCGCTGCTCATGTCGCTGCATTCCCACGCTGATCGCATTTATTTTAGTCATTCTTTATTCTGGGGATTTCTGCATGTGTCACTATTAATATTTTCTTCTCTTTCTGTCGCTTCAACCAGAAACTGGACCTCAGATTTTTTTTTTTTTTTGAAGTTTTTAAACATCTCAGTTCCACCTCTGGGCGAGCCAAACTGGACTTTGAAGAGGAAGAAGACAAAATGAGAGAGAGAGAGCTCCCCCCCCCATCACCCTTTTGAACTTCTCCCACATGCTTTCTCTCCTTCCCCTTTCCCCGTCCGTCTCTTTAAAATAAATAAAGTGCCAGCAGATTAAGCGGCGCAGCACAGCACTGCTTTTCTCCACTTTTAAAACCTCCCAGCTCTGATATGACCCCCCACCAAAGAAAATCTGCATCCAAAAAGGATCAAAACTGTCCTGTTTAAATCATGACAAGCACCAGCGGGACTCTCTGCGCTCCGCCATTTTGGATCTGCCAGTCTCAGTTGCTGGCAGAGTCATTGACACCAAAGGCACTTCAGCCACACAGTGCGGCCATTGTCTGCCCCACGACTCCCCACTAGGCCAAACCACTTGGTCTGAACCACTGACTGCCTCGGCTGGCTGACTGTACGCATCACATGCTCCAGCATCTGATAATAAACGGGAAGTAATATGCAGGGCGTAAATCCACCGTTGGATTGCAGATTTAGAATGTGTTATGTTCTTTATCATTTTCATAACGCAGAATGGAGTACTGTACGCTTTTTTTCGTTTTCCCTACCTGTGTAAAAATGCGTGGCATAGCCTAGGTGCGATTGCATCTATGTAAATTAAGCAAGGGTGGTGTGAGCATATACACACGCTCACATTCACACACACAACACACAATGTCCCTCAACACATGCAGTCACTCTTATTGTTACAAGACAGTGGAGCACTGTTCACATTCTCATGCCCGCACACTCACTGTGACCAGTTTCGAGCCTGGTACAGTGACCACATCAACGACAGGCAAGGTTACATTTGAAACGCATGCTGTGAGCTTTGCCTTGATGAAGACCAGGAAGGATTTACAGCATCATATCAGACTGTTATACATTGTGTTAGAGTGTTTCATTTAAGCTAACGTGTTGTTTTTCTTTATTAACAGTGGCCACAATTTAAAGGCAAAATGGTATTTAGTCTTCTTTAAAGTGTAACTTACATCAGCAACATATTGGTGCCTTAAAAATGTTCTTCGGAGTACTGAAGAACATTGCTGTGTAAAATGCCATATTCTATATGCCAAAGGTATAAAATGGGTGACTGTGCAATGATGATTTCTGTACATTTAGTACGGGCATTCCTCATTGGAATGCTGTCTCCATAAAATGGAGAAAGGTGGGTCTGTTTGTTGTGCTAATTTGTGGTTTTACTGCTTTTATTCTTGTGGCTAGAAGACATGAACTACATCTAATTCTTTTCAGAGAATTAATTAAATCTAATCTCTTAGCTTCTTGCTTAAAGGAAGACATTTTCCTAAAATATCCCAAAACTATTATTTTCATGTTTCTCCCCCCCCCCGGTAGAAAATTACAGTTTGGAAAGTCTAGTTCAGATTGGTTGACATGGGATTCCTCAGAACTGTATTTATGTTCCCAGGGTCCTATGTTTGGCAATTCTATACTCTTTTAACGCACATCAATCCTCCTGTTGTGTTTGGGTTAGACCCACATCATATTAAGCGAATTTGGGATCCTATTATAAGCTGGGGAACAAAGGACTCTGGGAACATGGTATGACCCTGATTTCGTTATCCTGAATTTTAAAGGTATGTTGTCTGTATACAGAAATGAGAAATGGAAGGAAAGCTAGACTCAATACAGATACCTAAAATGCTGACAGTGCAGCTAAAGCTTTTTTTTTTTTTTTTTTTTTTTTAAATATACGTTCATGCATTTTTCTAAAGAATTCTTAAATCTGGAAGTCATAGTTCCAAAATCATGGTTTTCATATACTTCTGAGGGGGAATGTGGAAGTTTTAAAGAAGACATGGTGTTTTTTCTTGCTAATGCTGTTAAAATATGATAAAAAAAAATATTGCTTTATTTGATTTTGTCTTATAACACTTACTGATAATGACTGTCAGGTGATTACTTTAGCATAAAGATTGGAAACAAAGTAGCTAGCATAGTTTTGTCAGCAGGCTTAGGCTAATGTCCGCTAACCTACTGCTAGTTTGTATTCAGTAGGAATCTTCCAGGCAACTACTTTACAAGTTCTTTAAATGAAAGAAAATAGAAACTAGTCGACTAGCATAAAAGACAGAAAACCTCAGAAATAATTTAAAACTCTTTACTTTAAAGTTTCATGCTAAACATTAGCCAAACAAATATTTCATTTACATCTTAGGAGATACAATAAATACTTAATCATGTTCCTCGTTAATCAAACCATGTCTTAAATGTTGCTGAAATGTGCGCTGTATATAATATTGCAAACGCACACAACGTCAGATAAGTTTGCAGAGTTTAGCTAATCCAAGCGGTGCTAGCAACAGTAGCCTTGTTTTTTCCAGGCAGGCGTTCAAATACCAGTGGCCAAATAATGGGGTCACAGTACATGCATGGCACAAAGGTTTAGGCTTCAGACTGCCAATAAACACTGTTTGAGACAGTTTTGACTACTCGGGCCTCTGTGATGTCACCGAGAGTGGATCAAATCTTAATGTGATTTTACATTGATCATTTGCTTCCTAAAAGTTGGACACAGAAGGATTCAGCTATCAGGTTAGTGTCAAAGGGCAGCTATGTCTAGTCGACTAGTTGCATAAATCCCTAATATTTAATATTGAGATTCAAGTCAATTTTCTTATCTAACTTATACCATGAACAAAACAGTTGTTGTTTTTTCTCTAGAATGTCACATTTTTCTTTGAGATATCAAACCTCAACACTAACAGAAGACAAAGATTAGACAAGCTTGCACTTCCTGTACTACTCTGTGGAGACTTGTTGTTGGTGGGCCCATACACAAAAAGTTATGTCCTCATTCTCTGAAGTTGAAATGAATTATAAGGAAATGTGCAAAAAGATGCACAAGATACACAAAACATACCATTTTATCTCATGACACGGCCCCGAAAGGTTTCAGCATTTCACTGTGTTATTCATATTTCATGACGGCAAGCATTCAGGCAGTAAAACCAATAAACATGCACTCGCCGCTTTGATTGAGTAGCATGTGTATCAGACAATACCATGCTTAAGGTACAATATGAGACCGGCAGGTAGCGAATGCCGGCAGCAACAGGAGGTCAAGCTCATGTCTGCAGACAGCAGCAGCAGCACGTTTCATATCTGCATCCAAATTCACAAATTGCAAATGGCTATTGAGCCGTTTCTGAATCAATATGTAATTTGTTGGCTCGGAGAAGTCTGTAAACTTCATAGCCTTTAGCTGTTTGGTACATTGCATTATATTGGAAGCAATGTAATGAACACCATCTTTCATTCCTACTGCAGCATAAATTGTCATATGCAGAATCTCTCACTTTTGTATGGCACTTTGTAAGGCAGTATTAATGTATAGAAACTTCTCTCTTTATTTTTTATTTTTTTGTATGAAACACTTTGCCTGATGTTTACATTTTTTGGAAGCAATGTGGATTGTTTGACATGCATGTTGTACGTACTTGATTTTTTTTTTTTTTTAAATAAAACTGAATTAAAGTTCCCAGCCTCAACAGAGGGGGATCTGAAGAGCTGGGTGGGTGGGTGGTTTGTTGCGCTTGAACCTTTTGCAGCAGGGTGTAAACCTCAAAATGAGGCCTGTAACCTTGTAACCCCCCTCCAAAAAAAACCAAAAAATCTTGCAGTAATGAGTGCCGGGGTCTCCTGTGGAAGCCAGCTGTGCTGCTGCCTCACAAACCCCGAATGATTAGATAACTACAGTGCAGCGCCATATCAAATAGTTCCAGGGATCAAATTCTCGAAAGGAGGGGAGTGCACTTTGAGAGCATGAGTGTGTGTCCATCTGTGCATGTGAGGGACACAGAGAGAGGAATGAGAGATAAAGGCTGGGTAAAGAAGAAGGAGGAGCAGGAGGGGGGGACAGGAAGGGGCAGAACTGAGAGAGCGAGAGAAAGGGATCGACAGAAGAGAAGGACAGGAGACAGTAGGTGGGAATGATGGGAAATGAGCGAGGGCGAAGGGGCAGACAGACAGAGAGGCACAGTCAAGGGGAGAGCAGGAGCACGAGAGCGGGTGGGTGGGGGGGGTAACCAGGCAGGGGGAGGGAAAAAAAGAAGTGGAAGAATAGAAAAGGGGGGCTTATAGAAAGAGGGAGACACAAAGTAGAGTTAGAACTTTTTTCCTCCTCCTCCTTCTTCTTCTTCTTTCTTTCCTAATGTAGAGAACCAAGAGCGAGGGCCGAGAGAGCTGCAGGAAGGATGAAGGAGAGAGAGTGAGCGGGGTAAAAGGGGGGATGTTGACAAAGCAGCGAGACTGTGGCGAACAAAGAGAACGTGAAGAGAATGAGTCGGGGGAAACATCAAAGGGATTTTTCAGGCCCGGTTACCGGGACAACAGACATTTGCATGCGATTAGCTTTTTACATCATATTAAGAAGGGTTAGGGTGAGGGAGGGAGGAGGGGAGAGGGTGATGGAAGTAGGAGAAGGGTGGGGGGACTATAGATCATACACACACACACACTGTATGAGATAGTGTTAGGGGGGGAAAAGGGGAAAAAAAGGACGTTGGTCATCTCACGCGGATAAACTGACTTATAGGCAGCCAGCCAAGCGTTTCTTTTGTAAATGAGAGTGCATGTTGAGGGGGGGGGGCAGATACAGTAATATGCCAGCGCAGACATTTTGGCAAAGGGAGGTCAAAGCAGTCAGTTTTTTTTCTTTCTTTAAAAAATAAATTATTTCTTTTGATTTTTCTGCTCTGAGTAGAAGTTCGACACCAGTGATTTCAAGCACAGAGGAGGAAACTTTAAAACCTGACAAATGATTTCAGGTGTAACGGCCAGTTTTGGTTTTGTTATTGTTAGGATTTTCTCATGAAATTCAACCTTTCTCACCCTCACTTCTTCAGAAAACCATGTCCAAAATGGGCAAAACATGTCACGACAGTCAACAACATGTTGCATTCGTGCCAACTAAAGAGGACAAATGTGCCGTTTTTTTGGAAAATGTTTCCAGTTGGTCTCACAGATTACGCTTCTTTTTTCTTTTCTTTTTTCAACTGTTGCTGAAACATTTAGGCACTTAGGATGCAAGAGGTCTAAAATTGATACAAATTGCCCTAAAATCCTAAAACAACAACCGCATATGCGTGTGCGGGCTTTTGTGCGTTGTGTTTACCCACGCCGTCTAGACACAGGTACGCAGTGCACTGTCCATGCAAACACGTGGGCATCGTCACACATTTGTCACAAAACACTTTGTTGTTCGCACCCGTACGCCGCATACATCACTCTGCCAAAAAAACACACACCTCACACAACCTTCCCCGCAATCATAAAAGCCATTAAACATGTTTCTATGGGCACACACCCTCCGGCATTTTACACATGTAATATTATCCCACCATATCTCTCCTCCACCTCCCTCCTTCATTCCTTCCGTCCCTCCCTTCGCTCCTGTCTCTCCATCAATCCACACCCCCACCCCCTTTTCCTCTCCATCTCCATCCTTTTCTCTCTCCTTTTTTATCCATCCATCTTCCTCCCTCTTAATCTCCTCCTCTCCCTCCTTATATCTCACCCCTCCCTCCCCCCTTTTTTTCTTTTTATTCCCTCCCTCCTTTTTTTCTCTTTCTCTGTGGCCTGCTCTGCTCTCTCTCTGAGTGTGTGTGTGTGTGAGAGATGCTTCAGTGCCCTCAGTATTGTGGCTGCATTGTGCCAGTAGGCGTCGCCGCGACAGACGTTGTCACGGCAGCATTGTGATGGGGGGTGAGATGGTGTGTGTGTGTGTTGGGGTGAAGTGGGGGGGTGTATTACAGTATCAATACCCTGACACTGCGACAAAAAGGACAGCAGCCGTAGCCACATATCACTCCACCTCTGCACTCCTCCTCCATCACCTCCTTCTCTCCCTCCCTCCCTTCCTCCTTGTGACCCCCCCCCCCCCCCCCCGCCACCCTTCTCCCACCTCTACCTCCTCCTCCTCCACCAGCCCCCAGATCAATTCCTCCTCCCCTCCTTTCAATTGATTTGCCAACATATCTCACTGAATATGTACATATTGATCCCCTCCTCCTCCATCACCTCAGCCCCATCCCTCACTCTTTTCTCTTTCTCTCCTTCTCTTGTTTTTACTCAAACATCTATCAGATTTCATCCCCACCATCTATGCGCCCCCTCCCCATCATCCCCTCCACCCTCGCCACCTTATCTCGCTCCATCTCTCTCCCCCTTTTGCTCTCTGTTTCTCTCCCTTTCCCTCTCTCGCTCACACACACACATATACTTTCCTCATCTTTCATTTCATCTCCCCTATTCTTTACCTCTCTCTCCTTCTCTGTGCCATCTCTTCTGCCCACCCCCCACCTCCCCTCCTCACTCTTCTTTCCATTGCACCTCCCTCCTCATCTCCCTCCCTACGGCTGTTTCTCTTTTTTTTGGTTTTGTTTTGTTTTTGTATGTGTGTGTGTGTGTGTGTGTGTGTGCATCTCTGTCTCACTCACTCTCTGCATATTAATTGGTGTATTTCTGCTGCGGCGGAGAAAACAATCAAAGCGTCAGGGGCGGGTGATGATGCCATTGTGGCAGCCGCAAACACATACACATATGTAGTGTGCATACACACACACAAACACAAACAGAGAAAAAAGGGGGAGACGAGCACACACTCATACACACACACGCATACATGCACGCGCAAGGCCAAAATGCACGGAGTACAGTTGTGGGGACATCAGCAGACGGAGCTTATATGCACTTGTATACACATATATAACCTGCTGACGTGCAAAACATGCTCATGCACACGCTCGTATACACAAAGTGATTTACTATGTGCACACACTGAGGCAGGCATGCACGGCACATATGCCACAGACTTTAGTCAGTCACTCTCAGATACACAATAGCGGGCTTACAATGGCTGATCCAGGAGATATGTTCTGCGTCAGCAAAGACATTTGAATTTCCCAGCCAACATTTACCTTCAGAGCACAACACGTTTAAAATGTTAAAACCAAGGACTGGAGCTGAGAAACATTCACACTTGTGATTTCTTCTGCACGTCATGCGGAAAAGTAGGAACAGAGGTTACGCCTAAACGCTTTTTATACTACAGCTCTTGTTTGCTGAAAAGAAAGAATATGAACGCACCTGAAATGTAAAGAGAAATACTTCCCAAAGTGGCTTTTTTGTTAATGTCATATATTTTGAATTTCACTCTGGAACTCTCTTTGAGAGCTCGCGGATGAGGCGCGTGGGCTTTGTCACTCCGCATGCACCCTGGCCCACATACTGTAGATTTGACTGGCTTATTTGTTGTTGTTGTTGTCATTTGCCCTTTAACTGTTCACTCTCTAAGCCACGGTGCAGCTTGCAAGTGAACATGAGAGCACACTGCAGAAAGAAAACAAAAAAACAAAGTCTGTGTTTAACTCAGCATTTGGGAGCTTAAAATGCAGACCCAGCCGGAGCAGATAAAGCTGAGGGCAAAGATCTCCTGAAAATATTTGAGCTAAATCAAGACCTGTCAAATAACTTCTTATTTCCAGCCAAGCAATAATAGGATCTTACTTTCAGTGCAAGTTGATATAGCTCTAAAACTGATGGCATACAGTGGCTGAAAGTGTAATGAATATATATATATATATATATATATATATATATATATATATATATATATATATATATATATATATATATATATATATATAAGCATAGATTCCAGAGACTGCAACTAATTTAAAACCGGCCATTTGTGATAAACCCACCAAGAAACAAAGAAGCGGTCTTACTTTTAAAGTCCCCTCGATTCCAAATGATGTCTTGCTTTTTTGTTGCTTCCCTTTGATGTTTGACTGTGTGGAATGATGTCGAGCTTTGTGCACAGTATGACACATTTATCTGCTGAAGGGGAAAAAGTTTCTCTTTGCTTCAGTTCAGTTCAACACAAACAGGATTTGGTGACATCACAAGAATGGAAACCGAATGCAGCTTACAGTGCTGTGATGTTTAGACCGGAAACCTCCAGTAAAGATACACTGCATATGTCGTCCTGTGAAGTAGGAGACGTGCTTTGTTCAGCAGATGATGAGCTGTAAATCATCTTTAACTGCTGTTTCTTTATATTCAAAGACTGAAACACAAGGGTTTCAAAGTTATGAATAAACAGTCTCAAGGGTTTAAATTCATGTGGTTGTTCGTGGTGGTTGGTTGTAGGTTGTGAAGGTGTAGCTGCTGTATGTGTACAACCTAACTTTATAAGGGAACAGAATGCCAAAAATGCCTGTCTTTCTGGCTTATTTTGGAGGTTGTGTGCCAGCTAGCAGCACTTACTATTTCAGTCTCAGTGGAATGGCAGCACCATGCTTTAAATCAGGGGTTTTTAAACGTGTGCAAATATTCAGTGTTTGTATTTTTTCTGCTTAGTAACCCAGCTTTATTTGATAATGTTAAGTAGGTTTAAGACAGAGAAAAGTTAAAACCTAAAGAGAAAGCTCCTTTGGTCACAGTCAGTGCAACTACTTTGCAGTGTGACATAATGTAGCAGCACCGGATGAATGAAATGTACAGAAGGGCATTCTTTTGGAGTTGTTAGGGGGCTGCATGAATTGTTAACAGAGGCCACCGCTGGCCTGCTGCACTTTGAGGACTGTGGGTTTAAATGAAGCTTGAATAAAACCCGCTTGCTCTGTATCAGCGTACATCAAGAGATCATCAGCCTTGATTCTGTTGGACAAAATGAAAAGCTGTGCATAGTTGTGCTCGTTCTTTAAATGTTTCAAAGGGATCCAAACAATTACCTTTTTGATATTCAAGTCTATTTTATTTATATAGCACCAAATCACAGCAACGGTTGCCTCCAGATTCTATTATACAGAGAAAACTACAGCAACCACATGACTGAGCAAGCGTTTTGGCGACAGTGTGAAGGAAAAACTTCCTTTTAACAGGAAGAAACCTCAGGCAGAAGCAGCCTCTGGGTGGAGCAGCCATCTGCTGCAACCGGTTGGGGATGAGGGGTCAAAAACAGGACAAAGACACGCTGTGGAAGAGAGCCAGAGATTAATAATAACTAATGATTAAATGATAGAAATTGAGCTTTAAAGAGCTCACAAAACAGCTTTCTGTGTCTCCAGTGGTGACCCTACACTCCTACAAAGTCATAAAGGTCAGTGTTGTAGGCTGAAGTAAATAAAAAACCTAATTAAATAAATCTGTGTGAGTTTCTTTTGTTGTGTTTAACCACTTCTTTGTCTTGAGTTATTTATTCTAGTATGTAATCGGTTCTGTTTAGCCCCTTTTCCATTAGTACCTACTAAGATCGATTCACCACAACTCGACTCGGATCGACTGGTTTTCCATTACAATAGAGTACCACCTAATGTGCTTGGTCATCGTCATAGCAACACGGCCAAGCGTGTGACAAAGGTGAATGTCAAAGTGAAGGCATGTCTGCTGCTTGGTCTGTGGCTTTTCGTTGACTCTGGGACCAGGGGGTTGATTTTTATAGCCATTTCCCTTGTTGTCTAGTTTCAAAAATGACAGTTTTGATTTTCGTGAATGGGGCGCTCGCATGGCTCATCGAGTGACGCCACTGACCAGGCAATCGGTGGCATGGAGTCTGACGACGTCATTTTTTACTACCTGCTTGGATCACTTGGAACCACGGTCGAGCAGGTACTATTTTAGTACCTGGTACGGAGTACTATGGCCTAATGGAAAACCCTCAAAACTGTGGCAAGTTGATTTGACTAGGTACTAATGAAAAAGGCTTTTGCTTGTCAGTAGTCTGGAATCCACTGTTTTCAGGATATCGTGTTTAAATTTTGTGTGATGGCGGATATGAAAGTCAAGGTCAAAATCACACAAAATGCTCTTGTTGCTAATGTAGCTACCATAAGCTCAGTGTCAATGTCACTGTTCCCTTAAGACCTCACAGACAACAACACCGGGAATTATTATACAGGACATATCTTTAATCTAAAGAACTGAGTACACAAGTTTGTATTAATTTGGGATTTTCTGTAATATACACAGGGTCAAAAGTCTCAAAACTCACTGAAATCTTTTACTAAGGGGTTCTGAATGCTCTAGAATCTCTTTTAACCTGACTAGGCCAAGGGATGTTAACTTCTTGTTAGTGATCATGATTTACTTCAACTGGTAGTTTCTCCTTGCAGGATAAAACAGATTTGTTTGATAGCATTCTTTGCACTGACCAATACTTAGAATAATGGGAAAGTCGAAGGAATCCAGTGAAGATCTAGGTAGAAGAACTGTAGATTTACATGAGTCTGGAAGCTCTCTTTGAGCCATTTCTTAACAACTGCAGATTCCAAGATTATCAGTTCAAATGACTGTTTGTAAGTACAAGTTATTCTGATGTGTGACCATGTTGCCAAGGTGTAGAAGAAGACCCAAGGAGCGGGGTGCTGACCAAGAAAGAAGCACCTGCTCCAAAATCAACAGCTTCAAACTCAACTTAAATTGGCCTTCTGGAGAAACATTTTATGATCAAACGAGACAAAGACTGCATTAACTGGCTACAATGACGAAAGGATGGAGGAGTAGAGGTGAGACTGTAAAACTTATAAACGCTGTACCAGCTGCCAAGCATGGTGGTGGCGGCATCATGCTTGGGGGATGTTTTGCTGCCAGTTGTTCTGGTACATTGCATGGAATGATGAAGAAGGAGGACTACCTTCAAATTATTCAAATTCACCTCGAATCAACAGCTAGATGTCTGAAACTTGGATATCGTGTGCAAATACACATTAAAGCTTCTGGAATGGCCTTCCCAAAGCTTAGATGTCAACCCTGCTGAAAATGTGTGGACTAAAACCTAAAGACTGGGTCCGTCCCAGGAAACAAACCATTTTAAAATCTACCATTTCTGCCATGAAAGAAGTCAGCTAGACCAGCGGTCCCCAACCTTTTTTGCACCACGGACCGGTTTATGCCCAACAATATTTTCACGGACCGGCCTTTAAGGTGTCGCGGATAAATACAACAAAATAAAACTAGTACCTGTACCGAAAAAAAGAAGATTTATTCATAACACACGTGAAAAGACCAAGGAAAACCGAGTTAACAATAAAAACGATAACAAAATAACGCTGAAAACCGATAAAAACCCTGAAAACCATACATTTCACACCTGAGCCTCAACTCTCGCGGCCCGGTACCAAACGACTCACGGAGGTTGGGGACCGCTGAGCTAGACTCATGCCAAAAGGTGTATATTGCTAACAGACATTTATTTGAGCCTATCTTGATTAGATCCCAAAAAATCTGAAATGAACTCAAATGTGTTCACGTATTTCACAGTGGAAAGAATTCAAATAAATCATTAAAGGTCCCAAATTATCATGCCATCAGTGCTTTTGATGTGTGTATGTAAACCGTGCCTGGAGTTGGCGTGACTTGGTGGAGAGGCGATCTATGATTAGAAACTCCTAAACTCCTTTCTGTCTATGACAAAACAAATGGGGTGTTCCAGAGACTTATTCATGCAAACTCTATTGATGCTGGTACATGGTGTGGACATGGTGCACCTGCTGCGGCTTAGCTATTAGAGTGGGTACAGCAATACACAGTAGTGTGCATTGGCTAGGAGATGTGGAGAACATTCAAAGACAGAGAAAGAATGACTCAGACTTGTTATTTTTCCTTTGATGTTGTTGTTACATTTTCTAGAAATTAAACTCTGCCTGACCTCAAGTTCAGTTTCGACAGAAACATTTTTAGTTTTTTAAAACTCATTCTGTACTTTTATCATCACTTTCTCTTTACCTCTACACTTTCGTTTGGGACCTTTTGGAAAACCCCTGGGCGACTCCTATTGGTCACCCAGCCTCATGTTGGGAACCCCTCCTCTTCCTCAACACATCGAAATTTGTGCACTTTGTTTCTTCCCATCCTCATAGCGGCCATGTGCTTCCGGGGTGGCTCACCACAACATTTTAGCTGCCTCTTGCCTCTGTCATCACTTTTATCTCACTTCTGTTGGTGTGAAACTTTCTTCTTCTTCTCCTTCTTCTCCTGCCACCCCAAAAAAATGTCTCTTAACTGTCAGCTACCCGCCACCCCAGATGCCATATTTAGGATACAAATGTGAAGAGATGACAGCGTTGTAAAATGGTGCCCGTGCTGAGATTATAATTAACATTTCCAACCTACATCACTCTCCCTCCCACTTCTCCTATGCTCCCCCCACCACTCCCCCCCATTCACTCACTCCTGTGTAATAAATGGGCAAAAATGCAAGAAGAAAGGAGAGAAGGGGAGAAGGAAAAGAAAAGGGAGATGGAGGAGGAGGAGAAGGAGGAGGAGAGAGATAGTGTGTGTGTGTGTGTGTGTGAGAGAGAGAGAGAGAGAGAAGAGGGTGACCAAACGGAGGGAGGGGGAAACGGCGTATGCTTGTATACAACCCTGATTTCCATTTTTTTCCCAACTCGTAATGTATTTAATTCAAGTGAAACGTAATCATGACGTGTCGTGTCATTAATCTCCTCGCCGCCTCTCCCGTAAGTACACTGAGTCTTTACTTTCAACATATATCCTATATCTTCATTTATCTTCTTACATTTTATTTACCACTATGTTTACATATATGCACTTTTATGCGTGCTGGCACGAAACACCGGCGACGAAACATTTCCAAAATTGTTTAATTTACTGCGACTGTTGTTGCCTCTTTTTTCTCTCTTCTTCTTCTTCTTCTGTCACGGGCAACACGCGGGATAATGGCCAACATAGTTGTTGATGTGTTTTATTTCACTCCGCTTTTTCACATTTATTTATTTATTTATTTCATTGGCAGCTTTGGCTGTGTGTGTGTGTGCGCGTGCTCGCATGTGAGTGATTGGCACGAGGCATGCATGTATGTATGTATGTATGTATACATGTAACCGCGCGCTCCGGACCACTTTACGTGTGTGTCATGTATGTAAGCCGGTGTATGTGCGCGCGTGGTCGACAAGCATGTAGCAGTCGGAGCTCCGCTTCTAAGCCGTGACATGACAAAAAAAAAAAGAAAAGAAAAAAAGCTGAGAAATGCACTGTTTTCCCTCATAACTGAGGAAATACTCGGTGTAACAGTTAAACCAAGTCGACTCGAACAGTCAGCACGAGATGAAATGCGACTTAAAAATGCTCGCAAGTGCACGAAAAGTCACTCGGAGGTTTATTTTTGTTTAAAAATTGGACACAACTTCAGCTAAGTAGTTGTGCAAGCTAGCTCTTAATTTTTGTTTTTATCCGCGCGAGCAGTTTGGTAATTTGGCAGCTCTTCTTTAACCTCTCTGAAAAAGAACGGCGTCTTCTTCTTCTTCTTTTTTAAGTAGGTTATATTTTTATTATTTATTATATATGTGTATTTTTTTTTTAAAGAAGAGCCAAGTTCTCTGTGCGTAACGGAGAATTTCGATAAGCCGCGGACATATTGTCCAAGCGTAAAAGTGGATTTTTGCATGTTAGCAAGTTGATTTACAAAGCGTAATTTGTAGGTAGATGCGATTAGCTTGACTAATTCTTTTGTTGGACACACATTAGGCATTGTGTTGTGCGTTGTTTCCGAGATAAGCACCGCCACTTTTCGTGTGGGATACGCGCAAAAAAAGAGAAAAGACTGTTTAACGGTGCTTTATAAACCTTATACTTTCGGCCACCTTTTACTACAATGTTTACTACAAC
The DNA here is from genome assembly GCF_057382185.1 of Mchenga conophoros. Classification (NCBI taxonomy): domain Eukaryota; kingdom Metazoa; phylum Chordata; class Actinopteri; order Cichliformes; family Cichlidae; genus Mchenga; species Mchenga conophoros. The sequence continues at coordinate 60,709,824 of NC_140528.1, read as the reverse complement.
CCGTTTAGTTGTCCTAACGTTACCTCAGCGCTCAGAAAGTAGCATAGCAAGTGTGGCAATACATGCAATGTTGGGGCCGTGTGCGTGCAAAACGCGTGTTGCCAGATTGTGTTCAGTAAAGATAAGTTACCGGTTTTCGTCCAAAAATGTGCGTTTTTGGACACGATGGCTCTTTTTTTTTGAGGGGGGTGAGGGGGGCACTGATGTCGGTGGTAGATTGGCAGAGAGGGATTCAAGATGAAATCCATGATGGCACTTTTCCCCCCTCCCGTCCTCTCCTTGCTCGCTCACTCGTCTTTTTCCCCTCCCTTAATCTTTTGTATAGAAAATTTAGGAACAAAATGGAGCAGGGGAGAGAGAGCGATAGATAGGCTGACATGACACACACACGCCACCCTCCGACTTCTCCGACTACCCTGCATCCCCCGTGTTCATGATTTTTAATCGCATTTTTTCTTTTGGTTGTTGTTCTTGTTTCTATTTGGAAGCGGGATTGTGCGCGGACACCATCTGCGGGCAGGGTTAATTTGATTTTTAGTGTGTGTGAGGGGGTGTTTATTAGTGCATTGTTTGTTGATGGTTATTTATTTCATTAATGTGCCTCTAATTGAGATGGCCGCGAGAGAGAAGAGAGAGGGGGGAAAGGAGCGTACTGAAAATGGTTGCACGTTATTGACGCACATCACAGGGGCGAGGAGGAAATTCCTCTTGAGATAAGGCGCAGACGTGTCATCTGGGTTGACCAAAGACACTCCCGTCGCCTTCTTCTATATCCAATGGAATATGTTTAGGGATCCTGAAATGCCCTATTTTTTTTTTTCATATCTACCCAAAATGTCACACTCTTGAGAGCCTGTGCACAGTGGAAGTAGGTTGACATTGCTTGCGTGTCCTAAAATGAGGCATGTTTTTGGAGGGTTTGGCATTTTTCAAGACGGGTTTATGCACATTAACTTTCATAATCCCTCTGCGAAAAAGAAAAAAAGAAAAGAAAGCTGAGACAATTAGAAAAGAAATGACTTCACTCCAAATCCCTGTTTTTCTTTGGATCATCGCCTGCAAGAGTGACTTTTGGCAACAAGACGCTACTTTTCCTTATCCGGGCTTGATCAAAAACTAATAACGCAAGCATTGTTTTTTTTTTATTATTATTCTGTTAGTAAAAAAAAGCCTCCCCTGCCTCTCTACAGGTTGTTTGCCATTAGATATAAGGCGTTGATTTCATGTCAAACCCTTGGCAGATACTCATCTGCAACCAGCTGTACTAATGAATATAAAACACTGGCCCCATGTTAAAAAGGCTCTAATGGTTTTTGCTTCATTCAAACCTCTGTCTGCTTGTTGTGTTCAAATAGTATCCACCTCCTCCTCCACCTCCTCTGTCACCCTCAATGCCGCCTACTTCCCATCTTTGTACATACTGTACTGTACTTGAAGGGGCACATCCACCCCATCCAGGTGGCTCTTGGGAAAGAGATTGTATGTGAGGGGAGAATGAGACAGAGGGAGAGAGAGTAAAAGGGAAAGGAGTGTAGCACCAATCAAGGCTTCTGATTGATATAATTGGGTCATTAGTGCGCTGCGGGAGAGGCACCTGCTTGCCCTCAGTTAGGGAGAATCTACTGCATTGTGACATTTTGAGACTGTTGAGAGTTCTGCTAGGCTGCTCGGGATTAGAGTGTATTTAGAGCATTAGGGTCTTACTTAAATAGTCTGCCACTTTTTGTCGCTCGCATTTAGTTTGGAAGACCAGCTCTGAAATCAGCGTTTGCAGCAGAGACGTACAGGTAGACGGTCTGAATAAAAAACAAAAAAATCAAACACGACAATTTGATAAGCAAAACATTTTTCCAACTTTCCATTAGTGGCAGTCCCGTGACTGCGCTTTTCAGCAAGGTGTGCGATGTTATGAAAGCAAGCAGTATTTGAATTTCTCCCTCAAATCTTTTTTAAAGTTACAATACAACTCTTTTTGTGTTTTTTGGTTGCATTTCATTTGACCTGCTGAGATCAGCACAACAGATGCCTTCCCAGATGAAAAACTGAAAGTGTGAACTATTTTGGCCTCAATTTAGTCTGAAAACATTCTGGACACCGCATCAAAGCACTTTATACTGTAACCTGAAGACTGTGCAATAGAGAGAGAACCCCACAGTCCCCAGTGAGCAAGTACTCGGCGACTGTGGGGAAGAAGACATAAAGTCATTGTTGGAGTGCATCCTCACTCTTCAGCTCAAATCCCCTGCAAAAAAAATAGAAATAAAATGTTACATTCCAGCCTATACATAGAGTCAGGGAGCCCTTGAGTGCAATCAGTCACCCAGAATTACACCAGGATGTGTTGATTTAAGTACTGGCACCTCCCATTTATATGTGTCTTTATAAAATATAGTGCAACAGAGTGTGTTTCAAACAAGATGTTCCTAAGAAAGAGAACACATGCTCTGCAAATTTCCCCAGGGTGAAGAAAGAATGAAGCCATTACTATTATACACTTACCCTTTTCCCCCCCACACTAAAGCTGTTTTAGGTATCTGATATATATACATAAATACCCCAGGGAGGTCACAGTGAGTGGTGAGCATCCCTGAGGGGGTCGAAAGTAGTGTGTTGCTTAAGGACACTAAAGTGGAAGGGGCGTCATTCATGGAAGAAAGGTTTCTGAACCTTTTCCCAGACAGTAGGGAGAAAATTGATCAGGTGGATGTTTGTTTCACCTGCAGGATTGTCTCCAACCTAGCAACTGATCCTCGGTGTGCACACATAAGCCTTTTAGGAAGAATGCGTACAACCACACACATGCTCCAACCAATTCTTCTTTTAAAGCATCAGTCTCGTAATCCCGAGTCAGACGAGTCATTCAGCACCCCCCTTCCCCCTCCACTCACTGGTTTTAGGAACGGCGCGGCCTGTATGAGTTGGAGTGAGACTCTTTTTTTTTCTCTGCCGAGATGCTTTCCGGTGTTCGGGATTCGCCCGCTCAGGTCTGGCACTGCAACGTTGCCTCCAAGTTCGAGCATCAGCTCGTGTTCTCTCGCTAGAGGAGTAATTCATTCAAAAAGAGGAGAAGCAGGAGCTCGAGAGGGGATGGTGCATTAGAGGAGGAGAGGTTAGACAGGAAGAAGCAAAAAGGAGTAAGGTTGTGAGAAGTGGAACATAAAACACATCAGTGAGGCAGGAAATGCTGGCTCAAGCTGGACTTTGCGCAGATGAAAGACGGTAAAAGTTGGGACGCTTCCTTTTAATGTAACTTTTTCTTCAACTCCGCTAAAGTACCTTTCGAATAAGGTCAACGGCGTAACAGATGCGAGCCATTAGATCGCCGTTTCACTTGCGTTCTGCGATCAAAACGATACACATGAAGTAGCATTTTTCCCCGTATAAGCAATCTGCAACACTCATCTTTAACGGTCGGTGGCGGAGACTGCGCGGGAGATGTTCACCCTTATCATTGTTGAAGCTGAAGATGAGGGAAGAGCGAGAGTGCGAGGCAGGCAAAGTTGAAGCGAAGCCGGCGGTGGGGAGGGAGGAGGTGGTAGTGGTGGTTCAGGGAAAGGTGAAGTAAAGGAAATGAATACCGGCTGTGGGGAAGTTCGCCACGTGACCACGCGATAAAAACCACAGGGCCAAATTATACTGTACCGCACAGGGAGCGGGCTCCCCTCACTTCCTCTCGCTCTCATCTTCTCTTTTTCACACACTTTGTTTTTTTCCCCCCTTCCTTGTGGTCAGTCTCTCATACACCCACTTATCCCCAAAGGACACCTCACCTCGCGCTGGCTTCATCACACGAGAGTGCAAGTAATGCAGCGGGAAGAAAGATGCACTTGTAGGGATTCACAGAAATACACACAGACTACGAGCACAGTCCTTACTTTATGCCTTAAGGCCGGTGCCTGAGACCTTGAAGATGTCTATTTTTAGGTACGTGGAGGAGGACTTAATTTTCAAACAACACAAAGGTCGCTGTTGCTATAGATCACTGGTTCCCAAACTGAGAGCGAGATCCCCAAGGGGTCACAAGGGGTCAAGGAGAGCAGAGCATACACTCAGATTTATTCTAAATCTTTTGACATTTACCTCCACAGACTGATAGGAAATGAATGAAGGGATCATTGTAAGTCAGGCTTAATTACACAAACTGTGACGAGGCATTCAAAGTACTGTTTAGCTTCATGAGGCTACAAATCACAATACACAAACCCTTCTTATATACAACCTATGATACATTAACACTATTTATTATGAAGCTGTATAACACTTCTATCCCACACACACGGTTACCATTATGAACACTAGGTGAAAGGTGTTCACACCCTGATATATATTTACAATTACAACATGTATCTCTCATGTGCATGTGCAAACCTGCACTGACTGCCTTCACAATAAAACTCTGCCACTTCGGTGGATATTTACACAGTGACACCCCCGATCCCCACCCCCAGCTAAAAGAAAAAAAACAAAAAACTTGTCTGAACATATTGTGCAAATTTCCCTCAGCTAGTATTTACCAGGTATGTAACGTATGATTCAGCCATATCGTTATGCACTCCTTGTGATCTGAGTCAAGGAGTAGTTATCAGTATTTAAACAGTGCAGTTTAAAAAAAACAAAACATAGTGACCCTGATGATTAAAAAAAACCTCATTTCCAGTCAAGGCAATTCAGGACCCACAAAGCTGCATTTCAATTGCTGGAATGTCAACTTTGGGACGCTTTAAAGCTGGTGTCATCTTGCGAATTACTATGTCATTACACTCCTGCTCATGCACTGCAAATTTCAGGATCAGGGGAAAAAAGAAAGGGAAAAAACAGGAAAAGCCAGTGAAAGTGCAGGAAAATCCAGTTTGTATCGAAGGGATGGGAAAATCCATTATGTGTTGCATATCAGCAGTCAACTATAGCTCCGGGCCTGAGAAGTGGAACAAATGCTTAAGTGCGTTTTACGTGGAGTCTTTGTAACGGCCCGCAGGCCGTGGCTGCGACAGGAAACCAGGTTGCTCAGAAACCCTGTGTTTCACTCCATTTGTGATCTCAGCAAACGCTTTCCTGAGCAATTTAGGGTCTCAGCGGTTCGCTTTTTAATGATGATGTCATGATGTCTATTTTGTAAATTGTGATCACATTTAGGCGATAAATCAGGGCCTGATTAAATGTGTGGCTATCCTGTGATTGACAAGCTGCTAGCATGTATGTCTACAGTGGCTATTAAGCCTCTTTTCCACTAGTACCTGCTCAGCTAAACTCAACTTGGTTTTTAGGGTTTTTTCATTAGGTGGTAGCTATGGGTACTCTGCAGTTTATTAGCGTTTACTCTGACTGTTTTCCAAGTGACCTGAGTCAAGTTGAAAAAGTGATGTCAGAAGATCGCATGCCACTGATTGGCCCACAAATGAGGTCACTGAGGGAGTCATGAGAGCAACTCTTTCGCAAGACTCAAACCCGGCAACGGCTGCTGGGCAATGGCCTCACACCTACTTGGCTCTTTCTTTTACCCTGAGTCTGACAAAAAGCCAAAGTGCGTGAAGCAGGTGTACCATCGCCTCGACCTCCATTGTTGTGTTGTCTTTGGATTGCAGGCAAACAGCGTCACTGGACTTTTGGGCTGCCTTGCTATAACGACCCCGCCCACATTGAGGTGGTAATAGAAAACGACCAAAACCTCGTTGAGTAGTCTAGTTGAGGTGCTAGTGTAAAAGGCAAAAATTATGCTACACTCATGGCTCCAGACCATTGTTTATATACAGTTTTTGTGTTTATCTAAAGCAAACCAGAAAGTTGTTTTGTAAAGTCTATAGCACTGATTCCCAAAGTATGGGCCAGGGCCCCCTGTTGGGCTGCAAAGGTACTGCAGGTGGGCTGCAGTATTAAGCTCAGTTTAAAATGAGTATGTATTATTGTGTATAGCCAACAACCCGTGTTGTTCATGTGGTTTGAATGAAAGTTTCAAGAAAATCCATCACTTTCTCTTGTATTTTGATAAGAGTGAAGATTTAAGATTGGGTGAGACCCCATTTTCTGGTTTGCAAGTGGGCCACTTGCTGGTCTGTAATATCATTGTGAATCTCCTACGTGGATCACATTACCTAATATTAAATATTCATTGCCATGACGCACATTTAAAATCAGATTATTACCCCTCCCCTCACAAAACTAAAAACACCCACCACACACACACGTAGGTGTTACATTTTTGTACGCTGCTCTCACCCTTGCTTTGAGTACCTACCCCAATCCATTTTATAGCTCGCCGTGTGTGTGTGTGTTTGGACACACTGGGAATGAGCAGCATTTGTGGATGATGTGAGAATGTCGTCTTCGGTGCGCTTCTTGCTTAATTTACACCTGCTTTTTATGTGTTTCTCCCCCACCTGATTCCAGCATGATTTCTTCCCCACTCCACCCTCTCCCCGAGTCACCCCCAGCCCCCTTTTCCCATGCATCCTCTGCTGCACCTTATCTCCCTCTCTCAATCTATCCAAATTTTCTTTATTGGCATGACAGGGCCGGTGGTTGGCGACAGCCACCGTCACGGTGGAACAATGCATTGTGATGGTGATATTCATATGATAATGCCATCAGACTTAATACTGCAGCAGATACATTTAGATAGCCGCTCTCTCTCCCTCTTTTTCCTGCTTTTTATTCCTTCTCCCTTTCTGCACCCCCCCCCCCCCCCCCCCCCGGTCTCTGTCTGCATGTGTATTTCTGTGTTGACTTTCAAAATGGTTTTTAAATGTTGCTCTCTCTTCATGTTATGCCCCAGCCTGCCACTATCACTACTCTGATTTCTCTGCTATTCTCTGTTCTAGCATGTCGCTTTCTCTTTTTTTGGTTTCTTTGCTTTTACCCTCAACACCATGTTGCCAATCAAATTAAATCATTTTCGTTCACATGGCTTCTGAGACTGTTTCTTTTTTTTTAATGCTGCCCAGTTTGTAACTGCTCTGTCTATTTGTCTGTGTCTCCCTCTTTCTTTCTCTCTGTCTGCCTCCTTTCTCATTTTTTTTTCTTTGCTCTTCGCCATGTTGGCAGGGCCCAATCTACCAGCTGATATCAGCATTCCTTGGCACTCTGCCAACTGGCAACACTGCAGGAGAGAAAAAAGAGAGGAGAGAGAGAGAGGGGAGAGGGAGAGAATGAAAGAAAATTAGTGAATAATAGACGGAGGGAGGGAGGGAGGGAGGGAACGAGAGAATGAGAGGGGGATGGGAAGAAGTATGAATCAGGGAGAGAAAGAAAGACAGAAGGGAGAGGAATATGGTGAGAGAAAGAACAATAATGGTGGATTAAGAAAGGACTGTCTGTGTCTGTGTAAGAGAGTGTGTGTGTGTAAGTGTGTGTGTTTATGTGATTGATATGGTGTGATATCCCTGTGAGTCATAGCTGAGCTAAAATGTCAACTGGCTACATGAGAATCTCTTTGTCATCAAGCCTCAGTAACTCTCACACACACTCACACACACACACACACACAAATACTCAAATCCATATAAACACATATGTGACCATACCGCCATGTGAACAAAAATGTGGGTGACACACCTGCGAGCACAGATGTTCCATTGTTTTTGCCACAGTGATTTATGACCTTTTTGTTGTGTTGTGGGTGCTCAACTCCTGCAAAAATGATGGACAAAAACCAGCCACGGCGCACACAAATTCGGTGGAAGTGAGGCGAAGTGCTGCGCTCTCAAAATATTTGGGCGTGTGAGCGTGCCCTGCCAAAATGCTTGTGCGTGTTCAATGCGCAGTATCACACTTCACGTTTCAGCTGACTCTGTTATCTGGGGTGACAGTCGCAGTACAGTCGAGACAACAGCAGCAGCGGCGGCAGCAGCAGAATAAGCTCACATATATAAATGACTTCAACAATTAAGCATGACTAAGCAATGTATGGGTGAATGCCACCACACCCAAACAGCAGATTTATTGTTCTGGCTAGGTGCATGCATACCATATGTGAGTGTGTGTGTTTGTTTGTGAGTGTGAGTGCGTCCGGGCCTGATTTAAGCAAAAAAAGCTGCTACTGTATGACTGTTCAGGAAGGGTGTGTGGGGAAGTCAAAACATTGCGCGCCCATCCTGTTTGGGACAGTCCGTGTCCTGTGGTGGTGCCCTTAACTCCTAAACACACACACACACCAATGCACGTTCACACTTCAGATAATCATCCCATATGTGCTAACAGTATGCCAGCATGTACGCTGAACACATGCAGGAGGCAGAACAGGTGCACACCTGTTACACATTCAATGCGCACACCAACGCAGGCTGAGGAGCAAGTGACGATCAAATACAGATTTTCTTCGTAGTAAACATGCACGTGCATTAAAATGTATTGTTGAGTGTGCATTTGGTGCTTTGCAATCAGAATTTAGGGTGAAATCTGTTCAAAGGGTCTTAGTGTAAATAGCTTTTAATCCTGTTCGGCTAAACTCTGCTACCTGCAGTTCATCGCTGGATATTTCAAAAGCATTACACTGATACTATTATTCCTAATTTACCTAAAGTCTTTAGTTAGATAATTGTCTTAACATGCTTTTAAAAAAAAGGGTGGGAACAACTTCAAGTGCAGTAATTGTTAGATTTTTGGTTGCAAATAATTTTCTGAGCTTTCTATGCTTGTTTTTGTCCTCAGACAATTACAAGAGGAGACTGCCACAGGACTGTGTCCCCCCTCAGCAGAGACACTAAAGAATGGCATAACATCACACACAATGCTGGTAGGACTTTTTTCTATTTTCTTATATGCGCATGCATCAACATATAAAGACTCATACCCTCGAAGTTTGTGCAGTTTTTAAAATCTGGCCAAGGTTGTGCTATAAAAGCTAATTATGCACAACATGCAAATTTAACCTTTTCTTGAGGTTTTTAACTTTTAACTCCTTCTTAAGTCGCTGGTTGCCGCTCATTATCTGTCTCTCTCCCTCTCTTTGTGTTTTTTCTGATAGAGGATGGATTCTCCACCGGAGTGTGTGTTGTCTCTTTCTTGTGAGCAGACCCAGTCGCCCCCAACGCTGCCGTCTCTAGACCACAGCCCCCAGACCTCCTCTCCTCACACTCAGCTCTCTCTCCCCGATAGCCCTGTTGTCTTGCCCATTCACAGCTCCGAACCTTCCCCCCAGAGCCCGGACACTGCGCCTTATTTCCCCCTCTCTCCGTTCCCCCTCCACGAGGGTAATAACAGCAATCACCATGATGTTGATGAAGAAGATGATGAGGAAGGGCTGGATGGAGTACCTCCATCCCCAACGCCGGCAGTGGCTTTGTTCCCAGGAGGAGGGGGACAAGAAGCTGGATGCAGCCCCTGTTTGGACTCCTCTCCGCCAGATACACCATCAGCACCATTACTCGGGTGTGGTGCCCTGGAGCTGGCCCTGTCTTCAGGACAGAGTGGGAACTGTAGTGATGAACTAGACCTCCAGCTGTTCCAGAAGGATACTGTTACCAGGGCCACACCTGGAGTTGGAGGGGCCTCCTCGGGGCCTGCACTCAGGTATCCCTGTCATGTATGTGGAAAGAGATTCAGATTCCAAAGTATTTTGTCTCTTCATGCACGAGCTCACAGTCTGGACAGAGACCGGCGAGCTTCAGCTCTGTATAGGACTGGGCTCCCTTCAGCTCCACTAAAGCAGCACCTCAAAATCCAGCAGAACCACAAAGACCTAATTCCGAATCACAGAAGTCACCCAAACCAGCGTTTACTGCCTGGGGCTCTCATCCAGCATCTCACAGAAGACGATGAAGTCAATGGTGAGGTCAAAGGTCTTGATGATGGACTACAGACAGACCAGAACCCCAGTTTTTTACTGGATGACAGCACACCCTTGACCCCTCCGCTGACAGAGGACCCTGTGTCCGTGACCTCTCCCTATTCTTCAGCCACCGGGGAGGGCGTATCTGCTTCCATCACGCCTACATTTCGCTGCCATGCCTGCAAAGGAAAATTCCGAACAGCTTCAGAGTTGGCGCGGCATGTACGCATTCTCCACAATCCATACAAATGCACTCTTTGTCCCTATTCTGCCAGCCAAGAAGAAAGCCTGGCGTCCCACTTACAGGAGTGCCACCCTTCTCCCGATGTACCTGCTCTTCCACCAGCTTACAGTTCGAGGCCCATCATCGCAACCCCCGACACCCCAGTACCCACGCCAACCCACACGCCAGCCCCAACCCCGAGCAACCCACAGCTGACATCAGTTGCTGCAGTGGGCGGGTCCTCTCCACTGCCAGCATTTCGCTGTGACACTTGTGGACAGCGATTTACGCAGTCATGGTTTCTGAAGGGACACATGCGAAAGCACAAGGACTCATTGGACCATAAGTGTCAGGTATGTGGCCGTGGCTTCAAGGAGCCTTGGTTCCTAAAAAATCACATGAAAGTTCATCTCAACAAACTTGGCCTCAAGGCTGGACTGGGAAACCCTGGGGGACCAGGAAGTGCTGAGCAGCAGTCTAAAAGCTCCCTCAACGCCCTCTACTCCAGTCTCCTTCTGACTCAGCGAGGAGGTGGTGCCAGAGGAGGTCAGGGAAGACCAGAGAGAGAAACTGGAGGCAGAATTGGGATGGGTTTGAGTAAGTCAGCCATCCTGGGCTATCTCGGTTTGCCTAGTGATGGCAGTGGGGCTAGCTGCATGGAGAGACTTCAAGCAGTGGCTCAAGTAGCAGAGATGGGAAACGGTGGTGGCAGTGGTACTGCAGGGGGAGCAGACTCGGGAAGAGGAGGGGGAACGACTAGAGCAGGGGGAACCGGGGAAACTCCAGCAACAGTTTCAGAAGGAGGAGATCAGGCAACTTGGTGGCAGCTGGTGGCTCGCAGCTTGGCGGTAGCTCAGCAACAAAGGCCTCATCAGCGAGGCCAGCAGCAAGGGCAACGAGGCCCGGGGCGGAGTTCAGTGATTACAGAGGTCGACCAAGTCAGAGCCTACCTTGGAGGCCTGGATCCTAGAGAAGAGACCGGAGGACCAGGAGGGCCATGGGAATGCCCAGATTGTGGAAAGCTGTTCCGCAGTCTACAGCAGGTGGTAGTTCATGCTCGAGTTCACACTCAGAGGCCCCAGAAAGGAGGTGGCAGCGAAGAGGAAGGGAGCAGTCATCATAGAGGAGTGGGGCTGGGAAGAGGAGGCAGCAGTGAAGTGAGACAAGAATCCCAGCTACACAGCGGTGGATCCCAACAAATGGCAGAACTGAGACAGGAATCAAAATTGATGGGTGGTGGATCACAACAAGCTGGAGGGGCTGCAGGGTTTCACTCTGTCATCTCAAGCTTCAAAGGTGTGACATGAGTGTTTTTTCTAGTTCTTTGGTTTGTGTTTGTTTGCTATCATATAAGAATACATTGTTTTTCAACTTCAACTTTCAACTTTCTATTGTCATTAGAATCTTAGCTGCTATCTTTACATTTTCCACTTTTTTCCCTTCTTCCCTACTTGCAGGAGAAAATGGGCTGACGACAGTCTCCTCCATACCTTCAGTTCCCACCAGGGAGCGAGTGCGTGGCAGAGGGATAAAAGACTGCCCCTACTGTGGCAAAGCCTTTCGCTCTTCACACCATCTCAAAGTGCACCTCAGAGTTCACACAGGTGAGATACTGCTGTGAGTTTAACAAACCATGTTTACTTTTTTAACCTTTATAAATCCCTGGAAAGGTTGCATTGAGCATCGTTGCTTTTCTAGAACTACAGTTTTTTTCTTTTTCTTTTTTTAAAAGATTTTACCCCAGAGGCCTGGCCAGCACTAATCATAGCCCTCTACTGCAGGCAACTGAGCTGCTCCACCGGAGCAACTCCAGCTTAAGTGCCTTGGTTGAGCGTATATTAACAGTAGTTTCTGGGGGGAAAAAATCAAGCCACTCCAGGGATTAAAAAGGGAAATTGCTCACTTCTCTTACTGGCCTCTAACATCGCTACCAGTAAACGGTACAAAAGAAAACCTTTTCATGTCTTCTCCACTAATTAAACAGTAATCCTCATGTCTCTATTTCGATTTGTATAATGCAAAATTTAGCTAAATGAAACTGGTGTGGTTTGATGTTTTTTTTTTAATAACCTATTTATTTTTATAGACACATTTATTTCTTGTCAATTACGTAAAAATACTAAATCTTCTTATCTTATCTTAAATAATGCACATATTAAATGCATGAAAAATTGCAGAGAATTCGCTGTCTTTGAAACAAGAATCTGTAACAAAAATCTTTAACATCCATCTTAAATACTGTAAAGAGAAAAAACATTTTAATAAACTTTTTTAGGACAAAAAGAAAAAAAAGAGGAAAAACTGAGTACAGGATTTCTGACAACCAACTAGTTGGACTTTAATGAAAGTTAGAATCTCAAACACCACTCACACTCATACTATTAATTAATGTTCCATATTCATAAGCCTTTATCAGCATGAGTCATCGTCACTTTTCATTATTTGCCTTCAGGTGATGTATTTGATCAAAATTAAAACCCATCTCTCATTTTTTGCGATGCCACCTATCACTACTAACTGGAGAACCTCCCATAAAGACAGCAGCCAAAAAATGCACAGTGTGAAGTCTTTTTAAGAGTTGCCATTATCATTACTCATTTTATAGCTGAAAGGACTTATCTCAATGCGTTTATATTTTTCCCAATCATGCACTGCTCATTTTCTCATACACTACTGCCTCTGTTCCATCAAGTGATTATCACATGGTCAGTAATTAAAGCAAATGCATCAAATTATGATAATGCTCTCTTCAGAATCTCGTTTCCCATCGAGAGTTTTATCCCGTCTTTAGTGTTTGTTTCACCAACACAATCAAGTTGTCCCTGCATCTGTACGTGCGCCTGCGTTCCTCCTATGTGACCAGTTTTTTCTTTTTTGACTCTTGGGAATAAGATCATTTACGTTTTTCATATGTTTAACGTTTCCTGATGTTAATGTTCAACATCATCCCCTTTATCTTTCCCAGCTGTGTAATTTTTAATGAGTAATGGAATACTGCCATCTTTCTTTAAAACATGTAACTGCACCTCCTACTCAGAACTGCTCAAATGACCTTTGAGCAGCTTATACTTGCTGCAATTTTGCAAAATACTTGCTTGCCATACTTATTTGCAATGTTACGATTTTGCAATAAGTGCTGTGGCATAGTGAAAGTACTTTTAACCTATTTTAAAAATGATTGCATTTTTTGTGTATCTTTTACACATGAAACGATTTAGACTGCTGAAATTTGTCCTCAGGTCTGCATTTCACACAGAGTGTACCCATGAGATAGTCCTCAGTAAATGGGAGTAAAACTGATTAAAAAAATAAGAATTATTTGCAGGGAAATTTAATTTTAGCTGCCATAAAAAAAAGTACAAGTATATATTGATATTGGAAAAAATCAATCTGACCTTGTTTTATTTGCAAAACTGGCTTTCCTGTGAAAAAACATGATTCGTTTATTGGCTTATGAACCGCTCTTTTAAGGTCCCACCACAACATTTCAGTCAGGTTGAGATCTTTACTTTGATTAGGCCACTGCAGCACCTTGAATTTTTATTTTCAGCAATTCTGTTGTAGATTTGCTGCTGTGCTTGGGATCTTTCTCATGTTGCATGGCCCAGTTTGAAACAAGCTTTGACTATTAAACAGATGGTCTCACATTTGACTCTAGATTACTTTGGTATACAGAGGAGTTAATGGTCGACACAATGACTGTAAGGCGCCCAGGTTCTGTGATTGCAAAACAAGCCCAAATGATCACTGTTTCACAACTGTGCTCAACAGTTTGTATGCTTGTGTTTCTTAGCAATAAGAGGCTTGCTCCTGGTAACTCTTCCAAATAAGCCATATTTGTTCAATCTTTTTGTAATTGTACTGTCATGAACTTTAATATTTAACATGCTAACTAAGGCCTGTAGAGTCAGAGATGCAGCTCTTAGGTCCTTTGCGGTTTGTTGGACAGTGTCGAATTGGGGGGACTTTGCAGAGACGTCCACTCCTGGGAAGATTGTGTCCTTTTATTAACACACTCCTGAACCTGCCAGACCAGAAAACTTCTAAAAATTCTGCTTTCATAGAAATGCTCAGACTTGCTGATGATCATTTAATCAAGCATATTTGATTAGCAGCACCTGGGTACTACTTAAGTATTTAATTCCAATGGAAGTCTCAAGAGTATTTATAGTTTATCATGTGGCTTCAAGGACCTGTGAAAGCTTTCTTTTTTGCATGACTGTATATGTGTGTATAAGAGGCAACTGTTTTTCAGGGTCAAAGGTGAGTACCATCAGGTTTCTACTGAAGAAAAAAAAAAAACATCCTGTATGTGAAATCAACATTGTGTATGCCATAAAATAGCTGGTATATGATATCATTAATACTAACACAAAGGTATTTCACTAACTGTAATATAAAAATACTTAAAATCACCAGAATATTTTTTTTCCTTCTTACCCAGTGAACACCCATTTTGGGGCATTCATTTTGGAGCATCTAATGAGTCCCACTGTTTTTTAAAATATTTTTCTAGCTTTATTTTTACTGTTCTAGAAATAAACTTTCTTCATTGTGTTTTCTCTAGGTGAGAGACCCTACAAATGCCCCCACTGTGACTATGCGGGTACTCAATCTGGCTCTCTGAAGTACCATCTCCAGCGGCACCACAGGGAGCAACGCAATGCCTTATCAGCTGCCTCAAATTCCTCCTCCTCTGGTCTCACCTCCACTATCAACAGTCTGACCTCTGGAACCTCTGGATTGGTCAAGCAGCGCCGATCTCAACCCAACCACTGCCCGGTCAACCGGGCTCCAACAGACAACCCCGCCTCTCGACCCAGCCAGCAGTCCTGGCTCCTGGGACTTCCAGACCAGCGGGAGCATCGAAAGGCCTTAGCAGCTCTAAGGGATGTTGACCTAGAGACCCAGTACAGGTACCTGTCTGGAGTAATGGGCGCTCTTTACCAAGGTGGAATGGAAGGAAGCTGGATCAGGGAGTCTCCTCCACCAAAGGCACCTAAGGTGTCACGACGTAAGCCCCTTACTACAAGCCGAATGGTTCAAGCATCAAGTGACAAGGAAGTACCCGTGCCATCAACTCAGGAGGGTGGTTTTGAACCACTGGATCTGTCCCGTCGCACTTCTCCTGGTCTTGGAGGGATGGAGGAGGATGGAGGTATGAGTGTAAGGGAAGGTGGTGAGGATGCCGTAGAGGATAGTTCAACAGGGGTCAAACTGAGCGAGTGTTTGTTTTGTCCTTTTCGAACATCATCAGCAGAGCTGATGGCCATGCATCTCCAGGTCAACCACACCAGTAAGTCCAGGCGCAAAAGAAGCTCTTCAGTGATCTTGGATGATGATGGAACCTCAAAGACCACAAGGCCAAGGATGGATCCCTCTGACCTCGACCCTCTGACAATATGGAGGCACGTAAGTGAGGCCGAGTCCCAGGCCTCCATGGGAGAATGGTCCTTAACTCAGTCCCAAACTCTTAATGGTCTCTCTGAGCACACAGCAGAACATCTGGGTAATGCTCTTGAACACCCAAACTCCATGTCCTCAGTGTCAAAGAATGTAACAGATGTTCCTGAACTCAAGGGCAAAATTGATGAAGAGAGAGATGAACAAGATGAAGAATTTGAAGAGAATTTGGAGAATAGCAGTCTGGAGGATTCACAAGACCAAGACCTGAGGATGTCCCTCGCTCTTTCACCAGCCCTGAGCTCTAACCACGTTGGAGGGGAGGAGGATAGAGTCTGAGGAGATTAAAATGTTTTCAATGACACCGCTTAAATTGGAATGTTGGGTTTATTGTTTTCCAACAAATTTTGACAAAGAATTGAAGAAAGGGCAGAAAGTATTACATAGAGAGAAGTTGTTTATGGTTTTGCCCTGTCATACCTTCATTTCTGGGCAGTCCTGAGGAGTCTTGACAAAGAGGAGAGCCAAAGCTATGGTATTTCCTCTGTCATTATTTGTCTCCTTGGCTTTGTGGTCCACCACAAAATACGGTAAAATTCCTGTAAAAAGAAAGCGCATGGACGCATCTTTTCAGGATTTTGTCGGCCACATTTTCTATTTGTTTTTCAGACTTCACCGAAAGATGGGTGATTTTTACGATGATCTCCAATTTGATAATCGAAAGATCTAGGGCAAAGTCCTGCATCATTCTAGAGTCGTGCGTTTATCCCACACTTATAATGGACTGGTAAATCCCAGACTACAACACTGACCATGCTGGAGCCAGCTGCGACTAGATGCTCTCCTGACGGACTGACCACTGAACAGCTTCAGGTTCCTCCTCAAACTACAACAAACAGACATGGAGGAAAGTTTAGTCTAAAAGTTTCAAGCTGCAAACCTCGGCTAAGCTATTCTTTATTAATTTAAGGCATGAGGCAACCGTTACAGGCCATGTGCTTTCCTTCAAGTATGTATCACTGCCTTGTTTGTCAGAAAAGTGTTTCTTGATGACTGTGCTAAAGAAAAACAGAAAGTTTGTAATATTTTTGTTCATTTGTTTTCAGTTAGTGCCTGTTCATGTATGTCGTCGAGAGAGTCTCTGGTATCCTTGCCCATCGAGGCTCTGATAGATCGTTCATTTTATCTGAATATACAGTTTAAACGATTTAAGTACAATATATTTGTTAAAAGTGGTTCTAGGGTGTTGTGAATAGTTCAGTTGTAAAAGAAATGCTACATCATAGTGTAATGTCCTTGACACAGACTGTAGCTGTTTGTGGCTCAGCTTGAAAAGAACAAAAAAAAGTATGTCATATAATGTGAGGAAAGGTCAAAAGCTGAGCGCTTAAAAAGGAGGTCAGAGTTCAACATTCAGTGTTTACAATGGTAGCGGTTGTTGGTTGGGGATGCAAAGGCACCAACTGAACACAGAGCGAGAGTCTGTGTGAGGGCTGAAGGGGCGACGCTTGAGCTCCTGAATACAATCAACTGACACATTGTTTTGAAGAGACTACGACTGTGTCAAAAAAAAGGAAAATTTTAACTTTTTACAAGGTAGAGAACGACAAAGAAAGCAGTCTAGCTGCCAGACAAGACTAAATCTAAGAAACAAACTGTACTCTTGGGTTACGGTGTGTTTTAGATGAGTAGTTTCCCTCTCTTCTTCTTCTTTTTTTTGTTTTAATAAGAAAAGAAAAGACAATGGTAGGAGTAATTATTAAAACACTAACAAACGCATAGGCATCCCAGTAGAATATGTGTAGCTTTTGTAAAGATGAAAAAAAAAAAAAGCAGACTTTTGTTTATTTTCCTTTCAAGATGCTTACAGAAAAAGGTTATCAATATAGGTGATATTGATTATAATGTTTGTGAGCTAAGACTAGTTGGAATGTCTATACAGAGCACTGTGCAAGTTTTTTTTTGAGTTCCCAAAGTAGTTGTTTTCATTTTGACTTTATCAATAGACCAAACGTTTTTTCAATGGCAGTTGTCACTTTCGGTTGTCATTTTTAAGTGTGTAAATGTGTGGTTTCAGTAGATTTACCCCATCGATTAGCAAAATCAGTCAGCTAGGTTGTCAGTGTATCAGATATTCGACCACTGAACTGGTGGTTAGGAAAAAAATGAAGTGCATTTTGTTTTTTATGTGGAAACATCCAGTAATCATTTCTTTATCCTAGTTTGAAGGTATATTTATGAATGTGAGGCATTAATATTCTCTTACACTGGTTAACAGCCTCTATTTATCTGCTAAGACTCAAATTGATGGGGTAATTTATGATTGTGACCACTCTTTAATGTGCATTAATGTGATTAAGTTCCCTTTTTAGAGCACCTTATGAGTTTTGTAGTGAAAGTCCCTTAGTGGTGTCTCCTTTAACAACTACTGTCAATGCCACCGTGCCTTCTGTTTCAAGCACTTCCTGGTATATTTTGTAAAACTCACCAAAAGCACTTAGCCTATATCGACACACTCTCTTTCCTCTTTCCTATTCCCCTTCAACACATCAGCCCATTCTCTTGATCACCTTCTCCTGTGTTCACCTCCTGATCCCTCTATTCTTGTGTTTTTGTTTTTATTATTTGCCATTTTTTCAGGCCCATTGGGCCTTAAACAAGGTCACTAGGCCTTATGTTCTAGCATGGCTAGACTCTTAAAAGAATGAACTACCTACCCTTAGACAAGTAAAAATTGTTGTAGAAGTAGGGTTAGAGAACTTCGGGTCATAATACTAACCCTTGGTAAACCAAAGCCCAAGTCTAAGACACATATACGTTGTGTTTAATCTCATGAGGTGCCAAAACATGTCTGATGTGACACTAAATCAAATACACTAGAGGAAACAAAATAATTCACCGTTTTCCTTTTACTCTCTCTTTTTCCCCTCGTCATGCTTGCTCTCCCTCCATGTCCTGCTCTCATCTGTAAACAGTCTATCTCTAGCACCACTTGAAGGTGACGTGTACTATCTGGTATTGAGGCCTTTATTAGATTTTTATTTCAGTTTGTGTGGTGTTTGTTCAATGCCGTTGAGATGGAAAAATGCTCTTATAATGATAAGTATTATTGTTTTAGCATTATGGTTAAAAAAAAATCAAGAGAAATGTGTTGTTGAATGTTGTACAGATAGCATTAGAGATGTTGTGTTTTTTTAAGGAGAGCACAAACCCGAGCAATGGTCCCTCCAACTCCTCCCGCTGGCAGATGGGAATAAAATGGACTGCCAATCATCATAAAAGTCTAATGACAAAAAGTCCCAGAGCTGTGGCATGTTTTCAAAAGAAACAAAAGATTTGAATGTAAAAATGAAGCCAAGGCCTCATTATTTCCAAATTGATTGCAAAGAAACAAAAATCATCTTTGTACCTAAGCTAATCATTTTACTCTTTTGAAGGTGTAGTTTAGTAGGAGTAAGACAAACACACGCACGGCTTTGTAGTGACTTGAAAACAGGGAAACCAGGATGTGCTTACCTGAAAACTGATGAATGCACAATTACATTCCAAGGATGCACAATTGGTGTACCTAACATGTTTAGCAATTTCTATTTTTTCATACTTTGAACACCTTCCTACTGTTTCATTGAGGTGTAGCAGTTTTTTACATGGCGTCATACACACATTGCATGAAAGTTGTCTGCATATAGGACGTGATACAACCACTGGTAGCTACTGTTCCCAGACTGTTTGGCAAGTGGTTGCTGGAGGTTGCGAGTTGAAAGTGGTCTCAAAGAGAGTGGTATAAGGAAGATTTTGTTGTTCTTGCTTTGGCCACTAACAAACTGTTGTGGTTGCCTGTAGTTTCTACACAAGTTGGTGAATTATTTGCAAACACTCGCAAACTGCTTCCTCAGTGGCATTAAACCTTGAAAAAAATTGCAACACAAACAGAGAATGTTCACCTTCAAAGTAAAAGCCAAGTAATTTTAAACGATGTGGCTTTTGCTTTGAAGGCAAAAGTTTTACTACTGCTCTGAGAGTAGCTGGCAAGTGTGTGCAGATAAGTCAACATGTTCCTTGTAAACCGTGGGCGACTAGCAGTTTTCTAGGAATAAAGGCTTTCACCAACTAGTCAGTGAATAAACATTTTTTGCTAGCAACTGGTGGTTGGCAGATGATCACAGCCTCATCTCTAGACCTGTGTGTCTGGGGCCTTAGTCACCCTGCAGTGTCACACATCCGAAATAGCACACAAGTTAACATCATGTTAGCCATCATGTTATTAGCAATGACATGACTGCAAAACATAAATAAGCTATATATGGTGTAAAAGAGAAAAAAAGACTTCTAAAAGCTAAGCTGCTATTGTGTCATTAGATATGTGCCTAGTTTGTGTAAAAAATAGTACTGCTGTTCAGTGAAATCAGTTATAATTAATGCATTGAGGAAGACGTTATCCACTAACTGACCCTGGGTAATGCCTTGATATTTTAAACCAACAATGGCATCTTGTTGGGCAGTGTTTTGATCTAGAAAATAAAAAATATGGTTGTATATGTCCTCTGTCATTTATATAATCACTGTCAGAGTGCTGAACAACCACACATAGTAAACACAAGGAAAGAAAACTACTCATGCTAGCAATGCTAATGGTAGCTACAGGTTTTCCTTCTATTAAACTTGTTTAGTCTAAATTTAAAAGTACATTTAGCCAAATAGGAGACTACAAACAGGCCTACCTTTGTCTTGAGATACTAAGACATCAGAGCAGATTGACATGTTTAATATGTAACAGTTTATTTGCCAAAAGATTATTGAAGCAAAAAGAGTGTATGACATCCTGTGTTAGCTAGCTCGTCTATATTGTTACGGTTAAACTTTACTGTTAAGTTCAAACTGCTTGTTACCGAGTAGAGTCTGCCCTCTTTTCTTGTGGTATTTACCCTTGTCTGGTATTTATTCATTAGTTGCTTAAAAAATGTTCTCAAAGTTGATTATTGCCCTGAAGAAATAAGATTACATCATGTTTTGTGTATCAGCAGCAACTACAAATTCTGTTTTTAATTAAATAGTTGTAAACTGTAATTTTGTAATAGCTATTAAGAGTATTGTCAGATTTTTAAGGTGCATTCCCAATTTTTAGAATAATTCACAATTAGAAATAGAGACAAAATCAGCTGACAATTTAACAAAGTATTCAAATGTTTCCAAGAAGATTGCTTGTGTTTGTCTGACTTCAGTTAATTTTTTTGCCAAACAATTGTTAAAAAATCAGCGAATTTTTTGCACAATTTTCAATTTGCTCGCTTGTAATTTACAAATAGATGTGAAAACGGCACCTTATATCCTGATTGTAAATCAGAAAATTCTCCAGAAAGGATACATTTGTCATTTCAAAGGGTATTGTTCTTTTTTTTTGTAATATGACAAATCTTTTGTGAGGTGAGGGGACCACGCTGGGTTTGGGCTCTTGTGTAGTTTACTGCCATTGCAGTGAGGGAAAACTGACCTAACATAGTAGTGACTAATATAACTTTGTGGACAGATAAAAAAAATAAATAAAAATAAAACACATTAGAAATAAATAAACACAAAACAAATCCTGTCTCTCTCTTTTTTATACCTGTTCATTTAGGATGCAGTTGTTCTTTAAAGTGTGAAAACGCTCAGTGAGACAGCTTTATTTTGCATGTTTATCTGCATTCTATAAGAACGTGTTTGTGACTTCAGAATTTGAGATGTTGAGATGCTGCATCTGGTTGAAGTGGGTGAAATACAGAAAGCTTGAGCTTGTTGCAAAGGGAGCCCTCCTGTGGCCTCCTGGCCGATATTGAGGGGATTTAAACAGGCTTCCCTCAGTCTTGATATTCATTTCTGCTTACAGGTCACAGAGATGTTTGCTTTAAAGACTGATAACTTAGCAAATCTAATATTAGAGATCTGTAAATGTATATCCATTAATTATGATTTCATTTGTGTTTTACAGCAGTGGTTCCTAATCAAATTCTGCCTGTTTAAACTGAGTAGCAAGGGCAGCTAAGACTGAATTTTCCCTATTTCCCGACTAAGAAGATTTAAATTTATTTAACCTGTAAGCTGCACAGTTAGCGCTGTACTGGCATGTCCTGCTGGGAAATGAGAAATGTTACTGTATATTCACAAAAGGACAGCAATACAAAGTAATCTGAACATATAGGATCTGTTCGTTTTTGGTTTTTTTTTTTTTATTCATTAAGCTTATCTTTATGGAAGTTTTTTCCCTTATTGAAAAAAACAAAACATTTTTTGCCATCTATAAATAAAAAAAATCTGGATTATGATCTCAAAATATTTACTTCTTAACTCGAAATTTCAGGTTATTTTCTCATAAGTTTGACTTACCAAGTCGACATTTTGATTTATGTTGGGGTTTTTTGTTTTGTTTTGTTTTCTTACATTTTTTCCAGTGGCAGAAAGAAGCTTTTACAAAACTGTGATGTTTTTGGCATTTATGGTAGATTTTTTTGCATCATGCATATTCTGTCATCTGTGCTTGTGCTGCGTGATTTCCTTGATTTCATGTTAGCCTCTAATTTGGGCTCCATTTGGCATTTAAGGCCTACTTACAGCACTCTAAATGTTGCGTGGGTTGCATGCGACCCAAATGTCAAGGCACCCCTGACATCTGGGCCAAAAAGGGTTGACCTGTGGCTGAGTGTACACAGCCGCAGTCACCGTGAGTCAGTGCTGTCAGTCAAGGATGAGTGTGTGGCCCACATTTGAACTGCACATGTGGGTCATAACTGGTGCTGACATTTTCCTCCAGAAGGAGGATGTGGACAACAACGACCACTGCAGTTATGTCAATGTCTTTGAGTACCTAATGTGTCCTAATAGTATTATTTGAACATGGAAAGGGTTCTATTATTTACAGCAGCTATGAAATCCCCAGGCCAGGTGCAGGCTAGGATCAAATGAGATACATAATGACAACAGCACCATCAAGTGGAGACACTTGGCAGGGTTGAGCAGAAGGGAATCTGTTTTCTGTCCTTCTGTGTTTCCTCTTCCCTTATCCCTGACACTAACCAGTTATGTCTGCTTACTTCCAAGCCTTAGAAAAAAAATAGGTAGCTCTTAAAATAGATTCAGAAATTCTAAACACCCTTTTTAAAGTTAAGTGACCATGATCAGACATGACATTACATCAAATTAACATTTAAACACATACAACTGTAAGTTTAAGATTGTTTAAATAGAACCCCCGCCACCCACCCCCAGGCAGATCGACAGAAATACCAATGGTATTGACACAAAAGGTACTGGTATTGGATTGATACTTTGTTTCTGTTCTCTCAGTGTGTAGCCCACTGAATTGTGTTAGCCTATAGGCTATAGATAGCACATTTAAACAACAGAAGTTGACCCAAAGTGGTTAAGAGACAGGGAAAAAACCCACAGTTTCAAAACACACCAAGAGCTTAAAGGTGTGTGTTGTTGTCAGAATTAATTATTGTGGGAAATTAAACATCACAGTGATTCACTGGTCATTAAAATGTGTTCAGAATTGCAAATGCATGATGATTCATCTATAAATGAATGACAGACTGCTCTATCATGTATACACGGCCTTTATAAGTGAATAGTATTGGCATTGGTATCAGCAATAATGCTCCTGCATTTAACTTGGTCTCAGATCGATACCAATATTTGCAGTATGCTGCAAAAACACAATTTACACTTTCTGCTTTTGCAAACGTGGTTTATTTTGAAACTCTGGACAGGAAATCGGATATTTATTCTGAGTGGGATGTGGAAAATAGCATCCTTGTATTGTGAAGCCTCCCCCACCCCACATAAAAAGTTTAGAACAGGATGTCACTGCAGTATATTCGTGTGTTTGCAGGCTACACGTGTTTTCAGCTCATGGTCATTTCAAAGCTGAAAAAAAAATCATAACTATAACACATCAATTACCACGCTTATGTAAAAGGCGTATCTAAATGCTCCAGGGTTATACTTCTTATTACCTGCCTATTAGCCTACATGTCTGTACCAGGGCAATAGTGTGCTCCCTGGTGACTGGTTGAGACTGAGTGGGCGAGACAGAAAGAGAGAGAGGGAGGGAGAGAGAGAGAGCGCTCCTGTTGCCCATAAACCGCAGCGTTGCTGTCACTAAAGCTTCCTCCCATCATCTGCACCGGAGAGCTGAGCATCTCCTCACTCTGTCAGCCTACCTGCTTCACTCGGTCTCGGAGCCTCCACAGTCCACTCAGCCCACCACCCCCTCCCCTCCATCACTCTTTCATCTTTTAATTTTTTATTTTTTCCCAGAGTCTGTGAAGCACACACTGCAGCACTCTCTCGCGCGCTTCTGGCTGAAGGACTGAGCACGGAGAGCAAGAAAGACCCAAGTCCACTTCTTCTTCTTCAGTTGCAGAACTCCCTCCGCGCATCTTCCCAACATGAGTGAGGTGAGTATGTTACAAACTACAGCTCGTGCTCGGTGTTTGGGACTCGATCACTTTCTTCTGTTTTTAGCGGCGCACGGTCTACAAGTGCAGTTCCTGGACTTGGTTTTATTACGCGCTGCAGTCCGCGCATTCTACCTCCGTGCTGAGCCGTAATTTCCTCCACGCGTGTCCGCATCTGCACCTGTGTGGAATTAACCGTGTTATCTCTCGTCCCCGCGAGCACGCACGGGTGCATCACATCCGATCAGATCAAACTGCTGGTATTTTTGTCGTTTGTCCAGACCCCCCCACCCCTCACCAAATCCCGCTACGGCGAGGTGCGGTTAAGAATCGGAACAACGTGTCTTAGCGCAGCGCTTTTTGCTCCTGCTTGGCTTTGATCCCGAGACTGACAGAAGTGCTGCAATGAGAGCAGCAGCAGTGGCACCAGCTCACATCGCCAGTGGGCACTATGGACATGGTGATGGAGCAGAAGGGTTTTCCCAAAACCGGGATGTCGGGGCTTGTGGAAGGCAGGGAGGGAGGGATTTCATAACATCCAAATGATGAAATTCCAGCATGTGAATCATTTCTCATTTAGCGAGTGAAATGAACCGCTCTGCAGTACAGTTCTTTCCAAAGCTAGGGCTTTCAGGCTTTATCTTAAGGATTCATGCAGTACATAAAGTTCCATATTTACTGCAGAACCACTCAGTGATTCATTCTCAAGCTGCTTTTTCTCCTTTGTGTAATGAAGTGGTTTTCTGGTGTGGAAATGTGTGTGGTGGTGTTGGGGGAGAATCCATGGAAGCATTAAAAGTATGCATACTTTGTCTGTAGGTATAAGCTCACCAGCTTTATTACTGAAATGCATCACTCTCCCAGTGGTTTTTCATGGTCGGAGCGGGTTCTACTTGCAGCTCGCGTGTCAGTTCTTCATTATTTCTGGGAAATAATCCTTAAAGCTTTAAGCTGCAAGTTGACTTAGAAGTAGAAAGGAATGATGTATTACTCTTGTAGGGGTCTTGAACAGTCACCCTCCTTAGACCTCATATTAATTACTTGTGCATAATCTCTAAGATATTCATCTTTTTTTTTTTTTTTTTTTTTTTTTTAAATGATCTAAGATATTCATCTGAGGTGGAGTCATCGTGACTTCCCTTTCCATAGGCGGTGGAATGGAAATGATAATCAGGCAGATTAAAAGATAGCCATGTTACGTAACTTACCAGCTTGTACAGTGGAGTGTCATGTCAGGAGGTGCTGAGATTTGTCGCTGAATCGATCACTTCAAGCGTAGATAAAAATAGCCTCCCTGTGGAGCGATTATTTCCTCTCTTCTGTCACAGAAGTGGAGCAATGGTCCAGTGGGACTGTTCCTTCTGTATGTGTAATGTATTTCACTCTTCAGCCCGGGGCAGATGGGACGTGTCACTGTCTTTTGATACGTAGCAGATGATGCCACTGCTGCACATGGGGGGATTTGAAATGTAAACACACACAGTGAAGGACAGAGCATCTGCCGGTTACCTCTGCAAATCACTAGATTTCCGAAGCCTGTCTCCTGCATGTGTGCAAAGTTGTGGGCTGAAGCTAGTGGCGTCATAAATGGGGAAAAAAGGAAAGAAGAACTGGAGGTTTGCCTTTGTGAAGCCATTTAGATTTTAAAAAGTGCATCTGCTGATGGAAAAAATGCACTTTTTTTCCATCTGTCTGCACAGACAGACAGTGCCTAAAAGGCCTGAGCTGATAATGAACCTGGGCTTCAGTCATGATCCCAATCAAGAGAAAATGTAAGAAAAACAAAAAACAATAACTTTTATTGATATAGTTAATAGTCTTATTACAGATGTACAGAGTTGCATTACAACAATAGACTGTATATAAAAGATGGGCATAAAAATGGTGCTTGACGTCAGACTGGGTATAAAGACTTCCTATTTTAAAGAGTTGAAATTATTATATCTGTTGTTGTCTTTAACAACAAGTGAACATGTTTTGACAAAAAGGTTGAATGCTAAGCTATCAGCTAACGCTGACTAGCTAATTAACAAGATGCATTCATAACAGACCCACATACCTGTTGCTATTTGTTGGATGGTCCGCTAATACCATCCCAAAAGATGGTACTAATATATTCATAGCACCACAAACCGCATTGTTTTCCATAAAACGTATTAAAATAGTCCCAAAGCCAACATTGCTACAGAAGCAGGTGAAGGTTCCAGTTTTAGTAACTGGAATTAGCGAGTGTAAAGTGTCCACACTGGAAGCAGTTCACAGTGATGTGGAAACCAGAGAGAAAGTCAGCGAGCTTCAGTGACTAAAGGTGAAGTAACTGCAGTGGGCGAGAACTTAACTTCCAGGTGAGTCACTGAAGTGATTACCAATAAGAGTGCAGGACACTGCTGATAGTAAATACACTGGAGTTATTTAGCCACCCAGAGACTAATCAAAGCGATGTGCGATAAGCGAATCGCTTCCAGTGTGGACTCAGCTTAAGGTGCTCCATGTTTTTCGTTGGCAGACTGTAGGGAGGTACGGACTGTCCGTCTACCTGCAGAGAGCATCAGATGGAGGCAGTCCGTCAGCTAGCCAAGCCGCAGTGACGAGCAAAGTTCTAACATACAAAGAGCTGAACTGAAACAGTGGCAAGTGTCCACTGTAACCACTGTTTGTACTGTGCATACTTTTGAGCTTTGATCACTTGTCTTGCTTCTCCCATTCCTGGTGAACTCCACAATGGACAAAGCCTCTGCTTTCCTTGATTTTCGTGATTTCCTTGATCCTTGATTCTCTTGAACACAGGGCTCTGTGGCAATTGAGTTTTTAGCACTTCCTCTTTTTGTTTTTAATTTAAGAGGCTGATGCTCGACTATAGCCGATACCCGCTCACTTTCCTGCTTATATTCTAGTCCTTCAAGTTAAAACTGACATCTCAGAAGCACGTTTGGCCTTAAATGTTACATTTCTCACACTACATGAATGCAGCTGCCTGAAATGAGCCGACACAGATTTGTAACCGGCCTATAACCTCTGGCGGCCGTCCCACCTCTAACCCCATTTGGACTGATACAAGTTGAACCCGTGATCCTGTGCATTAGGCTGCAGTCATGGCGCAATCCCAGAGGATGAGGCGCTAAGTGGGGTGTAAAAAGGCATTTCTCTCTCTCTTGCTCTCTCTCTTTTCTGTTTTTAAATTGAATTTTTAAAATTTCAGCTTTAAACTTCCTCTCTGACGTTTGAGCGTCAAAACACTGAGCTTGATAACAAAAAAGTGTGAGTAAGGAACACATGCATAACACACATTTAACAACTGGTTAATGACTACAAGAACATACGTTATCTTAATGTGCACTTCCCCTTTTTTTAAATGTAGCGGAAGAAGATGAGGGCGTGTGTGCTAACTCTACAGCGAGTTCAGCCTGATGTGTGTGAGCTACGCTCAGCCTCACTGAAGTAATGCTGATGAGCTATCGTAGCGCACCTTCTCACTGCTTTGACAAACTGTCTCCTGCAGCTGAAATCCTGTCGCCCGCTGCCTCATTTCCTCCTCTTTCCCTTTCTCTCTGTCTCTTTTTTTATGAGCTTCTATTCATCTCCCCCTCTCTCTTCGCCTTTTCCTCCCCTCGTTAAAGGCTTCGCCGTATTCTCCTTAGCAACAGCAAGAGGACTCAGGCAGGGTATTAACACTTGCGCGCACACATCCGGGAGCCAACATCTGCACAGCAGGAGGCGCTGAAGGAGTCAGAATGAGAAGAAGCGGCGGGGGAGAGAGGCGGGAAATGGGGGTGGGGGGGGTGAAGAGGGGCAGACAGTTTTAAATTTTGCGGGAATATGAATGGGAAACGCGGCCATTGGAACGAGTTCGGGGACATTACGCAATTCGTGTTTGGCTCCGTTTCCAGTTTTGACAGCTGTTTGCTGGCTTTTCCCTTTTATCCTCGCTCCCTCTTGAAACCAGGTCGGCATTAAGAGGAGAAAACAAGATTTTTATTTTTTAATACTTTGAAAACAAAATCCCGTAATCCAAAGGGGCTCAGCAGAGCATGCGCGCACGCTCGCAAGAGGAAGGTATAGCTTTCTCATTATGCTGATAATTAACACTTGAGCACGCAGCACACCCACTCACCCTCCCTCGCCTCCCCTCCCTAAAAGCCACCCTCTTCCTAGCAAGCTGGCAGGGGATAATTATCGGGGTCTGATGCGGCTCCAAGGCCAATCTCAAGCTAGTCAAGTAAATCTGAGAAAGCGCCAATCTTTGTTTCTCTTTGTCAGTGTGTCTCTCTCCATCTGTCAGTCCCTTTTCCTCACTTCCACTTCTTCCTGCCCCCCCCCCCCCCCCCCCCACCACCACCACCCCCTCCCGCCTCAACTCAGATTGTGCTGCATCTGGCATGTTTGGAAATCACTGGCTTTCCCCTACTCCTTCATGGAGGTATAATCCTTTTATTTTTGTCTATAAATACATTTCTGCTGAGCTTTTAGAGGCTTTCCACTGCCTCCTTCCCTCCTCTCTGACAGGGAGTGCAGCACTAAGCCCCATCAGTGTGTATGGCTTAAGAAATGTACTCTGTTTTTTTTTCAAAGGAGACACTGTTGAGAGTTGAGCAGAGACAAGCGCAGGCTGAGAGAAGGGACCAGTAAGAGATGTGTCCTTCTATTAAAGGAAACCTAAAAATGTGCCATCTGTCTCTGGGCTGTTGTACCTTCTTTTTAGCCATCTTTTTTTCTTCTTCTTCTTGTCCAATCATCTTTCTCCATTTCTCCTGGGACTCGGGCTCAAATGATGAAATGCAAATACGTACGCTCAATGGCAAATTACTTTGAATGCGTGGATAGTTGAATAGTGTGGAATATCTACCTTTCGTGAACTGTCTTGAGCCCTTGTCTACAGAGGTGAAGGATGTGTCTTGCAAGAGAAAAGCCGTAAACTCTCACACTTTTTAAAAAACTGGGAAGCCAAAGGTGTTTTTAGCCACGCAGATGTGTTTAAGGTATTGTTCTAATGTTTGTAGTTTGAAAAAAAAATAAAAAAGCAGTAAGACTGTCAGTATGTCTGGCGTGATAGAATAGAATAGAATAGAATTCAACTTTATTGTCATTGCACATGCACAGGTACAGGGCAACGCAATGCAGTTTGCATCCATCCAGAAGTGCTTTAGTGATATAGATATATTACAATATATATTAGCAATAATATAGATATGTGAGTATATTACAGAAATGGGTCTATTATGGTATGTTATAATGTACACGGTATGAAGTATGTTGTGAATATTCTATAACTATAAGTATGTACAGGCTGTAGTGAGTACAAGCTATGTACAGGCTATGAACAGGATACAAATATGAAAAACTATACAGAATATGAAATAAATAACTTTACAGAAATCTGAGATATACAGTTATACAGAAATAGGAACTATGCAAGTTGTAAACAGTTGTAGGGTTAAAAATTATCGTATGTACAGAATGATTATTACAGAGCTATACAGTAGTGCAGTTATGATAAGTGAGATATGTGGATAATTTCTACAGAGGCTATATAAAGTGCTAGTGGTTGTGAGTGGTGGTTCAGTCCATGTTATTATTGTGTGTTTGAGGGTACAGTTGTCCATTGTGGGTGTGTGTATGTTCAGTCCGTGTGTTAACGTGGGTTAGTTGTCAGGAGGCAGAGTTCAGGAGTCTGACAGCTGTGGGGAAGAAGCTGTTCCGGTACCTGGTGGTCTTAGTCTGGAGGCTCCTGTAGTGCCTCCCAGAGGGCAGGAGGGTGAAGAGTCCATGTGATGGGTGACTGGGGTCTCTGATGATTTTCCCAGCCCTTTTCAGACACCACTTCCTGTAGATGTCTTTTATGGCAGGAAGTGGTGCTCCGGCGATGCGCTGGGCAGTTTTCACGACCCTCTGCAACGCCTTCCGGTCCGAGGCAGAGCAGTTCCCGTACCAGACTGTTATACAGTTGGTCAGGATGCTCTCGATGGTGCAACGATAGAAGTTCACCAGGATGTCTGAGGACAGGTGGTTCTTCCTCAGAGTCCTCAAGAAGAAGAGGCACTGGTGAGCCTTCTTGACCAGCTTGGAGCAGTTGGTCGTTCAGGTGAGATCCTCAGAGATGTGGACTCCCAGGAACTTGAAGCCGCTCACACGCTCCACAGCCGTCCCCTTAATGTGGATGGGTGGATGTGGGTCAGCATTCCTCCTGTAGTCCACGATGAGCTCCTTGGTCTTCTCGGTGTTAAGCAGCAGGTTGTTTGTGTCGCACCACTCAGCCAGACGATCCACCTCCTCCCTCTAGGCGGCCTCATCGTTGTCACTGATGAGGCCAGTCATCTGCAAACTTAATGATGGTGTTGGAACCATCAGCAGGTCTGCAGTCGTGGGTGAAGAGGGAGTAGAGGAAAGGGCTCATCACACAGCCTTGTGGTACACCGGTGTTCATTGTGATTGTAGATGAACAGCGGTTATCCAGCCGGACATGTTGGGGGCGGTTGGTCAGGAAGTCCAGTAACCATTTGCAGATGAGGGAACTGATGCCCAGGTCTGTCAGTTCCCTGATGAGTTGTGAGGGGTGGATTGTATTGAACCCTGAACTGAAGTCTATAAACAGCATTCTGGCGTAGGTGTTGTTGTTGTCCAGGTGTGAGAGGACAGAGTGCAGTGCGATGGAGACTGCATCCTCTGTGCTCCTGTTCCGGCGGTATGCGAATTGGTGGGGGTCCAGGGTGGGGGGGAGACAGGATTTGAAGTGTGCTAGGACCAGCTGCTCTAAGCACTTAGTGATGATGGGGGTGAGTGCTACTGGGCGGTAGTCATTGAGGCAAGATGGGTTGGAGTTTTTGGGTATCGGGACGATGGAGGTGGATTTGAAGCAGGCCGGTACCACGGCGTGGGCCAAGGACAGGTTGAATATGTCTGTCAGCACTCCTGCAAGCTCCCCAGAACACGCTCTGAGAACACGCCCGGGGATACCATCATTTGATTTGGAGTTTACTACGATTATGATATGCCACTGCTGTATTTGAAACTTGAGTGGCGGTGAAAGGGTCGACCTTCTTCAGTGATATATCACGGCCTCTCTTCGGGAATATAAACTGTCACCATCAGGGCGGAGGTACAGTGCAGAGTTACTGTGCACAGAGATCCTAGAAAGGTTCCACTACCACCCATTTAGAGTGCTACCAGCCTCGTGGAAAGCCCTTATTGTAAAATAGAAGCAACAAGCCATATGTTTTCAAATGAAAAGCAACAATAAACAATAAAAATCCATATTTGGAGGCTGGAGAAATCAAATTCAAATTAAAGCTTAACCTATTCTGCTTCTCAGCTGTGACATGAGTTTGAGTGTTTGTGTAGTGTTAGGTGTAGAAACTAACAGTACTCAGTGGGGCTACAATGCACTCTTTTAGAGTGTATGCACTTATTTATATGTAGAGATAAACAATTTCCGTAGTTTTCCTTCTAACTGCTTTTATTATTTGCTCAAACCGAGCCAGAACCACATGCTTAGAGATCTCCTGTTGGTGATATGTACTCAACTAGTAACATCTAAATCAGTTGCTAGCACAGTGATGATCTGTTAAACAAATCTGGATGATCCGGTGTTTTTTGATGGCATTTTACTGTACTGTAATGTTATGGAGCACTTAAATGTCCACCTGTAAGGGTGGACATTTAAGTGGTTGTCCTGCAAACAGCAGCTTGCACCAACACTGATGTCACAGCTGCTGGCTCGAGTTTTGCTTTGCTGTCATTTTGGCCGGGTGCACACCACACCTGTCACTTTCTGTAACCTCTCACGGGGGGCCATGGGTTGGGTTGAAGACACATCTGCACAATAGTGTCAGTTTATACTGCCACTTCAGTTTTGCAGCAGTGCAGATGTTCAGAGATTCTCAAATAATACAAAGGGAGAACTGCAACCATTTCGAAAGATGAGCTGTCTGGAGGAGGTTCAACTTCTCCTCCTCTTGTATGTACCAGCACTGCGGATGCAGAGGTTTTGCCTGAGTGACGACACCTATTATTTATGAGAATACTGCAGTGGGTACCTGCGCCCTCAGTGCTGGTGTAAATGGTTACTGCACTGTGGTGACATCACTGTTTCCCTGTGGTGTCGCCATGATAGGCCCATAATGGTAATGGTTCTGATTTCGCTGCTCTGTTTGTTATTTAAAGGATTTGAAACAAACTTAATGGTTAAAGGTTTATAAGTTCACCTCCTTAGTGCAGACTGAAATATGTCGACAACTTGAGGATTGATTGCTGTGCAGTTTTATACATACACTCATGGTTCTCAGGGGATAAGCCCTAACAACTTTCCCTCTAGAAATATACCGACAGCTAATGCTATAAATCTTTTACTATACAAGATTTTATATTGTCCAACAGTCCAGGATTATTGGTTATTCTCTTGTAGAAGTCACTCTACAGATAGTCTCCATACCTTTTGTCAGATTGTTAAAGATATTTGCTTTTTTCATTAATATTATTAGCTTTAGTTATAAGCACAAAAATGTTTATTATTCAATATTTCAACTCATTTTAAAAAGCCAGATAAAACTATGTATCAGTAAAAGATACATACCTTAATCTTCACAGTGTTGTTTTTCTCTGGTTCATTGTTACCAGGATGTGAGAGGATACAAGTATGTCCTCTCACACACTTGCTATCCCCATCTGCCTCCAGGAATCCCAACTATTTCTGAATCTCTCGCTCACCGCACAGACCCCCACCCACTGACTTATATAAAGCCATTAACTGGCATTGTGCTATTTTTAGTGGGCAGGTACAATGTGTTACAGCATGAGATTGTTATGACTCGAGAACAGAGGCCGAGGGTGGCTGAGCTGCAGTATTTAATGGATGGAGGATTGGGCTCTGGTTTTAAAAATAAAAGTGGTCACAAAGTCAACAGAAAGGGTTGAATACATTTAAGTGGTTTTATGCACCAAAAGTCTAAAATGTTCTTATTGCTTACGTTGCATTACTATTTATTAGCCTGACAATCGTGTTTATGTTTACTTGGATGCACAGTGTTTACTCTCAGGTCAGACGGATTACATATACATACTATAAGCACATGTACTCCAGACAGGTTAAGCTCTTAAGCTTGATGATGTCTGGCCTGTACATTTAATAAACAGTACATCCACAATAAGAACCTAATCTTGTGATCGTTGCACCCATTAAACCTCTGTTCTATTTGTAAGTCAGAGTCAGTTACAGCTCCAAGCTCAGCTCCAGCTGTAATTGTATTAGAGCCTAAAGTTCATTAGAACCTGAAGCCCATCAGAGTCCATTAAGATCAGCAATTATAAGCAGTGGTTTGAACAGGCTGAAGCATCTGGGGATATGAGCAGCTTCGTCCACTTAATGTACAGTAAGAGCAGCTTTGAGCAGATGTTGAGCTCGCACAGTATCACACACTCAGCACCAACGCACATCTGGCCAGCCGGCCAAAACACGGGTCATTAGACGAGTGTTCTCAGCGAAGGGATGGAGAGAGGACGAGGAGGAGGAGTACACTGAGGGGGCAACAGGGTAGAGGAGATGGAGACAACAAACGGGTGGGCGTAAAAATTGAAGGGTAGAGTGCAGGAGAGGACAGAAGAGGAGATAAAAAGAGGGAGGCGAGAGCATGAGTTCACCCAGGCTAAAGTAAGCATATGGGAGAACTATAAGATGGATAAAAACAGCCCACCAAATGGCATGTGTTATGTAAGAGGAGAGGGAAAGAAAAAAAAAAGAGGCAGGAAAACGAAAGATGGATAGTTGGACAAAGAAAGCCCCAGCTTAAATGCAGCTTCGCTTTTATTTCTTTTTTTTCTTGGCACAATTAAGAAATAAAAGTCACTAACAATGTCGCCTCTTACCGATGATGCACCCTCCCTCTGGACCGAGTAGTAATGAATCCAGTATTTTGACGCATAATTATTGCATCCCTCCTGGACTAGTTACCACTTTTATGGGGCTCATTTATCCTTTCAGCTGGTTTTCCAACAATGTTTTAATTTTATGATTATGTCGACATAGAACCAATATGTTCTCCAGCACGAGGCTGAGCCACTTCATAACCTCTTTATTGTCCTGCTGGTGTTTCGTTAGAGCAAGAGCGGAGCCTTTTGTTCATCATGAAGGTATTCCTCCCAGCAATTAAAATCCTCGCTACTGTCTAAAGAAATA
Source organism: Mchenga conophoros (assembly GCF_057382185.1). NCBI lineage: Eukaryota > Metazoa > Chordata > Actinopteri > Cichliformes > Cichlidae > Mchenga > Mchenga conophoros. Next base: position 60,675,835 of record NC_140528.1, on the reverse strand, counting down.
TTGGATCGTTTAATCAAATGGCCGTCTTGAGTCGACTTAAAGTCAGAGTTGAATCTGATTTTCTCATCATTTTATGTGTGATGATAATTGCTCAGTGCTGTTGATTGGTATTGGTGGGAGCCGTGTTTGTTTACTGGATTAATCTTTTGGATTTATTGGATTCAATAACATTGGTTGGATGTTGGTAAGCCTAGATTGGTAGTTGTGATTCTTTGCCGAGTGCTAATGTCAAGCTCAACGATATATAGAGTTTTAGCTAAACAGCCTTGGGGTAGATGTACTCAGAGGACTAATTAACAGGGAACAGGGTAAAAACAACCATGGAGGAGCAAACAAAGGATGGAAAAACACAGGAATTCAAACCAAAAATAGACACAACAGAAATCTAGCTCTCAATTTAAGTAAATAAAACACAATAAAATAAAAAATAAAAATATAACATACCATAACAATGTAAAACAATAAAATAACATATATAAAACAACAAATTAATTAAATGCTTGTCTGTATAAAATTGCCCTCAGCTGCTTTTTAAAAGTCAACGTATGACTTAAAGACAGCGGCCTTGGTACCACGTCCTAAACAGTACATGGGGCCAGCAGTGACCCCTGACCTGAAGACCAAAGGAATCATGTAGTTTCAACAGGTCAGAGATAAACTGGGGAGCTTGACCATGTAGGCCCCTAAAAGTAAAAAGTAAATTTTGAATGTGAAACCAAACATTTACTGGCAACAATGAAGAAAAGCCAAAACTCGAGTAATGTGCGATCCCCTGTTAGTGCCAGGTAAAAGTGTTGCTCAAGAATTCTGTATAGTCTGAAGGCGATCCAAAGCTGATTTGTTGAAACAAGTAAATAGACTGTTACAGTAATCCAAACAGGAAGAGATGAAACCATGAATGATCATCTCAAGTTTAGCCTTCGTCTAAACTTGAGATGATAATAATCTGAGTTTAGAAATATTCCTTAGATCAGGGGTGTGGAACTGCAGGCCTCAAGGGGTAGTGTCCTATACGTGTTAGATGTCACCTCGTGTCAACACACCTAAATCAAATGACTAGTTCATTACCAGGCCTCTGGAGAACTTCAAGACATGTTGAGAAGGTAATGTAGCCATTTAAGTCAGCTGTGTTGGATCAAGGACACATTTAAAACCTGCAGGACACCGGCCCATGAGACCTGGAGTTCCCCACTCCTGCCTTAGATGATAAAAACAGTTCAAGTAGTTGTTTGGAGTGATGCTCAAGCAAAATTAAACTGACACCCAAATTTCTGACTCAATTGAACAGAAGAGCCTAAGAAGCTGATATACTGCTTAATTTCTGAAATAATATGGCCTGAATGCCAAAGTCAAGCACAGGCAGAAACACAGGCAAGGCAATTACTACAGACACTACTATACATAGTAGACAAGTTGTGAACTAAAATACTATAAAACGCAAAACTAATCTTATCCATAGAAACAAAATAAAACAGTCAAAAACTGAAGTATGAACCAACACCCTAATTTACGAATAAATTCTTTACAAATCCTACCATGTGGATTCATGGATTTTTTTTTCACATTCTGTCTCTCACAGTTGAAGTGTACCTCTGGTGCAAATTACTGACCTCTGTCATCATTTTAAGTGGGGGAACTTGCACAATCGGTGGCTGACTAAATACTTTTTTGCCCCACTGTATATGGATGATCTGGAATCGCCAGATAGCATAACAAGCAAGTCTTTGGGCTGTGGGAGGAAGCCCGAGTATGAAGGCAGTGAACACAGTTGTGATTTGTTAAAGAGCTGATCAACTGGGAAGCAGTGGTGACTGATATACCCCCAAAATTCTATCATGATATTTAAAGGAAATTTGAAATAATAATACTTCGTATCTTAGGTCGAGCTTCTTAACCACCATGTTAACATCAGTAATTTCCATCCATCATTTTGCTCTTCTGTCAGCTAGTGCAGCTATCGAATGTTCCGGAAATACTCGGTTGAGTCCTTTATTCGTTTTTACTAGCATCTCTTTCATCGTAGCCTGGTTCTACTATATGTCAAGTGGTGAAACAAGTTTGTTTCCACCTTCAGTTTCCTGCATATTTTACAAAGTACTGTGCTTTGTTGGAGGCAATTGAAGGAGCTCATCACAGCAAGAACAGCAGACAGCTACTCTCAAACATCCAAACATGCCTGGGCTTGTTTCATTATTGTTTGCTAGGAAATGACACTTTTTTTATTTACATGAAAAATAATTTGCAAAATATTGTGTTATATTAAGCATTACTTAAAACTAATACTTGAGATCATATTCTCGACAGGAATGTGTTTAATGAGGTCCGAGAAAAAAGCCTGGATTATACTGCGGATCCAGCTGGAGACTAGACGGCCGAGTGGTTATTCCTGTTATGCTTCTTCAAAGTCCGCTCCCTGGGCACATGGATAGTTGGTGCATTGTAATGTAAATTCTCTGCGGATGAGTCAGCGCAGTCACAAAACACAGTCAGGCACGTGGATGTACACACAGATCCTCGCAGTCACTGTCCGATGATAAAATGTATTTCACTGGAACCCAAGCAAACCCTCGGCCATGTACAAAATATAAAACTAGGCCTGTTTCCCCTTAAATCTGTAACCACAGAAGTCTCCCCCTGCTGCCCATTAGAAAGAACACAGGTCTAATGGCCTTGACTTTTTAGACCCGAAAGCTCTGTCCATCTTTGCCATACAGTCTATGAGAACAAAGGGGGAAAAGAACAAAATTGCCAGAACTTGAAATAAGCATCCCTCTGACCGTACAAGCACAGGCATATAGTTGTTGTTTATATGGGCTAAGAATAAATAATCCTGACTTCACTCATGACTCAGACCCAACTCTCCCAGGATTTTTCCCTGGGAGTAAGGTCTCATTGCAGGAGCCGACTTCCTCCTCGGATCACTTTGAAGGCGGCAATGAAATCTCATCGTGGATTTTTTTTTTTGTTCAGTGCTGCCAACAAAAAAACATTTGGTCTACAAAGGTTTTAGTTTATTAATCTATCAACACAAAATGAACCAACACATCATTTGATAATAAATTTCTCAGAATGTCCAGAATTAATTGGCTCCAGCTTCTCTTATTTTTTTTTCTTCTAATGAAAGCAGCAGAACAGCTTTGAATACAGGACTGTTCACTGACCAAAACAAGCTTAACCATTGCCGACTTGGATACCTAGTCCTGTATGGAACAAATGATTAATCAGCTAATTGGGTGAACAATCAAAAGTAACTGTTAGATACAACCCTAAATCCTATGTACACACACAGGCAATCACAAAGCCCCAAATCTCCCCCCCAAAATTAAACAACACTTGGAACGAAGATGGGAACAGTGGGCTGCTTTTGATTATTATCATCTCTGACAATTGCAGGCAGCTCTCGAGGACCTTATATAAGTAATTTAATATTTATCGTGTTTATTCCACGAAGACTAGTCTTTGAGAACAGGAGAGGGTAGAGAAGGACCAGCTGGGAACGGATAAAGAAATGTGACAGGAGTGTGAGGAAAACAGCTTGGAGAGGTGTATTCCCCAAAGGAAAACTGTGCCGTAAATGAAGTGCATCGCACTGTGTGAGAGGAAGAGATCTGGGAGAGGAGGGTATGTGAATGTGAATGTGTGTGTGTGTCTTGCTTCTGTATATGTGTGTACAGTATGAGTCTGTGCATCCATCTGCACTGTTTAGGCCGGCCGAATCCTTTCTGAATAGACACTGTATGTTCCAATTGTTGTCATGGAGCCCGTTATTTTCAAGTTTTTTTCTAGCCTCCCTCCTGCTACAGTGCGTGTCTCTTTCTCCCTTTCTCTTGCGTCCCTCTCCTTCCATATGTGTCTTTCTCTCTCTCTATCACCTTCAGTGGCTCCCCAGGGCAGCCTGTTAAATGCTGCAATCTGTCTCTGTCTTCCATCCTTACCCTCCCTCCCTCTTTTCCCTTCCTCTCTGTCTCTCAGGCTGTTCTCCGAGGCTCGGCGCTCATGAATCACAACGCTAACTACTACATGTAAAAGAGGGAAATCCCTGACTAAAAGCAGAAAGTGGAGGGGGTGATAAGGACATATCTCAAGGGGGAATTAAAGCCAGCGACTCTTTTGTGATCTAGAGAGAGTAGGAGACAAGGACAAGAGAAGAAGAAGGAGGAGAAGGGTGGGATAAAGGGACGAGCAGATGACATGAGAGTTACTATCTGAGGGTATCGAGGTCGGAAGGTTGCTTTTAATTTGGTTTCAGCCCATTCAGAAAGTTCATTTGTGACACTCTTAGGAACAGAAGCTTGATGGTGTAGAGGAAAGTGCTGAAACAGAAGCCAAAAAATGAAAAAAAAAGTTGCTTTTCTTCATATTAATTCACTTACTTTCCTACAGGAAGCTGCTCTGCTCAGTAACACTAATCTGTTGTCACAGAGAAGCTTCACTGGAGCAAAAGGGGGTTAAGTGCCCTTCAAAACTAATAGAGGAAGTGCAGGGGGAAAGTGTTTCTCACATGCCATTTTCAGCAGGGATTTCCCAGCAAGTATGTGACACGAATTAACAACTTTCCCTTTAGTTACCCTTTCTCTACCTTTTCCCTCACATTAACTACTAGAACTCCACCAAAATTTTCAGCAAGCTTCTTATTCAACGCTTTTCAACTTTTATTTCCAAGAAATGATCCAGCATCTTTGCAAGGGAAGCTCTTAATGGAAAACATACTAGCACTCATGCCTATTTTATAAGGTACACTTGTCTGACTGCTCATTAATCCAAATATCTAATCAGTCAGTCACACTGAAGCAACAGTGCAGTGACACGAAGGCATGTTAAAGATGAGGGGGCTCTACAGTGGAGTGGCCAAAGAGCCCTGGCTGCATCAGGAAGGTCATCCAGCATCAAAATCTGTGCCAAATATGTCAGTTTATCTGCTGTGGCAAGCCCTTGCAAAAAAGGGAGCAGCCAAATGAAGCTCAGAAGCTCAGACATAGTCAAAAAAAGCTTCCAAAGTTCAAGCCAAGCATCAAAATTGGGAAAAAACACTATTTAAGTGGCATGGTTTTTGGTGCAACAAAGAAAATATCTAATAAGCAGCAGATCTATGGGTGAGAATGTCTGGTTGATTCCGGAAGTTGGAGGTGAGTGATTACACTGCTTCAAGCAAATAGGAAGGCAACAGTCATTTAAGTAAACACTAATTACAATCCAGGTATGCAGAAGAGTTGTTAAGAGACAACCTTGAAGCAGAAGACCACACCAGCTGCCACTGCTGTCAGCTATGAACAGGAACCTATGGCTAGAATTTGCATGGGTTTAGAATAGAGGACTGGAAAAATGTTGCCTGGTCTGAAAAGTCTCAATTTCTGCTGCAATATTTAGATGGAGGGTCAGAATTTGGCGTAAAAAGAACATGAAAGCATAGAGCCATCCTGAATTGTATCAATCTTTCACTTTGCTACTCTTGTTGTGGTGGTGTGGCGGATATCTTGTTGCCACACTTTGAGCTCCTTAGCACCAAATTATCATCCCTTAAACACCACAACCTCTCTCTTTATGATCACATCTTCTATTGACTGCTACCAAGAGGACAAAACATGATGTCACAAAATTTAAATCGTCAATGTGCAGCTGATAAATCTGCAGCATCTATGTGATGCTGTCACATCAGTGCAGATCAAAATCGATGTTTCCGGCACCTTGTTGAATCTACGCTATGAAAAATTAAAGCAGTTCTGAAACAAAAATACAGTCAAACCCAGTAACTAATAAAGTAGCAAGTGACTGTACGTTTCAGTGTGCTTCCAAAGAAAATCTTTCACTGTCTATTCAAAGCTTAATTCAAGAACCAGAGGCCAAGAGAAGGGGCCAAGTATTTGTAGTTAATTATATCTTTCATCATCCACGAGATTTGTAAGCTTTTGATTTACATCATGGTCCTGGAAATTCCTCGATTCTCAAGGCCACAGAAGGTACGCATCCTTTCATTGCGTACACTTGAGACTGCGTATTAATGAGTACAAGCTGAGGCTTTGAAAAGAAAGAAAAACACATGGTAACAAGTGCCAACTTAACTGCAACAACCTCTGGTTTGTGGCTTATGACTGCAACTCACTGCGGTCTGTTTTAGGGCCATTTTTAGTTGGCAAACATTTTCATGCTCTTTTGCTGTCTAAGCACTTTTCAGTTTTTTGGTAACACGTCTAAAGTGCTTCAGTCAAAGACAGCTTGAGCTCTTTTAGGTTCTCGAAGATGTTTTACCACTCACGTAGACAGCTTCTTCAGTTCTGAAGATGAAACAGAACCTGAACCTTCAAGAACTTAAAAGAGGCCCACGTGCCGTTGACTCAAGCATTTTATATTACTGTGGCCTGGATCACTAAAAACCTACTCTGATACAATTTGGTAACTACTTATCACTCAGCTACTCTTGTTATTAATAGAATAAGTGATTTGTTGTGCCAAAATGTATCTTTTTTACCAGCTAACAAGTTCATAAAGAAGTCCCTTAGGTCAGATTAAATTCAACTCACAGTTAAGATCTGTCAAATTATATCTTTATGTCTCACGTTCTCAGTTTAAGTGTTACCACAGTGTTCCCTCGTGTAATTTTCTCTCTCTTCTTGTACTTGAATTTCTCTGACTCTGTCACTTATGAGTTCCTCCATCCCATTTAGCTGCAGTTAGAAGCCTGAATACCTCGGACAATCACGTGTCTGAAAGAAAAGGATGGAAATTTGAGGCGATCCAAATGAGATAATAAAGATGTACTCTTGTTATCGTAACAGGTCCATCATGCTCTCACTCTAATCAAGTTTCAACCATTTTAATTTCTTCATTCAAATAGCTTGCCACATCCTGCCAGACATTCACAGGAAAAAAAAGCCATGACTGCACTGGCTCAATCGGTTGAAAAATGTTCAAGCCATTTAGTGACCCTTCCTCCACACATTTATTCACGCTATTCTTTTCATTTGTCACCCACACTTTGTCATTTTATCTTTTGCTTTTTTCCCTGCTTCCTCTTTCAAACCTTTGACTTTTGGTTTTCATAGTCATATTTTCAAGGCCAGATTCAGTCTTTCTCGCTTTCTCTCGCTCAGCTTATCAAACACACCGTTAGGAGGGGATTCTTTCTGAGTAAAAGCCTGTTTCAGTGCCGCCCTCGCTAAAAGCTCCTGCACTTCACTGTGCAATGTGTGTTAATGCTGAACATACAGCCTTCCCCTCTCTCTGCAGTGTTTCACCCTCTTGCTGCAGAAACACTCATATCTCTGCAGTCTCTCCCTCATTTCGCCTTTTTATGTTTCCCCATCGCCTTTTTTTTTTGTTTCACCGCCTTGTTCTTTTCTTTTTGTTTCACTTTTGTTTTTCAGGTTTTGTAGTTTATTGCTGATGTTTCACCACTATTGCAGCAATGCTGTACAGTGTACGGCTTTAAATGGGCTTTTTTCTCCCTGTAAAATGGAGCAAAATAAGTTGAAGAAGACATCTTATGCCAGTGTTTTGGACCACAGTTTAGACCAATCAGACTTGCCATTATGATCACTGACAGGTGACGTAAATTACACTGATTATCTCTTCATCATTGCACCTGTTAGAGGGTGGGATATATTAGGGAGCAAGCGAACATTTTGTCCTCACAGTTGAAGCGTTAGAAGCAGGAAAAATGGGCAAGCAGAAGGATTTGAGTGAGTTTAACAAGGGTCAAATTGCTGGACGACTCGGTCAGAGCCAAAAGTGCAGGTCTTGTGGACTGTTCCCAGTCTGCAGTCGTCAGTACTGATCCAAAGGGATCTAAGGAAGGAACAGTGGTGAACCAGCAACAGGGTAATGGGCAGGCAAGGCTCACTGATGCAAGTGGGACCGAAGGCTGGCCCATGTTGTCCGATCTACTGTAACTCAGATTGCTGAAAATCGTCAATGTTGGTTCTGATAGAAAGCTGTCAGAATACAGTGCATCATAGTTTGTTGCATATGGAGCTGCATAGTTGCAGACCAGTCAGGGTGCCCGTACTGACCCGTTGCTGGAAGCCCCAAAAATATGAGCATCAGAACTGGACCACGGAGCCATGAAAGATGGATGAATCATGCTTTCTTTTGCATCATTGCTGGGTGCATATGCATTGGTTACCTGAAGAACACTACAGGAAGAAAGCAAGCCGCAACAGTGGTTCAAGAATGGTTTGAGGAATGTAACGAGCTTGAGGTGTCCAAATTCTTCAGATCTCGATCCAAACAAGCACCTGTGGGACATACTGGACAAACCAATACATGGAGGTCCCACCTCGTAAGGATCTGTTGGTAACATCTTGGTGGCAGGTACCACAGCAGAGGCACATCTTAAAGATCTAGTAGAGTCCATGTTTCTATGGGTGATGGCTGTTTTGGCAGCAAAAGGGGGCTCAATACAATATTAGGCAGGTGGTCACAATGGTATGTCTGATCGGTGGATTTATGTTATTGAAATTGAATAGCTTTATATGTGGTTTATATAGTTATAAATAAGTTGTTTTCATTAGTGGCTCCAACATCACAGCTTCTGACTGGCTAGAGTGCTCTCTCAAACTGTTTTGGTTGTACTCTACAGAATACCTCTTTGCTTTTAGACATTGCAAAGGTAGCACAAAAATACTCATACTCATCTTCATTGAAAAAAAGCCACTTTACCCCCACAAACAGTATATATTAGCAGCTATAATATGAATGTAGGAATGAACAGAGATAGTCTTTTATTATAAAACTCAGACAATTTTCATTTTATTTTGAAACTCACTGACAATAATAATGTTTGTTTTGCTGGATTATAAAGAAATGCAACAGTGTTTTATTTATAGTGTTCTATTACACTGAGCACCTTTTTAACTAGAAGTGTCTTCTTTTCACATGTACACTGCTTTATGCTTTTAAGTGCTTATTTTCAATCATGCACACACACAAACAGGGATGAATGCAGTGGGGGCAATTTGTCGTTCAATGCCTCGCCTGCGTATACACTTTGGCACACAGACTGGACAAACCACTCTACCTCCTGAGTCAGAGCTGCCCCTGTGGACACTCAGTTCTGATCTCAATGATATGAAACATCAGTGGCTTGTAACTGACAGTAAGCACAGCAGAAATAAAGGATTTCACATGTAAACTCCAGACAGAATCGGGTTATCTTATTTTCCGTAGTTGTCTTACAAAATGAAAAAGGCTGCACTGCTGGAAATAATCAGTGTACACTCGTAGAGCATTGGTGACTTTTATGCACTCTGAAGCCCCGCTCTGTAACTTTACGTTGTCTGACACTTTGTGGCTGAGTTACTGTGATGCATCCTAAATGCATCCGCTTCAGAATATTACCATTTGCATTGTGGAATATTTAGGAGGGAGGCAATTTTAGAAAGTCATCTGCAACAATTAGGGATATCAACATACCAGAAATTTAGTAGTTAGTACCAATAGACTTACATGATTCTTGATACCAAATTCGATACCGAAACAAACTGATCATCCTACATTTAAAGCACAGCTATGGTGGCAAATCATGTATTGAAAATTACCATTATATTTTGTTGATAAGACGCAGAGTGAAATGTTAGGATGGTTACTATTGTTACGCTTACATCACATTAGCATATAGCTTTTAGCTGCTTTGGTAAATTAGAGGTATTTCCTCTCTTTGGACATTTCTATTCCCTATTTCTATACAGTGGTCCCTCACTATTGTTTTGCTGATTTTTTTGTGTGCAATTCTACATGCTTTTTTTGTTTCTTTGTTTGTTTTGTTTTTTTTACAGCACATTGTGTTCTGCATCCTGATTGGCTGTAGACCATTGTCAATCAATCTCGTGCCGTGTCTCCTGTCCAGTACAGAATGCGTTCAGGTTGTCAAATTTACATAAATCTTCGATCGCTAGCAGTGTGACTCTGAAGTGCTGCACTGTATGTTTTCTCCTCAACAAACACAACAATGTCGATGAAACGTTTTGCACCGTCTAAGGCAACCACGGGTGCCTTCGGTTTCATTCCATTATACTGGACGTATTTTTCTACGAAGGTTTGAACTTTGACAGTGTTTAAACAAGAGAGAAGAGTGTGAAAATGTTCACACCTGTCTGAGAAAAGTGTATAAACTGTGCACTGAGGGGTTTTATCTATAATAATTGTAAAAAATAAAGTTGGCTTCTTCGCGGATTTCACCTATCGCGGGTCATTTTTGGAACATATCACCCACGATAAACAAAGAACCACTGTATTATATTCTCTAGTCGACTCCTTTTCTGATCAATGAGTTGGAGCAGAGCTATCGCAATAGCTGTACTAGTTGCATGTGTAATTTTTCATGTGCGATTTGTAGTTTTTCCTGTGCTTATTGGATTCCTTCTTCTTCTAGATTAGAATGCTTGTAGCTGTATGCTGCCCCCTTCAGGTTTGGAGAAATTGATGCCTTGGTACATACACTTCCTAAAGTACCTACAAAACCCAAATAAAGCTACTGTTGTGTTTTCAACATTTTGATATAGAATGGTACTCTAAGTATCAATTCTAGTGACATAGTTGCGACAGCCACAATTATAGTAACACACTCAATTTCAGTGACCTCTTTAGAACTACCTATTGTTTCATAAATGTCTGTAAAGAAAGAGAGAGCTGATTAATGATTAACAGCTGAAAAATAAAATGGCCGTGTTGAGATATTCTGATGACGTTGTTCTTTACTTGAGTACTACTCTGCACAGAACACTTCAGTTCTATCTATTACACACTGTTGTGAACTGGGTTCACTCGAATTTAATAACTGTGTTATAACAGTTGCTTGCACTACCTTGCCTACTTCCTGCTGGAGGAAGTAATACTGTTACAGTAAAGTCACTGTGGTTATACAGTGTTTAATACATGTATTAGACACATGTAATACAAATATAAAGAATGCTAATATATTAAAAATGTATCCAGATTTCTTTTTAATAAATTGAATTGAATTGACGTTTAACGCTCAGATTTAAGTCGGCACACTGAACTTCTTTGAGAAGTGAGAAATTAATCAAGTGTAACATTCAAGCATGAAAACATTTTTTTTTTCTGTTCAGAAATGGACATAAATAACTGTAATAAAAAAAAGTGCTTTACTATTTTTTCAGGCTTTTTTGTAAAGCAGTGAATTTTGAAATGCATTGATAACAACAATAAATATCTTTTAGCAATAAAAATATAATTTTTATTGAGAGCTATTGTATACTGCTGGATTAACCATTACAGAAACATAAAAATTATTTTGATAATTTACCAATAATGTGAACTTAGGGCAATTTTGGCATAAATCTTACATTGGGTGGCGGTCTAATAAATTTGCCAAGTGCTGTAATTAAGACATACTACTCCATTTGCTATGGGATTTCAGCTTTTATACCTTGAAAATTGAAAAACCTTTGGTATAAAAGTGATTATATTCCCAGACACATTCACTCTTTTCATGCATTTGTTTTTTTGGTCTGTAACATCCCCGTCTCTACTGCTGCCTCCTTGCCTGTCATTTGAATTTCTTCCCTCCAATGCTTTGTCGCTCTTCTTTTGCCTTACCCTCTCGCTCTTTTTTCCTTTTCTTAACTCCTCTATATCTCTCATTCCTTTGCTTCTCTCTCCCCAAAGTCACCAGGCACATACTGTATACACCCGCAGTGTCTGGACATTTTGCACAGCTTTCCTCAGAGTCTGGCGTTGACCCTGGGTTGGCTGTTGACGGCTTTTTACGCGTCATGCCTGCACACTGTACGGTCACAGAAGAACTCCCACACAAATCAACACACAGCACACGCATACACTCATGCGTGCTTGAAGACAAGGCAGGAGACTGAGTTATTGGCGGGGCCGGAGTGACATGCCCCGCTTCACCAACTCATTCACGCTCTGCTGAATATTGGGTTATGCACGGGCCATTTGTTACATGGATCATAAAGTGCAATAAGGACAGAGTTAAGCAGCAACAGACACATACGCACTCAAACTCAGGCACAGGCATGGACTTAATTTTTTTTTTTGTTCTCTGTCAGAAACAGCATTGCATAATCTCAAAATCTGTCTAAATCTCTCCCCCCTTTCTCTCTGGCCATCTCCTCCTCTGTCACTTTCCCCGACTCGCTATTTCCTGATGGCTTTAAGGACATGCAAGTGACTGAAAAAAAAGGCGAGATGCAAGAAGAAAGACCAGAAAGAGAAGTATGTCAGAGACGTGTGACGACTAATGTCTTAACAAGGGGAAAAAGGGAAGTGTAGAAGAAAGAAAAAAGTGTGACAGTTAAATAACTGGGGTCATGTGCTTGATAAGAAAAACAAAAACCATACAGCACCACAGCTCAGCAAAGAAGCAAAAATACCCAAATAGTGGAAACAAGAAGGAGAGGGAAGCGAGGCAGACGGCTGCAAAACAAACTGGATTTTAGCGAAACAAAACAGAATGAGATGCATCTGCCTCGCGCTGCTTTTGCTGAGCGCCCAAACGAGGCCAACGTGCCATGTGACAAGCTGCTGAAGAGCCCCGCACATGCACGCGCTCATTCAGCTTCGTCTTTTCTGCTCTCTCTGCACAGTGAATGTGTCATTTTGAAGCCTTTAGTCATATAAAGAGCGCAGAGAAGACTTCGTGCCATCTTCTGCTTCTCATCTCAGTCTGCCAGGAACTGCTCCTGAGCAACAAATATACGATTATCACACTGTGCAGTTTGGCAAAATTTTATTTTTATTTGAATAAAATACCGACCGAAGATTCCTTTATTACTCAAAACACTTAAAATCGAACCTAAAATCAGTTGCTCGACTGTCCCGTGGTTTAGCTTGTGTTTTACTTCTTTAAAATACACATGTAATGCATGCAGTTATAGTACAAAATGCTTAAAGTGCTCTCTTTCCTCTACAGCTGGCATCCACCAACTCTGCTAACAGCAGTCAGACAACTGCAGCTGACAACAAAGGTAGGTCTTAGTTTTGTTTGGTTTAAAATGTTTTCCTTTATATAAAATTCAGGATGTATTTTTTTGCTCTTCAGCATCAGCGTAACTTTGTGCTGAACATTGGGAGGGGGGGGGGGGGGGGGTCAAGATCTCTGTCTAAATAAATCTGGGTAAACTCCCAGATGATTAAACATGCAGCTATATTGCTGGTAATACCTGAAACAAGTAAAGAAAATCAACAGCCTATTTATGCAGATAAGTCATAATTTTATTGGAGGGGTCATATTGATTGGGTCTGATTATTGGGGAGGGTCATAACCCCCCTAACCCCCCTGGAAATTACGCCCCTGCTCTCCAGCATTTGCATGTTATTGTATGCATTGCATTCATCATATTCAGTTCACTTTTATCTGTGCAAAATCCAAACAAAAGGTAACCAAGGGCACTTTATGTGGTAAAGAGTTTAAAACAGAAAGAAAAAAACACTGCGGCAGTTCGAGAACTTGTGACTTTAACAGGAAGAAACCCTCATTTCAGACTCAGGGAGGGGCGGCCATCTGCTGCCACCAGTCGGATGTGTGAGAAGAAAGATAAGAGAAAGAAGAAGAACAGAAATAAGCACAAACCATAAAGAAGACGCAAAGCAAGCATGTCAATAATCAGTGGGGAGTGAAAAGAAAAAGGATGAGACTGGAGATATTTTCCAGCAGCGCTGACCTCCAGTGGCATAACTAAGAGATACTTCAAGGTCACTTGGTTTAACTCTAACTGTAAGCCTTATAAATGAAAGAAAACTTTAAGCCTGATCTTAAAAGTAAAGAGGGTCTCCTGAATCCACACTGGGAGCTGGTGCCACAGGAGAAGAGCCTGATCTGCAGGCCTCCACCTTCCATTGTTTCTCATTTCTTAAAGAACCCCCAAGTAAGCCTAAGGAACTGGGATAATATGGTGCTGATGAGACCTGATCATTAAGAATCATTAAGGACGCTTAATGCTTGTTCATCATATGAGTAATGATATATATTGGAGTGTGTGAGATAAAGGACATACTCTGGTCAAAACAGAGGTTCCTTAAAATAATGCTATATGGATTTGGTTGGACACAAGGTTTCTCGGGACCTTAGAGTCAAACGCAGTGACTTCAGATTCATATGCATCAGCAGATTTTTGCTGTTCAAGGATATTTGGCATGCAGCCAGGGTGCAGCCTGGGATCGAACCACCGACCTTCTGATTAGTGGCTGACCTGCTCTGCCACCTGAGCTACAGCCACCCGATCAGCAGTGCGTCAAGCAAGAAAAAAAAAGTTGGCTGCAGCTTAACTTTTGTCCAATGTTGCTCATCAATAACTAATTCCAGCACTGGGAAATGCACAATCGATCACGTTTGCACCAACAAAACCTGTGATCAGCTTCTGTTCCTTCCATCATGTCCCCGAGTCTTTCTCTTCTATCCTATAAAATATTCCATAATATCAAAACCAGCGACTTAGAGTTTCCATTTTTCCATGTCTCCTGTCTTGTCTCCATTTTTCATTTTTCACTGTGCTACTCTCTCATATTTCCCTGCCATTCTAATCTCTCTGCATTCTCTCTTTTTGAATGCACCTAAATTTAATCTCACATAAGGGTTTTCCATTCTAGCCCTGAGGCAAGGTTGCCCAGCTGTAATGACTGTAGTATCTTGTAGCTAACACAGATATACAGTATGGCGGGAATGTACAGATGATGTAGATGCCCCAGGGCTACTCATAGCGCTCTGATTCATACTTAATCAGACACACACAGAGGTGCAGCGGGAGAAGGTATAAGCTTATATAAAGTCTGTAGTCACGCTGCACAGTGGAGTCTAACCCAGTTCAGTTTTTTTTCTTCCTTTTGTTGCATCATTATGTCTCTGTACACAATGAAAGTGGCATGATCTCTATTTTTGGTCAAATGATGGATATGTTGTAATACTTTTTCTTTTAACTGCTTCTCTTGATGTCAGACAGCCCGTTCTGAAATGTTGCTGGAGCTGCTTGAAGCCACCAGACACCACTGAGAGAAACGCTAATTTTACCTCGCAGAACAGTGTGGTTGCTGTCCTGAAGCTGTGCGATGTTGGTGTATTAGCTTGCATCGACTAATGTGTTCACACCCCAAAGTCGCACCGTAAAAACTAACCGAAGCGGGCGACGGTAAACCAGTGGGTGGCGCGCTCTGTGACGTAAAATGACAGCTGTTGTCAGGAGTCTGGTGGCTTCGATGAGACCAACAGAAAGGCTTCAGAGAAAGGTCAGGAAGGGCTTCCTGACAGAACACGAAGCAGTGGAAGCACTTCAAACATGGCCTACATTCAAACTGGATTTGGCTGATTTACATTTTGCAGCTGATTGTGTCGACAGTTTCAGTGTGAAGTTAGCAGCACAAGGACAGCATGGGCACATTTTAGCCCTTTTCCTATTGGCAACATCTCTGGCTCTGTTCCAGAGTGTGTCTTTCATCCCATCTCCCTCTCCTCACTCCTCACTCACAGCAGATGGCTGTTCCTCCTTGAACCTGGTCTGCTGCAGGCTTCTTCCTGTTAAAAGGGAGTTTTTCCTTCCCACTGTCACCAAATTGTTGCTCACAGGGGGTCATAGGGGATTGTTGGGCTTTTCTTTATTGTAGGGTGGTTACGTCACAGTATAAAACGCCTTGAGGCAACTGTTGTTGTAATTTGGTGCTATATAAATAAAGCTGGATTGAATTGAAATTGAACATAGCAAGTAGTAAAATTCACGAGTGGCTGGTTAAGATCGGGGCAGTTTAGAGTGACGTGACTTCATCTCTCACAGCTTTTAATAAACAATTCTGTTTTTCTTTACTATAATCAGTTTAAGTGTAGACTGTGTTTGAAGTGCTTCTACTGCTTAGGTTTGTGTCAGACAGTCCTTTCCCAGGGCTGTGTACCAGGAAACAAGCTCAATATACCCCATATCTTTCTGTTATCTGGCTTTATTCACCCGAACATTAACAACTGGGCTAACCGGTCACACAAATGTGGTTATCTATTTGAGTAAGTTAGTCCAGGGTTTATCAGTCTAGCTAGCTATACGCCAGGGGTCCCCAATCCCAGTCCACGAGGGCCGGTGTCCCTGCAGGTTTTAGATGTGTCCTTGATCCAACACAGCTGATTTAAATGGATAAATTAGCTTCTCAACATGTCTTGAAGTTCTCCAGAGGCCTGGTAATGAACTAATCATGTGATTGACGCAGGGTGAGATCTAAAACCTGCAGGGACACCGGCCCTCGTGGACTGGGATTGGGGACCCCATGCTATACACTTTTGCACATTTGAAGCCAAAACGGCAAGCTGGCAAAAATGCTGACAGTGTAAGTCATGGGTGGAGGAACTCCAGGCCTCAAGGTCTGGTGTCCTGCAGGTTTTAGATGTGTCCTTGATCCAATACAACTGATTTAAATGGCTTAATTACCTCCTCAACCTGTCTTGAAGTTGTGCTAATGAACTAATCATTTGATTCAGGTGTGTTGACCCAGGAGGATATCTAAAACCTGCAGGTCACTATCCCTTGAGGCCTGGAGTTCCCAGTAGTCTGTTATTAAGATATGGCACAATCTGATGGATTACTATTTATTCAAATACATTTTTAGATGTGCGTAACATCGTTTTAGTTTTGAATTCCTTCAGCTGCAGCCACATTAGTGTTTTAACACTGCGGCAGCAAGCAGAGAATAAAAATAAAAACCGAATTAGTGTTTGTCTACATACAAATCTGACATAAGACCCGCAAGCTCAAGTACAGTAAGAGGTGGGCTGCCTTCGTAATACTAAGAGTCCTAAGCTAACTATGATGTTACCTGGATTAGCTCAATTCCTGTTTCGTATTCCTTCAGCCTTTAGTTTTACTTGTAACATCAAAGATGCACCGCTTCAGAGTCTGTGCTGCAAAGCAGGACTTATCCAGGTAGCTTCAGGGTAACCCTGTGTTCTCTCTACAACAACGGTGGTTTTCTTCTTACTGGTGTAGATCATCTATGATAACTTGTTCAGTCCAAATTAGAGATCGATGCATATGAAATCATCGCCTACTGACCAATCAGGTCCATTCCTAGAAGACCTCTCTAACCTCTGTTGACAGATTGTAGGAGAGTTGAACAGAACGAGGTTTTTAATAGTGATCCTGGCAGCATCAATAGTAATATGGTTATATATGTTTTATTACAAGATCCTAAAACAGGACACCTATCTGGACTTTATATCGAATTAGCCCACATTTGAATTTGATTTTTGTATTTCTGCTTTTTTTTTTCTTTTTTTTTCCAAACCATCAAATCCTACTGTCTTTAAACATTAATTTAATAAACTACTTGATATAAAACATTCATTCTCCTTTGCCTTAATGATACAGCTGTGATATTAATAAGTCTGTTAACCTACAGTTGGTATTTTGGCCACACAGTTTGACTAAACAAAATGATTAAAGTGCACACACTGAACAACTGTACACAGCTTTTCCCTCATACAACCTGTTGCCATGTATACAGCAGCTGTGTTGCTTTTAGCCTGTTTTGTATATTTAACCTCTTCAAAATTTTATCCACAGTATAGTTTTAGCTTCATCTATAAAATCAGTTGCTCTCTTGCCAGTGCGTGTATCCATATTGTGATTAGTCAACTGCTGCCATCCCTGTCATGTTAATGCGCTGAGGAAACCCTGGGTTAACTTATCAAGTTGCTAACCAGCTTTGTGTGACCCCTGTTTGCCAGTATTACAGGATATGAATCCATGTAAGGGAAAAGCAACCTGGGCATGCTGAACAGACATTCCCAAAGGATGGACAGTAAAATAAGATAGATGAAAAAGTTCATCTTTAAATTAAAACCAAAAAGACAAACAACTAACACAGAGAAAGGTGTTCAACATTTGAAACTTTTTTTTTATCTGGCTGCAGCTTCTGGTTTTAAATTTCCCCAGATTACTGTCATTTCATTGACAAGCAATTAACTTCCAGGTGGCATTTCCTGGATTTGTTGACTGCGAGAGAATTTTTCCCTCACATGAATAACAACTATTTAATTTCACTGAAAACCATTCAGTCCTAAAGCGCTGCAAAGATGAGGACAGCTCAGTCTCATAGTGTACCAATCAGCCTCTGTCGACAAAGTCATTTAATAGTTGACTGGACATTTTGTATGCTACGGTCTTTTTAAATGGGGAATGAGCTGTTCTTTGTGTCAGAAAAATAACAGCAACATCATTGGTTTCACATCATGTTCCTAGGTTTTTAATAAACACTGTATTTTAGGAGATTTTCTACTCCACTAGGCCTCGCTGCTGGATGTGCTGTTTGTTCATCCACTCGCTGCAGATCAGGCCAACGTGCAGTGCAGTTTATAGAGCACATTTTCAGTCTTTGTTGTCGCTTTTCTCTTCTGTGATAGAAGGTTTTGGAGCATTGTGTGATAATAGGCACTTTACTTCTCTGAAATCACTCCCTTTATCTCCTCTATAGCCTTTAATTTCTCCACTTACTGTACAATCCAAGCGCGGCTAAGAAAATCTTTGTAATAAACAGGTAGTTGCTCACCAGTCTTTCTGCTTATTATTAACTCCTCCCCTCTGATTTCTAACCCTCTCCAGAGAAGGCATCAGCAGCGAAGCCTCAGGAGCAGGAGGAGGAGATCGACATTGACCTGGAGGCACCGGAGACAGAGAAGGCAGCGCTTGCCATCCAGAACCAGTTCAGGCGCTTCCAGAAGAAAAAGAAGTAGAGTGACTGAATGATTATAATAGAAAAGAACGAAAGAAAGAAGAAAAAAAAACAAACAACAAAAAAAATCTTTCCACAGATATACAAAATTACAGTCAATGATTGAGAGCGGGTGGGCGGTTGGATGGGGGGTTCGAGCAGGGGTTGAAATCGTTCTGGATTTATTGTCTTATTATGCAAAGTGTCATTAAATACCTTTTTGCATGATAGATTGGCCGGCTTTGAGAGGGGAAAGAAAGGGAAAGGGGGAAAAAGCGGGGTGGGGTTTGGAATTTATAATCTAGCATGACGAAATACTGTAACCTCCCGTCACCACATTAACCTTTGCAGATGTCCCTACATGCCACCTGTTTGTCCCTCGATGCTCCCAAACATGCAAACTCCCCCCCAGGCTCTTTACCCTGCTCCTCCTGCAGCCCAGCACACAGAGACACAAACAGGCAAACTGACTGCTGACTGACAGAATAAGCACACATCCTTCAACACTGGCGAGACAGGAATGCACAAACAGAAGGGAAGCACACTCTCTAGTTTCCAGGTTCTTTTCTTTCCACCTCCTTTGCCGTCACAAGGCTTTTATTCCTTTCGCTGCGTCTCTCTCAGAGAGGATGAAAATAACACCGAGTAACTGGCTCAGGTGTAAAATCACCTCTGGATCGCCTCTTGTGTAGCCCAGATATTGAATAGCAAGTCTGATCTCAAAGGTGACTGAGGTGGTGGTCATGGAAACAAGGCCACTAACTCGCTCAGTTGGAGGCAGTCTGCTGCAGGCGAGATCAATATGTGATGGAGAGCTGGCACACCGCTTGATAATACGAGTCGCTAATACCCCTCACACGCATCACCGCTAATGAGTGACATTCATGCTCATGAATGTTTAGGTGACTACAATTTCAGCTTTTGGCAGTCTCCAAGTGAAATATGATGCGGTGAAATGTCATCGAGCACTGCACCACCGGTGGAAATGATTTCAAATATTCATACATGCTCATTAAAAAAAGAAATCATATCGCTTGAAATTAAGCTTGTGGCTAATGTCACTATTTGTTCCTCGTTTATTGAATCCAAGGACTAAAAGCAAAGAGAAAAAAGGCTAATTGTCACTGCTTTAATTTAAATAAAGGTCTATGGTCAGACTTTTTCTCACATTTTAGTTGTAAGATGTTTTCTTTTGATGTGTTAGCTAAAACTTGTGACCCTAGCTAGCTAGCTAAAACCAACAGTATTTTGAAATTTGTAGATTTTTAAAAAGTTTTAGACAAAGGAACGTTAGTGTCACATAGAGTTCACCCTTAAAGGCTCACTTTTAAAGTAGTTCACTTCTTTAAAAGCTTGCTAAATATTTAATCTATGCACTACATAGGCCTAGATAAACTCCTAAATGTTTAAATAATTGTTGTTCTTTTTGCTAGGCAGTTTTACATGTAAAGATTTAAAGCTGAGGCATAAAGAAAATACGTAAAGGCTAAAAATAACGTTTTTGAGGACATTTTGATTAAGTTAAATGTAAAACTTAAGTACTGACCACCACATTATATGCTAGCGCTTTAAAATGATCACACTCCATCCACCGAGAAAGACTAGATACAGTTCAAATCTCTGCAAATGTTGTAACAAGTGACTATATTGATTTAAAGTATTAAAAAGTAATTTAATATTTAATATTTAAAGTAGTAAAAAGTATAAATTGTTGTTGTCATCACCACAGATTTAGTGTCTTTGAACAGCCAAGAATTTTCTGAACGCCAGCAGGTCAGAAACCAGGTCTCGTGTCACTTGTCTTGAAAGACGTTCGCTCATCTATATAACAAGCATCGTGTTGCTGTCACATTCACAGCATTTAAGGAGTTTGTCTCCGCCTTTCAACCATGCTAAGTGTTGGGTTACTGAGTGTCCCTTAGTAACCTAAACCTTTGCATCCTTAAATAAACTCTTGATAATGATTCGAAACGGATGCCAGCCGTGAACCTGAGCCCTCTCACCTTTAGATCAGACGCACTGCAGCTACTGTGCAGAGATGGAAAGAAAGACGCCAAACAAGAGAGAGAAAAAAACAGAAAAAAACACAGTTATGGCGATTATATAAGCACACTGTGCAATTGTATCATTCCTTCAGCATACATGTACAGTTTATGATGTGACACACATATTTATATATATAATGGGTCAATGCACACACACACACACACACATCCATGTACCCTCCCCTTTCCTCTTCAATGTATGTAGCACACTGAACTGCTTCTAAAGCCAGACTTTCTCTCCATCGCTATAATAATAATCTCCACTAATTACTAGAATTATTATTGGAATGTAACCTCTTTTCTATTTCGAGCACATTGAGCAGTGCAACCGGCACAAGCTGCTGCGCGAACACTCTTCTCTATCACGGCCTCGCCGTTTTCCTTTTCTGCCCACCACCCCCAGCAGCGTAAAGGAAATATGTTGATGTCATCACCTGACTTTGATATCAAACCCCCTTTTCTCCCCTAACTGGATTGGACACGGTTTTCAAATAATTACCTGACATACATGTAGTAATGCGGATTTAGGTGGATTTGATTTGGCAGGCATGCTGAATAGACACATGAAGCATCAACATTGCTTTCACATAATACTGTTCTTTTAAATCTGTTTGGGCATATCCAGTGTAAATGCATTTGCGCTTCACCTGATGGGATTACCCAGTTAAAAATACAGCACAGCCGAGCTTAGTGGACAGCACTGGGATTCATCCTCCTTTATGTGTACCTGTGAGATATTACCCAGCTTTAGGAAAGAATTTGAGTGGCAGATGTTGTCCGAAAATATTGCTGTCCAGTATATCCTCTGAGCGCTGTAAAAGCTCTCTATTTTCTGTGTAATCTTGTTACTATGTGAGTGATGGCTTCAGACAAATAGTGAATAATTGAGGGAATTTAAAACTTTTTTTTACAAGACTCTTAACTGCCCACTAAATGATCTGTTACCATCACATGATGGATGGAAACCATTCATTTGATAGCTCCGCTTACTTTGAGAACACCATCCTTGGAAAATTTGTAATCTTTCCAATGGGAAGGAGAAAGTACAGAAAAGCATCCGCCTAATCAGTCTGCTGAATTGCTGTTACATGCAATTAGTGCTTATACTCTGCTGTTCCTGTTAAATAATTTCATGCATTTTACCCTCTAAAAATGTCCCAACAACTCAATGGAAAAAGAGGCTGTTTAAAATAACCAGTTTCCACTGAAATGACTGCATTGGAAATTTATAGACTACACTGTAAAATCCAGATTCACTGCAGTGCGGATCCAAAATTCTCCCAATGAGGTGAAAGCCGTGGATACTATGAAACACAAGTGTCTGCAGAATCAGTCATGAAATTGTGCTGCAATAATAAAGAGTGGATATCTATAGTTGGAGGCCGTTTACACCGTCATAGCCTAGTCTTAAAGCTAAGGAGAAAATGAAATAAAAATGAAATCAGACTGTGACTTTGTGCATGAAGTGTTTATGATGAACATTTTTAAAACGCAAATACTACCGATGCCAATTAAGAGCCATCTTGTTAAAGTAGCCGATTTTGACAACTTAACATGAAATCAGATAGTTGTTCTCTTTTTCTTTCTCACGGCTCGCTGTTAAAAGCAAAGTTAAAACATTCAGCTCCAGCTGCTCTCAGTAAGCTTTTCCTTTAATTCTGAGGAAGGCAATACATATGAATTCTATACGCATAATGGTAACACACATGTAACTTTCCTTACAGTCACATATGCAGAAGACTAACATAAGAATAAGTCAGAATAACCTTGTGACGCATGCTTATGTGTACATATAAGATAAAAAGGTAAGCTGTCTGAATTGTCACTGTAGGAGCTGTTCAGGGGCCAGATGTAACTGGAAACAGAGTCTGGAGGCTGTAAATAGCTACCTGTCAGAAACTAAAGAGCATTAATGTTGCTTGGCAACAGACACGATTCAAGAAAGTAAGAGTAAAGTGGTCATTTCAATGTGAAATGTGACTTGAGAAAATCCCTGTGGATTTGAGGCTGTGAGACAGAGGTGACACGTGACCGGTTGCAGGTTTGATCCTCCTTGGAGTTAACGGTCACGCGTCTTTTGGCCTCGAGCAACATCTGTTCTTTTACGCGCAGGAGCCCAAATGCCTCGACTCGTAAAAGTTTCATGGGGGAGAAAAAGCAGTTTGATACAAATTCAGCTTAACAGGTAAAGGTGATAAAGCCATCGAAGTTGCAGTTCTCTGTGGTCGGTCATGAGTTTGCATGTTGTCAAATCTTCAATGCAATTCCATTCTTTCTATGTATGACTTTCTCCTACAATCAGGCAGGGATCACACCTTTCTTTTTTCCTTCTTTGCGATATCACAAACGCCAGAACCTTTACTAATTCACTAACCTGCTCTTTATTAAACTATTATTAAACTGTTATTAAGCCATTCGTGTGGATGGACTTTGCTTACTACAGTTATCACATGACTGATGCTGCTATGTTGACTTCAGCGCGTTGCTCAAAGTGTGGCTACATGCCTCAACAGGATGCTTCAGGTCAGATTTGTCACTCATATCAAATGTCATATTTTTGTTTTATTACCCGTGTTCCAAACCAGTGTTTGGCTAGATATTTACCTCCTCCTTGCACGCATAGCATATGTAAAGACACTGGTTTTTCTCTCTTTCTTTATTTCTTTCTTTGCCAATGCTGTGTTTTTCGCTTTGCTTTGTTAGCCTGACCTCATTTCACTTTCCCCGAAGGCAACCGAATGCGGGGCTCGGCGAGCACAGCTTGCTCGCTGTGAATGAGGGAAGATGCGTGGAATAAAAAGCTTGTTTCACTGCTGTGATCGCGAATGGAGCAAAGCTGCATATAGTTTGGCTTAAGAGAAGTCCCCACGTTCTCCTTAAAAACCCTTTCTGACGTCACGGCAGACAAGAGCTTGGCAAACAGCGGCCAAAGCTTTTGTAAATATCATTCACATCGCATCGTCTGTACAGTGTCTCCCTAAATCCATGCTTGCTAACTCAATATTCCCCCCTGCTTGCATATGTTTATCTATATCCACTTCTTATGCTTGACAAGACTATAATGTGCTGAATAGAGGGAAGTAATTGGTGCAGATATTTGGGCTCAGCTTTACAGCCTAGAAACGACATCAAAGCCATACTTTCAAGATCAAAAAACACATATTTAGATAATCTCTTCGTGTAGATCCCTTCTTTATGTTATCTGTAGTTGCGTAAAGCAACAGTGAAAGCACCCGAAATGATTAATATAACTCACTGTAATGAGCAAGCTCCAAAAAGCATGCTTTCAACAGGCAGTTTGTCCCCAACTATGACGAAAACACGAGAAGTAGGTTTTAAGTTCGTCTTTCAGATGATTGTACGCTCACAACGTGGCACCGAGGCTTTGGCTTACCCTTCACAGCGTGGCCAATCGGTGACCACTGTCCTTTCAGGGAGGCATCTGCCAATCAGGAAGCTCTACAGGGCCCCATTCCACAAATCACAAATATTCTTAATGCATCTTTACTTCTTCTACCATGACGATTGAGGCTTTATTTATTGAATTATGTTTGTGTAACTTATATAGTTGCCTATGTTGTTGTGAACCTCTCCGACTTGTTTTGTTGTGTTTCTTATGTCGAGGCATGTGGAATCCATATTTGTATGTTGTAGACTATGAACTCCCTCTGCGTATTTTGCCATTGCAATCTAAGTTGTGCTGTTGGACTTTCAGAAGTGGTAACTGAGGTGAGAATGCACATGAACACTCCCTGTATTGTGTTTTCTGCACTAAATAAAATTTGCTGCGTACTGCTTTCAACTCTAACAACTGTGTAACTGTTTTCTTCTTTGTTTTTTTTAAACCTTCAAAGACCCTCAACAAACATGGTTCAAACCCTAAAATCACCTCACTGGTCAAAACTGGTCAATGCCAAAAAACTGAACCATGCAGGTGTCCAATAAAGGTCATGTTAGACCAGGGGAGTCAAACATGAGGCCCGGGGGCAAAGACTCCAATCTGGCCCACTGAAGAGCTGTGGAAGAAGTGAAGGAGAGCATAGATTTTCTGCTTTTAACTGTATTTTTACAACTTTTTTTGCTCACACAAACTTCCACCATGGCCATTCATTTATTCTTATTATACCAAAGCCATAAATAAGTAATTAATAACAGAAGACTTCCTGGGGGTTTTTTCTCACAACTATAGAAATGTCTGTTTTTTATTGTGTCCACAACAGTTTTCTTTCTTTCTTTCTTTCTTTCTTTCTTTCTTTCTTTCTTTCTTTCTTTCTTTCTTTCTTTCTTTCTTTCTTTCTGTCCTTTTTTAAAATAATATGCACATTTATATCTTACAATTTAAGCAAATTGATGCTGAGAAATGTTCTTTGATTTGCTAAAGCAGGATTACTTTGTCATGCACTTATCTCAGAGATTATGTCTGCAATTAAACTTCTTTATACCGACAGAAAATGGAGTTTCACTGGTCGGGCCTGTGCTAGACCATCTGTTATAAAAAAGTGAGAAATATCGATCAGATTATTGAAAAAAAAAAAAAGTACATGCATTAAAACAATGAAAACTACTATGGTTAGTGCATTGCTATGAACAGACATCCCACAATGTCTTCTGCAAGCAGACAAACGGTGGCTGTGTTTTAAATGAATAAATAAACAAGACTTTTATGCTATTTACAGTTTTGTACATATACATTATAATTCATTTGTTGCATGATAAACTTACAATTATACCCCATCTGTTTGCCATGGCAGCATCATAAAATCAGGAATGATATTATTTAAATTTAAAGTAAATAAGTATTCTAATCAATAAAATACAGAAGCATTTCCACCACTGAAAAAGAAAAAATACATTTCTTTTTCCATCCATAGGACAAAACTCTGTGTTAATGTCTAAAAATTTGATTTCCTAATTAAACCTCCAAATAAAAAATATCAAATAATTTTGAATTTTGCATCAAAGCTTCCATAAATGCTGAGAATTATCCAAAATGTTTGCAGGCTAACAAACCGATTCTGTCAGATACATTTAGGGCAGCACGGTCATGTAATGGTATACGCACTGTAGCGTCACAGCAAGAAGGTCCTGAATTCAAATTTTGTGTGAGTTTGTGTGGACTCTCTCCGGGTAATCTGGCCTCCTCCCACAGTCCAAAGACATGCAATTAGTGCTTATGCTAAATTTTCCACAGGTGTGAATAGTAAGTGGAAGAGGACGGATTATAAAATAGATTCACTGCAACAAATTCCTGTATCATATCAAGGAGATTGTGCATAATTATGTAACATGCTCTGTAAATGGTGTGTGTGTGTGTGTGTGTGTGTGTGTGTGTGTGTGTGTGTGTGTGTGTGTGTGTGTGTGTGTGTGTGTGTGTGTGTGTGTTTTATCCAATATTGTGAATGTTGTAGAGGTGTGATGTGGTTTAGTTAAGGTTTAGCTCGTGAAATTTCATCACGAAAATTGACTATACTGATAAAGTTCAGGGGGAATGGAAAGCCATGTGGTTCTATATGTAACAAATACACACATTATAGGCAACACTAAAATACAAAATAAACTGGGAGTATTTTACTATTAAGAATGGATTCTATACAGGACACTACCACACATTTTTACTGTAAGATTACAGAAAGCAAAGCATTGTGATGTCAAATCTATTTAGCAGCACCTTACTGTAATTTAACAGTGTTTTTATTGCTGTGTCATAAACAGAAGCAGCAACAAAGAAAACATGAAATCTGTATGTACAGCTCCAAAAGTAATTTCAGTTGCTTAAAGGAGATCTTTCTGACCCCGTTTCTTCAGGGGATGCCAGTATTGCCACTAGTCTCCCTAGAAGCTAGTTTCAATCCAGGCCCCCTTTGGGTGCTGTTCCAGTTCAAACAGACTCATGGATGACACGACAGAGAATGCATTGCTCATTACTGAACTGGAATTTAGGAATTGGGAGCACTCAATTATACACAGAATAAATAGGACTCCATGTCTTTGCGTATCCCCTTGACACATTTTTTTTACATTAAACATGTAAACACAGGGACAAAATTTCACAGCATATTTGTCATTCTATTGATTTGCCTGAGTTACTGAGTAAGAGTCTATATCTATCTATCTATCTATCTATCTATCTATCTATCTATCTATCTATCTATCTATATATATATATATATATATATATATATATATATATATATATATATATATATATATATATATAGGGCAAGATCAAAGTAGCACGGAGGGAGGTTAGCCAACTAACGGAGTTGCAGAAAGGTGCGACAAATAAGGTGCCTAAGAAATACAGCAAGCTGTCCATACCTGAGGCCTTGGAAACTGCCAAGCAAAGACTCACAGCCTTGGCCAGCCGCTTGAGGAGGTACACCAGAGAGATAGAAGGCAGGAGAATAAACCAGCTGTTCTCCACAGAACCAGCAAAGGTGTACTCTCAGTGGCAAGGGAACAATAAGAGAACAGCACCACCAAGGCTGGAGACGGAGCAATACTGGAAGAGCATATGGGAGAAGGATGCAACCCATAACGGCAATGCTCACAGCGACCTCCCTGAACAGGGTCCAGTAACCATCACAGTGGCAGATATCCAAGAAAGGGTCTCCAGTATGAAGAGTTGGACAGCACGCCTACTGGCTGAAGAAGCTGACTGCACTCCACGAGCGTCTGGCAGCACAAATGAACCAGCTGCTAGTTAACGAGAGACACCCGGAATGGCTAACCGAAGGCCAGACGGTCCTGATCCCCAAGGACCCCAAGAAGGGACCGGTCCCCTCCAACTACCGACCAATAACCTGCCTCAGTACTACATGGAAGCTCCTGTCAGGCATCATATCGGCTAAGATGAACAGGCATATGGGTCAATACATGAGCGGGACACAGAAAGGAATTGGCAAGAATACCAGAGGCGCAAAACACCAGCTACTGGTAGACAGAACAATCAGCCGAGACTGCAAGACCAGACTGACCAACCTGTGCACTGCCTGGATTGATTACAAGAAGGCCTATGACTCAATGCCCCACAGCTGGATACTGGAATGCCTAGAATTGTACAAGATCAATGGGACCCTAAGAGCCTTCATCAGGAACTCAATGGGGATGTGGCGTACAACACTAGAGGCCAACTCCAAGCCCATAGCACAAGTCACCATCAAGTGCGGGATCTACCAAGGAGATGCTCTGTCCCCACTGCTGTTCTGCATAGGCCTGAACCCCCTCAGTGAGATCATTAACAAGACTGGCTACGGATACCGACTACGGAACGGAGCAGTTGTCAGCCACCTCCTGTACATGGATGACATCAAGCTGTATGCCAAGAGTGAACGAGACATCGATTCACTGATCCACACTACCAGGCTATACAGCAATGACATTGGAATGTCGTTCGGACTGGAGAAGTGTAGTCGGATGGTAACAAAGAGAGGGAAGGTAGTCAGAACTGAGGGGATTGAACTACCAGAAGGCAACATTGCAGACATAGAGGACAGTTACAAGTACTTGGGGATCCCACAGGCGAATGGGAACCATGAAGAGGCCGCTAGAAAAGCTGCAACCACCAAGTACCTGCAGAGGGTCAGGCAAGTCCTGAGGAGTCAGCTGAATGGTAAGAACAAGATCCGGGCCATCAACACGTACGCCCTGCCCGTGATCAGGTACCCTGCTGGGGTAATAGGCTGGCCAAAGGAGGAGATAGAAGCCACTGACATAAAGACAAGAAAGCTCCTTACCATGCATGGAGGGTTTCACCCCAAATCCAGCACCCTGAGGCTGTACGCTAAGCGGAAGGAAGGGGGCCGGGGACTGGTGAGTGTCAGCACCACAGTCCAGGATGAGACAACGAACATCCAAGAATACATTGGGAAGATGGCCCCAACTGACCGAGTGCTCAGTGAATACCTCAGGCAGCAGAAACCCAAGAAAGAGGAGGGAGACGAGGAACCATCATGGAAGGACAGGCCCCTGCACGGTATGTACCACCGGCAGATAGAGGAGGTGGCTGATATCCAGAAATCCTACCAGTGGCTGGACAAAGCTGGACTGAAAGACAGCACAGAAGCACTAATCATGGCAGCACAAGAACAAGCTCTGAGCACAAGATCCATAGAGGCTGGGGTCTATCACACCAGGCAAGACCCCAGGTGCAGGCTGCGTAAAGATGCCCCAGAGACAATCCAGCACATAACAGCAGGGTGCAAGATGCTAGCAGGCAAGGCATACATGGAACGCCATAACCAAGTGGCCGGCATAGTGTACAGGAACATCTGTGCCGAGTATAACCTGGAAGTCCCGAGGTCAAAATGGGAGATGCCCCCAAGGGTGGTGGAGAATGACCGAGCTAAGATCCTGTGGGACTTCCAGATACAGACGGACAAAATGGTGGTGGCTAACCAACCGGACATAGTGGTGGTAGACAAACAGAAGAAGACGGCCGTAGTGATCGATGTAGCGGTTCCGAATGACAGCAATATCAGGAAGAAGGAACACGAGAAGCTGGAGAAATACCAAGGGCTCAGAGAAGAGCTCGAGAGGATGTGGAGGGTGAAGGTAACGGTGGTCCCCGTGGTAATCGGAGCACTAGGTGCGGTGACTCCCAAGCTAGGCGAGTGGCTCCAGCAGATCCCGGGAACAACATCGGAGATCTCTGTCCAGAAGAGCGCAGTCCTGGGAACAGCTAAGATACTGCGCAGGACCCTCAAGCTCCCAGGCCTCTGGTAGAGGACCCGAGCTTGAAGGATAAACCGCCCGCAGGGGCGTGCTGGGTGTTTTTTTATATATATATATATATATATATATATATATATATATATATATATATATATATATATATATATATATATATATATATATACATATCTACATATATATATATATATTAGGGGTGCAACGATATTCGTATCGATATTGAACCGTTCGATACAGTGCTTTCGGTTCGGTACGCATATGTATCGAACAATACAAAATTTGTAATTTATTTTATCAACTTTCCTTCTGACGATGCTGTCTGTGTTGAGCACTCAGTGAATCTGCGTTCGACTACTCTGCCTAGGGTCGACAGTGCAGCCTAGGCGGAGTAGTCGAACGCAGATTCACTGAGCGCTCAAACAGACAGCATCTTCAGAAGGAAGAGCGCAGGGCAAGCTAGCGAGACAGAAGTTAAGCTCTCCTTACAACATGGACCTCCCCCACTCTCATTCAGATCTGGCGTTTGGAATTATTTTGGTTTTCATGTGACGTATGACCCTGAAGGTAAGCGAGTCATGGACTAAAGTAAAACAGTATGTTGGATGTGCCACGCAATGCTCAATTACATGGGTGGGAGCTAGTGTGTTAGCGCAGTTAGCTCGTTAACGTGTTGGCCGTCTAGCCCCATGCACGGGGCGATCGCGGTAGCTCGTTAACGGAGATTTGCCGTGTTGTGGCGTTAACGTCATTTCAACGAGATTAACCTGAAAGCACTAGTGGGAACACAACGAATATGACTGCACATTTACGCCGACATCATCCTAGTGCAAAGACAAGTGGAAGCAGAAAAAAAACAAGCAAGCATGCTGCTAACTTTAGCCGAGTCATTTAGACAGCTGTTTAATATGCTGCTGAGAATATAGCCCAGAAGAAGCGGATAGTATAGCTTTTATTTTGGAAAGAGACATTTCTCTGTAATAAACTCTCTTTTCCAAAGATGAGTGATTCCTCAATCAGATACAGGGCTCGCAATATCGCTAGCCCGACGTCCCGGGGCTAGCGATTTTTTTCAGTCGGGGTACCAAAATCTATCTCTGCCCTGCCCGTCGGGCTATTGTAGGAAGGAAAAATATATGTCAATGCTTTTGCATTCTTTCAGAAATGTAGCTGGGTTATTATGTCATTGGCATCGGTGAGCCACTGTCAATATGTGACATATTGAAATCGCGTTTGAATTTGCGCTTGTTTTTTTGCTTTCACTTTGCAATCGCACGAACTGTGTATAGAGAGCGACAGCACTGATCTGTGAGTGATGATAATTTGCGCACCAATTCCTCTGACATCGTCTTATTAATCGTTAGCTTACTATGCAAACATGACAAGTGAAATCTCCCGCAGCTTAAACATGTGAGAGGTTGATCGCGCAGAGAATCGCTGAGCTTATGTGAGTGCGTATGTAAAAGCAGCAGGATTTATATTTGACTACGATGACCTGGATGACTGAGAACCTTCACAGACAGATATATATTTCAGTTCTGCTGAGCCAAATAAGACAGGTCAGGGTGAAGAAGTGACAGCCAAAGAAAAGCTTACCACAAAACGGAGAAGTTATGACAAATCAGACTATAAGGCAAAAAGAAAGTGCAGCTTTATGGTTTCATGGACAAAATAATTTCTGTGGCTGCAATATGACGAGCTAAATAACCAGGGCTGCACATAAGTGGTCCGCAGGTGCGCATTCGCTGTCAAAATAAAAAACACGCACAAGGGTTAGGGTTAAATTTAAAAACTGTACTTTTGAGTTAAAATTAAAAAGGCATGAACATTTTTTTTGTATCGAAAAAATATCGAACCGTGACACCAAAGTATCGAACCGAACCGTGAATTTTGTGTATCGTATATATATATATATATATATATATATATATATATATATATATATGTATATATATATATATATATATATATATATATATATATATATATCTACATATACATAAAAACACCCAGCACGCCCCTGCGGGCGGTTTATCCTTCAAGCTCGGGTCCTCTACCAGAGGCCTGGGAGCTTGAGGGTCCTGCGCAGTATCTTAGCTGTTCCCAGGACTGCGCTCTTCTGGACAGAGATCTCCGATGTTGTTCCCGGGATCTGCTGGAGCCACTCGCCTAGCTTGGGAGTCACCGCACCTAGTGCTCCGATTACCACGGGGACCACCGTTACCTTCACCCTCCACATCCTCTCGAGCTCTTCTCTGAGCCCTTGGTATTTCTCCAGCTTCTCGTGTTCCTTCTTCCTGATATTGCTGTCATTCGGAACCGCTACATCGATCACTACGGCCGTCTTCTTCTGTTTGTCTACCACCACTATGTCCGGTTGGTTAGCCACCACCATTTTGTCCTTCTGTATCTGGAAGTCCCACAGGATCTTAGCTCGGTCATTCTCCACCACCCTTGGGGGCATCTCCCATTTTGACCTTGGGATTTCCAGGTTATACTCGGCACAGATGTTCCTGTACACTACGCCGGCCACTTGGTTATGGCGTTCCATGTATGCCTTGCCTGCTAGCATCTTGCACCCTGCTGTTATGTGCTGGATTGTCTCTGGGGCATCTTTACACAGTCTGCACCTGGGGTCTTGCCTGGTGTGATAGACCCCAGCCTCTATGGATCTTGTACTAAGAGCTTGTTCTTGTGCTGCCATGATTAGTGCCTCTGTGCTGTCTTTCAGTCCAGCTTTGTCCAGCCACTGGTAGGATTTCTGGATATCAGCCACCTCCTCTATCTGCCGGTGGTACATACCGTGCAGGGGCCTGTCCTTCCATGATGGTTCCTCGTCTCCCTCCTCTTTCTTGGGTTTCTGCTGCCTGAGGTATTCACTGAGCACTCGGTCAGTTGGGGCCATCTTCCCAATGTATTCTTGGATGTTCGTTGTCTCATCCTGGACTGTGGTGCTGACACTCACCAGTGCCCCCTTCCTTCCGCTTATATATATATATATATATATATATACACACACACACACACATATATATATATATATATATACACACACACACACATATATATATACATATATACATATATATATATATATATATATATATATATATATATACACATATACACACACATATATATATATATATATACATATACATATATACATATATACACACACACATATATATATATACATATATATATACATATATATATACATATATACATATACATATACATATATACATATATAGTTGTATGATTTTCTTTGCTTTCCTTGTGCTGTTTCTCTTCTCTCTCTGTGACTCTGCCTCTTCATGGCCAAGTTATATAATATAAATACACTAAAAATATGCAGTGAGTAACAGTAAATAAATAGCTGCATTGCTTAACAAATTTATTCGACCACCTTTCATGAAAGCAAAAAATAATTAGAATGAAATGAAAAGTTATAATGGTAAATGGCCTGTATTTGTATAGCGCTTTACTTGTCACGGCTGGCGGAGTGAGCCGTGTGGAGTGGAGGAAAAGGAGGACCCAAAATGCAGCAAACTGATGATACGAGTGAAGTTTATTTACACGGTGGCAGTGGCAAAAACAGGCAATGAAGCATGAGTAATGACAAACCTAAACTGGGAGAAACTAAAGAGCAAACCTGAAATCTTACAAAACGGAGAGCGGAGCAGAGAGACGCAGACCAAGGACCAGGATACCAAGAAACACAGACGAGCCGACAACGAACACAGACCGACTCCCACTATATATACACACACACAAGGTAATCGGGTAATCGCACACAGGAGGGAAGAACAGCTGATCTGAATACACATGATGACTGGAGGACACAAGCTGAACACAATGACAACAGACACAGACTTTCAGAACAAAACAGGAAATCTAGAACCCGAACCGGACACAAGGGGGGAGGACACAGAATAACTAGAACAGAGGGAAATAATCACAAAACACAAAACGCTGGGTCAACGACCCAGGACCATGACATTACTAGTCCCTAAGGACTCCAAAGCACTTTACACTACATTCAGTCATCCACCCATTCACACACACATTCACACACACATTCACACACTGGTGAGGCGAGGCTGCCAGACACTGGCGCCACCGGGCCCTCTGACCACCACCAATAGCCAATGGGTGAAGTGTCTTGCCCAAGGACACAACGACCGAGACTGTCGGAGCCGGGGCTCGAACCAGCAACCGATTACAAGACAAACTACCAACTCTTGAGCCACGATCGCCTAAATATTTGCTTATTTACTAAGCAAATAACAAACTAAATTCATATTGTGACATTCAAATCCAAAAATTTTTTTTCCCTGTTCAGTAAATAACTTAATAACTAAAAGTGACAGAGTGCGGTCACTGAGTGCTGTAAAAGTCTCCAACGCTTTGCTGACTCGGCTCCAGAACCTGCTCTGGCATTAACATCAGCACAAGGACTGACCTCCGGGAGCTTCGTGACCTCAAGGTTTGCTTGGATGAGCAGCTCCTGTAGGTGTAGGTGGACCAATACAGTGTATATGTGTCTGTGTGTAGATGCAGCCAAAGGTTACTTTACATATCCTATGCTTTAGTGAACTGAAGACAAAACATGAAAAAAAAAATGCAGCGAGTAAAAGAATGCAAATTTGTCTTGTGTTTTAAAAAAGACAACAGTCTTAGTCTACAAACAGATTAAAATCCATAAAAATATGTAATTAAAAGCATCCAATGCAAGAAATCCAATGTAGGTTTGTCTCATTTCTTTACACAAAATGGCTTTGTTTGTTTTTTTTAACTGGTGACTTTAACTTAACCCACATGTCAATAAATGCTAATAAACTCAGTACTGAATTCCATCTGTTGTTGTTTGTTCCCATCAATTCTTCATTGAGTTTTCACCCCTCTCGAGCCACTTCAAGATCAATTTCAGATCAATTTCCTGTTTTCACTAAGGTATGCAAAACCTTTGAAACTGGCTGTAGGTGTGGATGTGGATGTGAGCATGAATAATTCTCTGAACTTTACCCCTTTGGTGGATGGCAGCCTGTCCGGGATGAATCCTTGCCCAATGACAGCCTGGAAAGTCTTCATCCATCCCCTGAATTTGAAAAACTGATAGATGATTTTTTTTTTTTTGTACTGTCAATGAAGAAAAACCTTGAAAGATAAAAAGGTCAGGTTCACCTCAGCCTTAAAGCAGAGATTATACTGCCTGCAGTGGCTTTCTATTCACATGCAAAGTGCAATTAGTTGCTTCCTTTTCACAGACTCTGTATGAGGGTTTAAAAGCAAGAGGCTTCTGCCAAAGGAAATAAGACAGGCTCGTGCTACTCTAGACCTTTTTGTGGTCAGTGCATACACTGTAATGTAAAAGAAAGAGTACTATAGGAGGTCAGAGGTCATCCTCTTTATTTAGGTAAAAGGCAGGAGAGCGTAAGTAAAGTGCGCTCTTGGCGGTAGGCCAACAAAGTGAAGCTTCATACACACCGACTTACTCAGAGAAGGAAGAATCAAAAGAAAACAGTTGTTTCCAAATATCCGGACTTCCATGTGAGCCTGTTGCCTCCAACCTGAGATGCTCTTTGATCGTGTATTCCTTCACTCAGCTTAAAGAGAAAATCCTGCAGCTGAAATGCATCATTGCTAAATAGTCCTATTTTTGGACTTCATCGTTTAAGCCTCGGATTTCATTGAGCGCCGTGTTGTTGGCCTCAAAACGCCTGGCGCAATCATAAGATATGCTGCATGGCTTTCAGTGTCTTTACGAAGACATATGGGGAGAATAATACGTGGAATTGCACGAGATGATGAAACGAGCGATCAGATCAGACGACATCAGATGAGATCAGATCACATTTTGAGGGGGAGAGAGGATAATGGCGCTGTCAACCACCGAGCTGTGTTTGGCAGTTCAAGCAGAATATGGTTTTAAGAAAATCCTTCATTGGCCCGTGTGTGCATGTCTCAATTACACTGAAAAAAAAAAAAGATTAAGTCATGAAAGGGACAAAAGCCATATGATGCATGAAAAGGTATTACCTGATACGGGTGTGATACAGATATTAGAGTGAAAGAAGTCAGCCCCTCTCTGTCCAGGGACTGCACAGACACAGGGAGAGAGAGAGAGAGAGAGAGAGCATGCAGCAGCAGGAAGAGGAGCAGCTCACGGATTGAGTGCCGCATGTGAATGAAGCACTGCAGTGTTGTAGCTTTTCTTCAGCCGCATGCGTCTGGCTGCTGAAGCTGCGGGATCCAAAGTGGTGGAGCAGAAAAGCTGCCAATATTTCTGCGCATTGTTTTCTTCATCGCTGCTGTAAGATTTCAATCTTGCTGTCTTAAAACATGGATGACGTGTTTCTCTTTCATATCATCTTCTGTATATTTTACAGTTAAAAAGAGAGCTGGAGTTTTAAATAAAACTAAGAAGACAGTGTAAGAAATATAAAGGACTAAATCTATCTATCTATCTATCTATCTATCTATCTATCTATCTATCTATCTATCTATCTATCTATCTATCTATCTATCTATCTATCTATCTATCTATCTATCTATCTATCTATCTATCTATCTATCTATCTATCTATCTATCTATCTATCTATTTAGTTAAATGAAGTACAATACAGAATATTAGCTGAAGTTACAGTGTAAAGAAGCCACACCTCTTGAGAAAATGTCGAAATCTTGGGCTACGTCCCCACTCGCCTGGATAGATTTGAAAACTGCATTTTCATCTAAAAACACTCCACGTCCACACTAGCGTTTTCAGTCGTTTTCACAGAGTTGTGCGTCCAAATTGAAACAGCCAAAAGCGCTTACGGCCCAGTACTGCGTATGCGTGAAACGCAAGAAGATTCCACCTGCCTCATTTCTGTCAGCCGTTTATTTACTTTCCGGCTCTCTGAAACGTCGCAGCAAAATGTTGAGGAAAAGCACCGAGTTTTTTAAATGGACTAACAATGAGGTGGAGTTGTTGCTGCGAGTAACACAAAGTACAAAGTTGCAAAAGCGAGTGAGAATTAAAGAATTTGAAGAAAAGCTATCTGAAGCGTGTACAGACTGATATTCATCTTTAATAGGGCTGTCAAAATTGAGCGCAAACAAAACAACTGCTGTATAATGCCCTCCGCTATCTTAGTTTAATTGGTGGCATGACTGCAATGTGTCATCGTTTTCTAAATGGTTCGCTGTCCACACTGCAACACGAAAGCACCGTTTTCAAATGCATTCGTTTTTGAGAGCGTTTTCAAAACGCTGCGTTTTCCTTGAGCGAAAACGCCGTCTCATTGTGGACGAGAGGCCAAAACAGAGAGAAACGATGCGTTTTCAAACAAAAACGCATTCGTGTGGACGTAGCCTTAGACTTTAGCGGCAATGAAGGTGCTTTCATTCATTTCTCAGAGAAATTTCTCAGAGAAGCTTTAGGATTTGTGTTGTTAGTATGAGGTGCACCATCCAATCGCTGCATGCAGGTAAACATGTGGAAATAATACATGTATCTGTAGTAATAGTCACCACTGCAACAGGAACAGAAAGTCCTGGCCTCGATATCACCCATCCAGTATCTGCAGATCAGTTGCTGCCCTCGGAGTTGAACACTAATAATTGGTGCCAGTGTTTACCATAACTAACCAGCTGCTGTGTGCGCCTCGCTATGACTAATTCCTTTTACGAAGCAAGTGAATCGCTCAGGGTGTTGGATACATGATAGACTCTCAGCATGAGTGAGTAACTTTAGACATCAGATTTGCACTCAGCATGGGGTGATCTGCATAATGAAGCCGTCGGGTGTTGGAGCTCCTAATGCAACATGTTATGTCACTAATTAACAAATCACTGGTTCCACAACACTTGGAACAATCAATCTGTCTGCACCTGTTACATAACCATATGGCAGCAGGGTTAGGTAATTACTCAGGAAATCAAAAAATAATAATCAAACCTTCAAGTCAGCTTGCTCTGCTTTAGTGCCCTTAAGCAAGACACTTTATGAACTCTTGATTTTGCTTCCTCTACAAAGTCCAAGGAGAATATCTAGAACAATGACGAGCCTCGCAGGGAGTGCTGATGGTGGAGCGCAATTGTGTGTTTACTCCACTGAGAGATGTCACATGATCAGATCTAGGAGGCGTCAGTTCATCTGAGGGTTTTGTCCTCTGGTTTCTGGGGGCACGGCGAGGTTATCAGTAACACAGAGAGTGTGACACTATCCGCACTGACTATCAATAATGCTCGCTGGTGCTCCCGTATCAACTTGAAGGAGGTGAGAGCACTGATACCACCTCTAAGAAACCAGAGAGCATGAGGCGGAGGAGGAGGGTGGAATTAAGACGACAGAGCCCGAGGAGGGAGGGCGCAGGGGAAGCAGCACCATGCTGAGAAAACTATAAGGAGAATGAGCTGTTTTTCTTTCCCCCCCCTTTTCATTATCTGTGTTTTAGAGGCAAGGCGAGAAGAGAGGGGAAAGGTAGATGAGTGGGTTACCTAAAGCTCCCTTTTCTTGAGGACTGTGTCTATTTGCAAGCAGGCTATTTTTTTAAAAAAAATTTAAGAGTTCTTCAAATTAAAGCATGAAAGAGGGAGACGAAGGTGCAACACGAAGAGAATTTAGAGTGAGAGGTGTGGAGAGAAGGAGAGGTGGGGGGGTGTGGGGGGAAACGGCGTAGTGTAGCTTCAAGCAGAGACTCGGCTAAGTGCCGGATTGCAGGGAAGAAAAGGGAAAACAGGAAGCAATGGGAAGAATAAGAGAGGGAGAGACAGACAAAGACAAAGAGAAGGGTATAGCTTCTATTTATAAACCTGAAAAGAACACAGGGATGGAGTAATGGAAAATAAAACAATGTGAGGAAGAACAAAGAGGATGAATAAAACAGGAGACAGACAGGTGGGTGAAAGATGAAAAGATGGATGGATACAAAGGAGAGGTGGAGAGAGAGAAAGAGAAAGGGGGGAGGAAAGGAGGGGAGGAGGAATACATTTACCTTGACTGACACTGCGACAGAGAGTAAGAGAAAGCAGAATCCCCCCACTACACACACACACACACACACACACACACACACTCCCCCCCAACTCAAAGAAATTCTAGCTCCATAACATCATGCAACATAATCACTGTGGTGGATTTGCTGTAGGGCCACACTGAATATGATATTTTAACATGCACAGATGCATGCCCTCATTTACAAACACACACACAGATAATCACATGTTTGCAATTTTGCATATGAGACATCTGCTTTGAAACCAGCACAGATCATATGGGACATCTCAAAGCACACGTGAGAGCCGATTTGCTGCAATAGCTCAAATAAAATGAGACGACTCCTCTTGACACAAATTCCAAGCAAGGAGCTGTAAGCGGTGCGGTAAAAGCAAGACGAGCAGGAGACAGATCCTCCGGAGAAAATGGTCAAAGGAAAACACAAGAGGTTCAGTAAAATGTGATGAATGGAGACACTGTGACATTTGCTGGAAGGGAAAGGGGATCAATATCATCTCAGAGACCTGGGGTGGTCATTTTTTTGGAGCAGAGCCCCCCTCTTTAGAGCGTTATTGACCCTAATTCTGTCAATATGCTGCAGTGTAAAAAAGAAATAAATATTTTTTGGGAGACCTTGGCCGTGTCTGTGGATTCGAGGTCAGAATCCAAAAAGCAGAATGTCCTGCTAAAGTATACAAACTGCATTTTGACTTCAGCTGTGCTCGCTGGATGCACCGTTTGACCATTCTCAGCCGCTGTTGTGCTCAAACGTTGCTATGGGTGACAGCATATATACTAAAAATGCATGATGAATGTAAAGTATCTGCTAGATTTTGGGAGGGGGGGGGGGATGTTTCCTCAGTGCCAGTGCAAGACCGCCCACTAGTGGATGCGATAGAGCATGACAGTTTCTAATGCATTTAGGGGAGGTACATATGTATCTGCATTGAAGACCACACAAATCATGTTTAAAAGAGAATAAATATAAAAATGTTATGTTTAAAAACTGAAAAGTTATTTTAAATTACATTCAATGCCTTAAAAGAAAATCACAAAAATATTGTGTTTCTGTGAAGCTTTGCCATTGTTGCACATTAAGTAACACAGACAAAGATTCTTCAGGTCATAATAAAGAGTGTAATTGCTATAGACTGTAAATGAAAGATGGACATAATCACCATGATGTTAACCGTTGTTCTGTGAGCTCCTATTTTAATTCCTTGATTTTAGCATTACAACTGTCAACATAAGAGATAAGATAAGATAGAACTTTATTAATCCCTCGGGTGGGTTCCTCTGGGAAATTCGACTTCCAAAAAGCACAGCAACGACCGAAGTTACAGTTACAGAATTGTTATATATATATATATATATATATATATATATATATATATATATATATATATATATATATATATATATACACACACACACACACATATATAAATACAGAGACAAATATAAATAAAATATACAAAGGGGATAAATAGAATAAATAGGAATAAAAAATGGGATATATGCCAGATCTTATGTACAGTAGAGGAGGGAATAAAGTTATCAATGAATTGATTGATTTCAAATGACTTAAATTTGCCTAGCAAAGAACTCGTCCCAAACCCCCTTCAGCACACCCACACTCCTACACAACTTTAAGCCTTAACACAATAAAATGGGTGAGTTAACTAAAGATTTCACCTCCTGCACAGTTGTCACGAAAGAAAAATTATTCCAGGCTGTAAACAGGTTTATTTAACACATCTGTATTTGTGGTTCACCTTGATCCACCATCAGGCTCAAACTTTCATTTGTGCGGTATTTTAGTTTATTCACAAATTCCTCTCAGACAAAGAAACTTTAAGATTGGTTTACCACACTTTAGTAGATATGTGGATTTCATTTATTTGGGAAAGACTTATTTAGTTTACATTTCCATGAAGCAACATAGCACAACACAGACACTCTTTGGCTATTTCACTATAGTACAAGCAGCATTTGATATTCACTGTCACATCATTTCTATGCTGTGAATCATTTTGAATTCAGCTAAGATCCCTTCAGTAGCACAAATGCAGGCCCAGTGATAAGCAGGAAAGGATGAGCAATATCTGCACAGATGTGGAAGTAAAGGCCACAAAGTCCTGTGTGGTGTGTATGATGTCTCAGTGTGAGACTCATAAGACAGCACAAGCTCACTGATCCAGTCAGGGACCCGGAGGAGCGAGTGTGTAAGAAGCATGACAAAATCAGCTGTCAGGTCTGTGCCGACGCCGATCACATACATAGGTGGGAAAATGGTAACTTTAAGTTTTATTTATGTTTAAAAGATGCATGAAATTATCATTTAATTATGGGAAATAAACATAATACTAAAGATGACAGCCAGCAAGGTGGAAAACTTCTGTATACAAAGGAGGGGCGATTGTGGCTCAAGAGTTGGGAGTTCGCCTTGTAATTGGAAGGTTGCTGGTTCGAGACCTGGTTTGGACAGTCTTGGCTGTTGTGTCCTTGGGCAAGACACTTCACCCGTTGCCTACTGGTGGTGGTCAGAGGGCCCGGTGGCACCTCACCTCTGTCAGTGTGCCCCAGGGTGGCTGTGGCTACACTGTAGCTGCCATCACCAGTGTGTGGATGACTGGATAACTGGATGTAGTGTAAAGCGCTTTGGGGTCCATAGGGACTAGAAAAGCACTATACAAATACAGGCCATTTACCATGAACTTGATTGTAGAGAATCATTTTCATTTTATCAGTTTGCTTTCTTTTCCAACAAAACTCTTCAAAGGAGAGATCAAACCACATAATACAGAAGAAATAAGAAAACAGTGAGTGAACTACTGGGACTGATCGTGTCAGTAACATACTTTCACTAGATTTTAGAGGTTAGCTCAGCATCTGCTCAAAATCCAAAGAGTCAGAACATCACCAAGCTTATTTTTGCTGCGCTACCTTCTGGTGTGACCAAGCTTTCATACTTCAGTGTCCTTTTTTTTGTTTTTTTTAAATACATGCATTAAAAAGGTATGTGGCAATACATTTTTAAGAGTAAAGATGGAGATGATTTTTGTACAAAATTACTTTTGATCTAATCAAAAATGTTGGTTTGTTCTAATTATAAACCCAGTTACTATGTTATATTGTTAATATTTTAACCCTTTTTAATGGGCGGTGTATGGTTTATTATATTAAATGAAATTTTAAATGCACAACATCTTATTATAATATTTTAATACAAGAGGACTTCTCTATAATTTTAACCCCAAGTATTTGTATTATTTCATAAAACAGAAAACATCTGTAAAAATACATAAATTCTAATGTAAATTAAAGCTACCAAACTGTATAATGAGTATGGAAAATTTCTAATTTTAAATGGAAAATTTCTTTTATTTTACAGTACAGTACTCTAGCTGCCAGAATATTATTTTTGTTGTTGTTGTTATGGATTTTATTTCTTACAGTGTAGTCACTATAATTAAGAGTTCATATTAACATCCCTTGCAATTCAGATTCATTTTGTAGAGGAAGGAGTTGTATGTACAGGTTATTATAAAGGAAAAATGCAGAAATCCTCCACCTGAGCAAACACACTAGGGCAGCTTTAAACAAAATGCCTGTTTTATGAATAACTTAAATAGAAAAGTTTTCCTCATTTATCAGCACTGCCAAAAAACCTTTTGGCCTTCAGATGAGGGAAACAGAGCATAACAGGCAGCAGCTAACACCTGTTACAGCTGTACACATCTGCTTTAGCTCAGGCACACCTACAGGCAGTGTGATTAATCATCACAAATCATGAATTTTCATCATCCTCACAATCACAATGCTTCATTAATCCCTATGGATGTGGTCACTGTTACTCTAGACAACAAACACAGTAACAGACTGAACTAATTGAAATAATACAACACATTACAAAGTTACAAAATATAAGAAATACCTCTAATATATACAAATAGTTCAATTAAAAATATCCAGAATATCACAGACTCAAGTAAAAATTGTCCACTTTTGTAGTTTGTCAGAAGCTCTTCCAGTGCTGATTTAGTCCACATGGTCTCTGTTGTAATTATCCGGTAGTTTTTATGAATGATTCTTGGGAGAATGCACAGAAATAAATGGAGGAAAGTGTTCAGATATTCAAGTCTGTGATGAAGTCCATGGAAAGAGCCCACAGAGAGCTGATAGAGTAGAATTAGGTGAGGGGTGCTGGTGAACAGAAGAGGCTTGAAGAACTTATCTAAGAGCGGAAGCAAGAGACTGAAGAAGTGGAGAAGAGAAACAATGAACTGCAGCAGCTGTCACAAAGCGAAGACTACATCCTGCAGATCAGTGCACTAGTGATACAGCCTGGTCTTTAATATCTGACTTTACACCATCATCAGTGGATGTATACCCTGTATTGAGGCATCAGCTAAGATGGAAAGTCTATTTTCATCCAAGCAGCCATGCAAGGTTATAAAGCTCATTACACATCAGAAAATGTGACAGGTCAGTTTTAAACTTTAATCATTTTTAAGACACTTGCTATGAATAATGGAAAGGGAAAAAAAGCTTTACCCATACTCTGCTGTTCATCATCATCTTTGAGGTTTAAGAGCTGCACTTTTACCTGAGCTTCTGTAGTTCACTGTGACTGTTTTCACTGGTGCAGATTTCAACTGCAGCAGGCATCTGAATAAGCCTCAGTCACATAGGCCTACAAACCAGTTGGCACCCACTGTTCCTTAGGAGAAAACTAGGACAGTGTTTCCCAACCACTGTATCACGGCACATAGGTGACGTGGAAGATGATCTGGTTCCACCTGATTACTGCTCTAAGTGAGCGGTGTGAGTCACAGGCAGAATAATTACATTCTCTTCCACTAGAGGGCAGTACAACTACCTGCAGAAGAAATTACGTAGTAGTTAAGTTGGTAGTAGTAGTCAATCTTACCTGGGCCCTGAAAAAAATTCTGACCCAGATAAAGGCCCTAGCATGAGTAGTGGTCGGAAGAAAGTAAAAAAGGTATACTCGGGACAAACCGAACCATTTCCGCTATACCTGATGCACAGGGAAAAACGATTAATATGCTTTTTGTGACATTTTTGTTTGGTGGTGTGCAATGTGTGTTTCTATTGTGAAATATGTGCCATGGCTCCAAAATGTTGGGAAACCCTGCACTAGGAGGTAGTCGCAGGCATCCATAACTGTCGGCAATTTGTCTGCACACACTCGCCAGTTGCACACGCACAGTGGTGAAACAGGAAATGCAAGGAGTTTGCCTTCAAAGTAAAATTTGTGCCTTGGTTTCAGTAATAGGTTACAACTGTTAATGGTTTTTGCAGGCAAAGACTTGCATGCACACTATGGGCGATCACAGCAATCTGCTAGCAAACAAAGAATCAGAAGTACGTTTTTGGTGTAGTGCCCTCTTTGCAACCATTTTCACCCACACATTTATCCAATACACATTTTTCTCTAGCAGCCAGTGGTTGATAACAGTTGCTGACCTGTCTCCAGGCCTGTGTGACTGAGGCCTCAATAAGCCCACTGGTGTGCTATGTTGTACCCGCCACCAAAATTAACGCCAACATTTTCCAACCACCCAATATGCAAACTGAGGGGAGCACAATTTCTGT
The DNA here is from genome assembly GCF_057382185.1 of Mchenga conophoros. Taxonomy (NCBI): domain Eukaryota; kingdom Metazoa; phylum Chordata; class Actinopteri; order Cichliformes; family Cichlidae; genus Mchenga; species Mchenga conophoros. Next base: position 60,631,839 of record NC_140528.1, on the reverse strand, counting down.
TTTAAAGTTCTTGGATTGCAAATAGAGAAGCTCTAAAGTGCCATTTAAAAATAATTAACACATTAGAAAACAAGAAAATATTGGCTTGACAAAACCCGATTAAAAAAGTCTCAAGAGTGGGAAATTTAGCCTGAGAGTTTGTCAACTCTCTCTTCTCCTTTCCCCCCTCACTTCTTTCCCTTCACCTCCAACTGGTTTGAGCAGATGGCCTTGTTCTCTTGAGTTTTCTTTCTCTTAAATGTAGCTGAGCTTGTTGGATTGTTGGAGTTTCTTTGCATGGCGTTGTGGGGTCTTTATCTCACAACAGGTGAACATACTCGATATGTTAACATTAGCTAGTTTGCTGGTTAGAATAAGTTAAAACTTTAACACCATTCTCATTAAACAGGCATTACACAAGCATATGCACTTCATCACATTAGCAGGAGCTATAATACAAAATTTGCTTCTTCTATTCAGTCTTTTCATCAAATGTAAAGACATACAAATTGGATGAACTTAAGATGCAACGCTGTCTATGTGAAGTAGGTCCCTGACTTTGTCTTGGTCAGAGCATGCTGATTTTCCTAAAATGGGGTTTAAAAAATGACAGAAGGAGTTAAAGACTGGCTGAAAAATGTTGGCTTTAGACTGTTTCTGACCCCATGTCTTTGACAGTGTAATGGGTGGAAGGGGATTTGATGGAAATGCACATGGAAGGAACTAATAAACTATGTTGTCATGAAAGGTGATTTGAGCACAGCAGGAGATTTGATAAATAGAGCTATTTTTGGCAATTTATTCCCCGCCATGTATCACTGAAAACATCAACAGTATAATTTAGCACCCTGGTTATTATCTCCCGTCTTCACCCACAGACTTTGAGGCAGGGATGAAGTTTGCAGGTTCGTCACCTTTTTTTCCTGAACACCCCTACAGTAGTTTAGATTTTTATGTTCAAATTAAATTTAGAATACAATGTGTGATGCAAAGAAATTAACAACATAATCATCGATGCTGTATCTGCAAGTCAGAAAGTTCCAGCTAGTCCAGCAAGGTTCACAGAAAACACTTTTGCTGTTGCAACTCCAGGCCGAACCACAGGCAGGCACTACTGGGAGGCCAGAATGAAGGAGAAATCCAACTGCATGCTGGGATCTGCTTCTGGCTCTTTGATGAGTAGACAATAGATCACTCCCAGCCCAGAAAACAACTGTTAGTCACAGTTAGTCACAGGGAAGGAGCGAGCACTTTTGCAATAATGCAAAAGACTTACCCTTCACTTTTGTCTCCACCTCCCTAGAGGGTGGGTGTGTTTCTGGATTATGAAGAGAGGCAGGTGTCATTCTTCTTTACAGGAAAGGTTTAATCCATATATGACCTTTGCTGGGTCACAGAAAAGATAAGAGTTTTGAATAAAAATAAAACAAAACAAGTAAAAAACTAGTTTGAACAGCTCAAGCAAAAGATTGTAGAAATCAATTATCAATTTATCTCAAATCGCAAAACTTATCCATGAAAAATGACATAAAATATTTCTGCTAATGTCTTTTGAAGCTTGAACTGAGCATTATGTTTCAGTGGGGCGTGTAAAATGGACTAATGGACTGTAGGCATTGTCATACATCCTGTGAAGCTGCCACCAGCAGCTGGTTACCTTAGCAATACGACTAGAAAGAGACAGACTCTAACTAACATCTTTATTAAAACAAACCTAAAAAGGTGAATTGATGTCTGTGTGTACAGACAGGCTGTAGATTTAAAGGAAAAATCTGAGCTCTTTATGTCTACACTGTTGGAATCTGCTGGTGTTGTTTTGTTGTTGAGGGCATTTTGCTCCAGTAATCTGAGCCCCTGAGGCCTGAGGAGCTTATGGAGTTATTCTGACTTATGGCCTTTATTCTCTGATTAAACATTGCAAGGTCCATAGGAATTTTCCATATGGCACGACTGGGTCACTGAATGGTTTGACAAGTATCAAAACGTTGTAACTCAAATACTAATCTTCACAGTACCAGTTCGCCTTCAATTGATGTGAGATTTTTGAGTTCCAGGACCAGTTTGAGAGCCTCAGGGTCCTCAGGGACCAAAACAACAAACATAATCTTGCTAATAAGTACTACTTTCCACCAGCAGTGAAGGACAAGTCTCTACTCTAAGCCACCAAAACAATAATAAATAAAAGTATAAGCTCACAGCTAACAAGACTACCATAATCCGCCAACTCTATGACTGCACTTACACGAATCTCTCCAGACAATACACAGATCTAAATTGCAGACCTTTGCTGGGATCAGCGAAGGTCTAGTAGATGTCTGGGAACTAGTAGATGTCAGCTGTTTCAAGAAGTTTAAAAGTCTGCTATCAACCAACGATCCAATCCAGAGAAAGCAAACTCATTGAAAGAGCCAATCATATGATTCCAACTGTGTCTGCATCATACAAAAACGTTCAAACACAGAGCCTAAAGGTAGGAGAGAGAGACCTGCACACACACACAGACAGTAATGGGAGGAAAGATAATATTACCAAATGATGTATGTACAGTATAATATAGACCAAAAACCCCCAAAATGACACAAAACAAAACCAAATACACCCTCTGAGTTAATAGTTGTTGTTTTTTAACTTCTTTAGCATTTTTACCTTAGTATCAGTCTCAGTATTATTACAGTGCTAGTGATCACCTCTGTCTGAGACTTCTTGAAGAGCAAGTCGTTTGTGTTCTTGACTTTTATGAAGATACAGTGGCAGAAAGCCACAGAAAGCAGGGGCAGATCTCTGCAATGATGAAAATGCAACACCTTTGTTGAGCTTTGCATATGCGCAGAGCAGGGCAGGAGAAATCACTGAGCAATAACAAAAGGAGGGTTTATGTGAGAGTCTGGGTGTGTCCCACTGAGAGTGGGAGGTCCACTGCAAGTTTCAGGAAGAGTTCAACACCGGAGCTGTGTGATTCACAGCAAAGTACGTGAGGTGAAGGAGCGCACCGCTCGAGGTCAAAGGAAAACATGAGTGAGTTGTACCTGTTTTAACATAATCTTAGTGCTAGTTTCTTATCAAATGTTAGGAACTTTATCCATGCTGACACTACAGGAGGTGTAGACAGACAGATGTCTGGAATTGACGGTACCTGACTTTTTACTTGCCTAGTTTAAAACTACATATGTTAAAAAAAACATTTTAGATTTGGGTTAAACTGAAACAGTGCAGATGTCGTGACGTATAGAGGTTGTTTGTCGTAGCAGATTTGGTGGAAAAGTTCATTTGGCTCATGCCTAAGCCAAACGTATGATGCAGGTGCAGAAGGTCCAGAATATCTGCATTCCTCAGATAGTTTCTCGCCCTCAACAGGACACAGTGACACTGTTGCAGATAGTTCCTTGTTTGTGGTGATACTTTCTCACTGGATGTCACATAACTGTTAACTGGAAAAAGTGTCTTCCTGGCTTTGTCTTACTTTGTTTTGAGGACAAGCTGTGGATCAGTTTAGGCCTTATTTTTGTTTGACACCTGTACTAGATTTAAAGTGGCGGTCAATTTTTTTTGCTTGTAATCAGGAATTCTAATTTCATTTTTACTGTTTGGTGCTTTGAACAATCCGTTTTTGAATTTGAGGTAACAGCAACAGCAAAATTAGGGAGTGTATTCTGGAAGTTGGACATTGGACAAAAAAAAGTGAGGGTGGGAGATGATTCCACTGCCTCCCCATCCACTGCAGTTTATTATCTTAGATGAATAAGAAAATGGTGAATTGCATTTTTTTTTTATATAGAAAGCTCAGAAATTCTAATCAGTTTACAAAAACACAAAAAAAGTAGAATACTTGAATTAGCCCTTTTCCCCCTAACTCTGAATGGAAATTTACCACCTCCTGACATAAACCTCAGACAGATATACAGAGGTCAAAAAAAGAGAAAGAAATTATCAGCCAATCACTAAATGTCAGGTTTATGTCACAGCTGCACTAAATGATATTGCACTGTACTGATAATGAATCATTTTTAATGTTTCTGTAATGTTTAATCCACCAGTTTGTACAAGACCTTTAATAGAAATATATTTCATGTTAAAATATATTATCCATGAATTTTATATTTTACTGTTATACAAAAAAGCAGAAAAAAGTAAAATAAATTAGAATTTTTTAAATGTATTTATTTATCCAATTACAGTTATTGACAGGTATTACTGAACATTTTAAATAGATTTCTAAAATATTTGTGTCTTCTAGTTTTTGTGACAGGTGGGCAATTTATTGAGCACTGTAGATCTTTCAGGTCACGATACAAAATGACCTCATTACACATATAATTTTGTCTCATCTCCTCTGTGGCTCCTTTTGCCCTAATTTGACTGCTCCAAGTTCATTTTTATCCAATAAGGACGGATAAACCAGATACGAAGTCGACAAAAACAACTTAAACCTAACCAAATCATTTTTAGGATGTAAAATGATGTAATATGTAAAGTCTCCAGAGAAAAGCTGTCACTTATAAGAAGATTAAACTGCTGTCCTCAGGTCCCTTCCTAGTGAGTTTCACAGCTGTTTCTATGCAGGTTTCTGTCTAGGCTTCCACACGACTCAAGTGAGTCACGTGCCACATATCTTAAAAAAAAAAAAGAAGATAAAAGTCAAATGTTAAGATCTGCTTTAAACGGTGTCTGTACTGACTGTTCTAATTATATTATAAATACACATGTACTAAGCCTCTCACACTTCCTTCTGTCTTCCAGGCTTTAATTCTCTCTCTGAGGAGCAGTTCACTTGCTCCATCTGTCTGGAGATATTTGTGGAGCCCGTCTCCACACCATGCGGCCACAGCTTTTGCAAGGCCTGTCTACAGGGCTATTGGAACCACAGCAAGAAGTTCCTGTGCCCAATGTGCAAAAAGAGCTACTCTAGAAAGCCTGAGATGAGCGTCAACAGGGTCCTGGCTGAAATATCCTCCCAGTTTCAGGGGCTGGTGGTGGCTAAAAGCACCGCCTCTCACGGATCCAGATGGAATTTGAGCTCAGATACGGGCGAGAGCAGCTCGCCAGTGAAGGATACCGGAGAGTTTGCCCAGCCTGGGGATGTTTCTTGTGATGCTTGTATTGGAAGGAAGTTAAAGGCGCTGAAATCTTGTGTGAACTGCCCTGGGTCTTTCTGCGAGTCCCACCTCAGGCATCATAAGAAGGTGGGTTTGTTAGATGTTAATTAATTAAATAACCTAAAAGCAAATATTTCTATAAATTTTAAGAGCAACTGTATTTATGTCTCTGTACCACTCATGCCCATACTGTCCTCCAGGTCAGGGCAATGATGTCTCATCGTCTGATTGAACCAACTTTCCACCTGGAAGACAAAATTTGTAAGAAACACGAACGTCTCCTGGATGTGTACTGCCGGACCGACCACATGTGCATCTGCTCTGCCTGTGCCGATGCCACACACAAATCCCATGAGACTGTCTCCATTGACCATGAATTTAAGAAGAAGATGGTCAGTATCCCTGTATGACAAGATCATTAAAATGACTCCTGAGATATTTTTATGATATAAAAGCAGGAACATTTTGGTAAGACACACCTCTGGTTTTTTTTGTCTCACAGGGTAACATGGGAAAGAAGAGATCAGAGCTGAAACATTTGATCAAGGAGAGAGCCAAGAAACTTGACGAGATCAAACAGTCCATCAAGGTCATAAAGGTAAGTCTAATAAAAACCTGCATGTGACATCATGGTTAAGCTACTAAGAAACAGAGATTAACTTAACAATTTTAAGTATTCGAGCCTTCATCGAACTAGCTTTGAACATCCAGACGTCACAAAAATAATAGATTATAACATAAACATCGGTCATTGGTTATGGTAAACATTCAGCCAACATTTCCAGTATTGGTATCGACATTTGGCTGACTGATCGACAGTCAGTGCTAAGAACTGTTTTTATGTAAATTTTGTCTAGTTTTGTATTCAGTAAAGAGTCAAGCTTTGAATCCAAATTAAAAAGCAAATCGTGGATTTGCCTTACGAGTCCTTTTTAAAAAAAAAGAATGTAAATTTTGTGTAACCTCCTGGTCACAAACAGCGTCCACAACAGTTAAGCTTTTTACGATGATCTACACTGTTAAAAACTTGTAAAAATGCAATCTACTGTTTCAATATGAATTTTCCGAACAACAAATTTTTCCCATTTCTAACCCTAACAGTGTACAATCTTCCAGTTTATAATTGCACACATTTTGTGCTGAAACCTTTTAAGTTATAGTTTCATTACAATTGAAAACCTAAATTTAATCCAAAGCTACAATAATATGCAAATACTCCTCAGCTACTCACTGACCTCGTGGTTTTGGTATGTGTGACACACACAGCATCTGTTGGGATTTTTCTTTTCAGGAATGCATTAACATGTACAGCTGTTTGTCTTCAGAACTTAAGCTGGACACTGATCATTTAAAATCAAACTGAAACATTTTTTTAATCAGAATCAACCATGCAGTTGTGAATAATCTATTGTCTTCTATTTTATGCTGTGTCATTATAACTGGAGTTGGTCTTGTTTGAGTTTGTTTGGAGTCTGGTATTTTTTAATGCGTCTGTTTCCTGATACATTTTGTATGCCACTGATTTTTATCTGCTTGTGTTTCGAAGTCTAACTAGGGATAAGCATTTCAAGTGCTGTGTTTTGGAGCATGATTCGAGAAACACATTTGTGTCCACGATACTGTTTTCAATCTAAAACTCCACTCACGTTTTGTTATCTCCGAAAGATTTCAAGCTGAATTCTTAAGCGTCGCACCAGTGCGGCATTTCCAAAGGCATCTTATCAGAAGTGGCTGATACAAACAGGCCAGTCCTTTTACACTTGTACATGTATTTGAGAAACAGCCTAATCGTTGCTGTTGTAAATATGTTTAAAGTGCATTTCAAATATTTGCCAGTCTGCTCTCATATAATGTTTTTCTTTAGCTGAAGCTCAAAAGCCTTATTTGCACTTTAAGCAGCTTTGTGATCCAGAAAAAGCTGTTGCTCAAGGGCAGCTGTAAGACGACCAGCAGCAGTTTATTAAAAGCCAACAGACACTTAAGTTTTACCCCTAATAACGTAGATTCATCTTTATTAGTCATCGAAGCAAGGTGAGCCAACTAAAAGACCTATGCTCCAGTACAAGCAGGACATATTTGAGGCGGGATGCCACCCACATCTCATACCTCTCATGCTCTGCAGTAGCAGATAAGGTGGAGCACTAATGTCATTTGTTTTTGTCTTGTGTACACACACTCAGATCCATGTCTGAGGCTGTTCAACCAGTGAGACCAGTGTAAACATTTACATTTAGTTTCTCACACACCCTGTTTCCAGCCACAGCCTCCCTGCAGTAAAATGCTGCTTTGGAATAAGAAATGAAAAGATAACAAGCCTGAGTGGTTTTCCAGGACAATTACACTAATAATGCTGGGAGTGTAACAGGTTTTACCAGGGTAACACTAAATATATCAGTTGTCCTATGTTTAGGTTTTCACATCTTGTCACACCTGGGTAGTTTTGAATTTGATGACACATATGCAAAACATTCATGAGTGAAATTTCCTGGTTTCAGTGTTACTCTTGGTTTCCTCTTTCTGGAAACCTTTTTTCCCACAGTTCCCTCTGTGTTTACTGTACAAACACATGGACTCGTGTCCAGCTACATGCTGCTGACAGACTAAACAACACACTGAATTTATTGAGTAAGTTTAACATGCATGTAACTTATCAGTTTGAGATGGTGGTTTCAGCGTCTAATGGAAGATGTAACCTGTCAATCCAGTTAGACAAGTGGCGCGCAAAGACACTTAAGAGGCAACTGACTAAGTAAACATCTGGGTTTTGGTTGTTTTTTTTAAACTGCAGTACTTACATGTTAATTTGCTAGAATCATTATGGTAGTTTTATTTAATGCCTCCAATTCCGTCAATCATTACGTCAAACAAATAGAGACTCATATAGAAAGATATATACAACAATCAACACTTTAGGCCAAAGGTGAGTGTGGACAAGAGTCTCATTAAAAAAAGGAACATTTAAACAAGAAACCTTTGATATAAAATGACATTTTATCAGGACTTTAAAAAGTCTACAACTTCATGCTAGCATTAAATGTGCAGGACAATAGTAATAATAAAGATAATGCTGTGTTAGCGTGTGATAAATAAAGGAGCAATTCCACATTTAGTGTCATTTAGAAACAGTAGCAGAAAACTTAAAGCAAAATTTCCAGAGGTTTGCTCCAGGTATGTAAAAATCTGTATGTTACATAAAGATGTTTATGCAATACTTCTCTCTTATCACTCTAACTGCCTAAATAAGGTGCAATTACTCATGTCAAACCCTGAACTTTGAAGAGAACAAACAAATAAAGATGCCAGTCATCTAAATTGCAACATGAGAGTTGTTCTGTGGAAAGTCGTAATTGTGAGTGGAAACCAAGATCATTTAATGGGGAACTTAGTTTTTCTTGTCAAAGATTTAAAGGTGCAGAATAACATGCTGTGAAGCTCCACGTGTAAAACAACAGTTAAGATCCTACAAGGACACACCAGCCGAAGGGTCTGCAGACAGAAAGTGACTCCCAAAGTGAGCCTTGGTGATTAAGTGAACCTTTGAGGCGTTTCACCTCAAACAAATGACACATTTTAATGTTTAAATGAAATGTGACCCTATGCTCTTGTCATTGGGAAGAAAAAAAGAGTTCAAATGGAGCGATGCTATCAGGGAGCAAAAAGAAGGGTGTGGATGGAAAATCATTTTCAACAAAAAAAAAAGTGCAACAATAAAAGGAAATAATTCAGCATAAGCTGACTTCACATGTGAAATCAGGTTCGGACACTCTCTAAAATTTTAGAGAAAAAAATGTAGGGTGGTGTCTAGGTAGAGAACACAGAAGGTGGCATGTATGATGCATACTCACAGCAACTGTTCCCCACACAAACATGCTTCTATTCAAGCCAATATAACTGGAACTTTGTGCAAAGGAGCTGGCATTTTAAAGGCTAATGTCTGATGCGGCTGCATCAAACATTTGCATTTTCATGTGTTTCTCAGAGTTGTGGCTCAAGTTAATCTCAAAGATCCTGCATTCCCACAATGCAGTTTATGTAATGTTTGTATAGAATGTTCTCTACCTCATTAACGCCACGTACAAGACAATAAATAACTTCTTCCACAGGATTAGCACTATCTCAACCTGTCCTCCAAGCTCCCCTGTAAAAGGAGCCGTGTTACTCAGTAACTTCTAGACTCTGGTTAATCTGTAAGAACTTTGTTGCTAAGAATACGCAGGCATTCCTCCTTAAACCCGGTCTTCGGTCTTGAACACGATCTCATCTGGACTCTGAGCTTTTCTCATGTTCACACTGGTAACACTGGCCATGTGGCGCTCACATTCACAGGCCAGTGCTCAGAAGGAGTTGGAGGAAAGCTGGCAGGTGTACGCAGAGCTGCAGCGTCTGGTGGAGCAGAGTCAGGCGGAGCTGGTTGAGCTAATAGCCACGAGGCAACGTGAGGCGGAGCGTCACGCCCAGGAAATGGCCAGGGGTTTGGAGAATGAACTCAGCCAACTGAGGAGGAGGAGCAATGAGCTAGAAGCCCATGCACAGACGCACGACAAAGTGCTTTTCCTTCAGGTACTACAGAGCTCCATGTGGGTCTAACACACACTGGCATGCAGACAGGTCCAGGTCTTGAGACAGTATCTTCACGCTTTGGATGCTTTGGATGCTAACTTTATTTTTCTGTACTAATTATAGCTAGCCTTTAAAGTTCTTGCTTTTCCAGCTTGGCCTACATACTGAAAACACAATTACTGTGCATTTGGGGCAGAGCATTTTATTAGAAGGCTAAAGACTTAACAGAATAAGCTGTGCTATTCACAATAATGGAAATCTCACAGGCATCTAAAACACAAGACTTTCTACCCTTATGATTTCACCAGAAAAGCCTGAACAATATCATATGGATCGTATTATACTGAACATATCTCTGTTTTCTGTGTTCTGAAAACTGTATACACACTTTACTTTTAATTGCAAAGCCAATTATTTACCTCTGTGGCTGCACCAGCTGTGTTTGCTCAGAGATTTTGAGACACAACATCAAAAGCCTCCATGAGCAGACCGAGCCTGTTATAGCCATTTCCCCATGTGAATGAATAGATGTCTTTGAAGTTGCTACTTTAGAGGTTTTCTACATAGCATCAATGGAAGTGAAGGCATGAAGCCTCGAATACCCAGACACATCAAAGCTGAGAGTAAGCAGACCAGTGCATCTCTTTTTGATAGACAGGGAATTTACTTACCACATTTGGACAATGCCCTCTACTGAGTGCTCTCTTCTTTTCCCGTCAGAGCAATAATGTGTCTCTGTTCTGTGTTTCCCATTAACAAAATTAAATAGGACAGCACTGAGCACACTGTTGGCGTCATATTTAGTGTGTTCTTTTCATTGTAAACTTTACAGACTTCATTTCCTTTGACGCACCGTTCATCTTACCTTGCATGACCTCTCTATTTCACGTAGAACCTGACATCACTGTCACCCCTACCCGAGCCCACTGATTGGTCAGCGGTCAGCATCAATACTGACCTTTATCTGGGAACCATCCGGTCTTCGGTCAGCAGCCTCATTGATAAGTTCCAGGATGAGCTTAAAAGAATATATGGGAAAGGTAAGGGCAGCTAGCCAAACTTGTGACCTAATGCACTTATGCAGCTATTAAAACCATTGTATTTGAGAAACTGTACAAAACAACTAGTGCTGCAGCATTACCATGCCTACAATGCTAGAAGCAGAGCATGGTTTACATATAGACTTACCACTTTATTAGGTGCTTACTTAGACTTACTTAGACTTAGATCCTCCCACGACGATCGGCACATCGGGCGACAAGAGAACGCCATTGAACTCGGTCCATCGCGGCGGTTACTGTTTCATCCCATGACAGTTCAACCGAACATAATTCTTCAAGGAAAGTACTCCTCCACGTTATTTTGGGTCTTCCTCGCCGTCTCTTTCCATTCCTTGGGTTCCACAGAAATGCGATGCGGGCGGGTCTGTGGAATTATTATTATTGTTAGGTGCACCGGTTCAAATACTCATTAATTGAAAATACCCAATTAGCCAATCACATGTCAGCTGAGCTTCAAACCATGAAGATCAAAATGGGGAAGCGACTTGCAACTTGGTTAATGCTGCCAGATGCGCTCAATATTAGTACAGCTGATCTACAGTCATCTCTACAGTTTACAGAGAAAAGTCTGAAAAGGAGAAATTATCCAGTGAGCAGCAATTATCTGGGAGAAATGGCTTGTGCCTGTTGATGTCAGAGGAGAATGATTGGACTGCCTTTAGCTTATAGGAAGGCAACAGCAACAAAAAAAACACTCATTACAAACAAGGTTTGCAGAAGAGCATGTCTGAGTAGCAACAAGTCAAACCTTGAAGCCAGTAGCGGTTTTTGATACAGGTGACACGGGCGGTTGCCCGGGGAGGCATAGTGGTGGGGGACGGCATCACGGGCATGGGCAAAAAAAATAAAAAATGCTCATACTCATGCTGCCCCGACGTCATGCCAGCGCATATTGGGAATGCCATAGGCACCGATCGATTTTCTATCGGCCATTTGCTGGGAGTAAGGGCGCCCTCGTTTGCGAGGTGCGCCTGCTGCTTGCGGCACAGGGAGGAGAGGGTGGGGCGGCGGGGGAGTTTCTGGTGGCTGGAGCAGCATTTAATAACTCACAATAACTCGTCAGCCAAACAGGCTAGGACCACCACTGCTTGAAGCAGAAGACCATACCAGGTCCATGTGGCTATGACTGACACAGGCTCATCAAAATTAGACATCAGAAAACTGGAAAAAATGTTGCCTAAACTGATAAGTCATGATTTCAGACTGTAGGTGCAAACAATATGAACGCATGGATCTTAGCCCTTTAGTTCCAACAGAGCATCATTTAAACCCTAGTGCATATCATGCAGGGCTAGATACATTTAAATAAATACCTTACATAATATTAGCACATATTCAGCAAAATCTTTTCTTAATCCTTTTTCTGAAAGCACTTTTAAAAATGAGCGATCTGAAATGGCTCATGTTTTATGTATTAAATGCAAATCAACATGTCTGCAATCATTTGGAAGAGTGTTTTGAAAAATGTTCATAGTCACAATGAGTATTTTCCATTCTGCGTACGCTGCATACAGTTCCGCAGCTTCAAGTACCCCTTTAAACTGAAAATCAAACTCGCAGCAGGCTTTACTGGGATCCCTGCATGGGATAATGAATGCAAAGTTCTAGTACAATCCATCCTCCCTTGTCTAATACAAACCACACATCCTGTGCAAAATCCAAATCGGTGATATGTAGGTCACTGTACGCACACTTTGGAATGGAAAGTGACTCATCATCGCGCCACACTCACACGGTCACACATGCAAGACGGTTGGACAGATGGAGATAGTGTTGATGCCGCAGATCATCCACTTGGGATCGCTGGAAGAGGCAGCTGACTGACAGCGGCACATGCATCGAGCATTTAGAGCTCTGGTTCAGATCTGTGTGTTTACCACCCACACGTGCCATCTGCTGTGACTTTGACACACTCTCTCTCTCTCGCTCTCTCTCTCTCTCTCTCAGAGCTCCGGAAGGTGCAGAACTACGCATGTGAGTAACACTTCTACTGTGTTAGCTGGGTGACATCCATGGTTTGTAGCTATAATTCTTCTAGGGAGCACATTCGTGCCACTTGTACATAAGGGTGTTAAAGTAAAGCAGGAGGCCTCTCTTGAGTAAATGATGATGCTCATTTCTTCTAAATGCCCACAAAATGGAAGTAATTCTTCACAGCAGAGATGGGATTGCTCCCGTAGCATGCTGCCATTTTACAGACACCCTTGTGGCATGTTCAGGAATAAGGAGCCCATTATTATTATTTTTTTTTTTAGCAGAAGTGGCAATAAATAATGCAGATTTTTCTCCCTGTCTCATATTCTGCTCCTTCCTTTTCAGCTGAGGTGATTCTGGACCCTGCCACAGCCCAGAGGAACCTGAATGTGACTGATGATGGTCAGCAGGTGAGGTATGAAGAGCGCAAATCCACTCACTGTGAGGGTCCAAAGCGCTTCAGCCCGGCCCTCTTTGTCTTGGGCCGGGAGGGGATCAGCACGGGGCGACACTACTGGGAGGTGGACGTATCGCGAAAGACGGCCTGGACGCTCGGCGTGGCCCGCGCTTCTGCCCGACGCAAGGGTGAGATCAAGCTGAGTCCCGAGGGTGGGTACTGGTGCCTGTGGCTGAAGAACGGGGAGGTGAAAGTGCTTGCGTCGCCCCGCTTGCCTCTAGTGCTGCCTTCCCAACCCAGTAAAGTAGGAATCTTTCTGGATTACGAAGGAGGCCAGATTTCTTTCTATGATGTGAAGTCTCGTCTGCATATCTACAGTTTTATCGATAGCTTCAGTGAGAACCTGTACCCGATCTTCAGCCCCTGTCTCGCCCAGGAGGGGAAGAATAATGCCCCACTCATCATAACCCATGTTAAACACAGCTGAGGGTATAGTCAGTCGGCATTAGGTTATGCATTCTGTTTATATATAAAACATCTTTTTTATACACACCGCCATCACTTTCTCAGCATAATACTGGCTATTTTCTGAGGTAAATTCTTTATTGACTGATACATGTATTATAATGGTACATTTACAATTTATTTAAATGTAGGCAGTTTTTTCTTTGCACTATCATCTGTTAACTCAAACTTGGATTACAGTAAAGAAGAAATATGTAGTGATGTGAAAACATGTGAAGGACAATAAATCATTCTTTTTTTGTTTCTTACTTGATGATAGATGAGTTTGAGTAAAGCTGGCACTTTCCCTACTCTGTAAGTCTTTGTGTAACTGCAACTCTAAGGCTCAGAGAGCCAAGTAATGAAGTTAAGAGATGCAAACTTCGTTTCTAGTGATTTAGACTTTGCCTGGGGAATCGAATCAAGGTTTCTTGTACTTGTACCTACCTATTGTAATTAAGACTGTATCCTATGGACATTATTGTAAAAACCAATATAGACACATTAAGTGGGGATAGCATGGGGAGACCAGTGCAATCATTTTACAGCTTTAGTTACTGTAACTATTTTGCACATCAAAAGTAATATAAAACACAGTTATCTGCTTTTTTCATATAACAGAATCTGTATTAATGTTGTATATATTTAATGACTTTGATCTCCACTACTTAAAAAAAAAAAAATGATAGGATCACCTGTTTAAAGGCCATGGAAAAGTTCTCTGTTTCTACATGAATCACATACTTTTGTAACGTCTACTGAACTTGTTCAATAAAGCTGATTAAGGCACAAAATGCATGACTTCCTGTTAACGAAGAAACCAACTCAACTGAATTTTATATATATATATATATATATATATATATATATATATATATATATATATATATATATATATATCACAAAAACAGTCATGTCAAAAAAATATTTACTGTAGCTTAAGTGACTTAAGCTGAATTTCCTGCTGAACTTATTACCCCTCTAATTTGGACTTTCAGGGTAACCAACAACAGACAAAGAAAAAAAAGCCTATAGGTCAAAATTTGAAGTGATTATCTCAAAATTTCCAGTTGGGTATCTCAAGTTTTTTTTTTTTTTACTTACTCAGCAGTTTGAATCAATAAATTTGAGATAACTCAAGTTTTCACTTAACCATGCCTGTCATTTTATCAGTGGCAGTGTCCTACTTTTCAGGGCCTCAGACACACCCATGTTTGGTAACCTAACAGTCTGTTTTGTTTTTAAACCTATGTCATTGGACAATTCAAGCCATTTGATCTAGAAACTAAAAAATATATATCTTGTTTTATTTTATCTCACTCATATTAACTGTCCATTAAGTCACGACAGTAAATAAGATTACACAAAAAACATGAACTCTCCTGATGGAGTCATAACATAATTAAAACACCTGCACTTTTTTTGCAGTGGTTATCACATTGTTTACTTTTTCTTCAAGGGTTTATGTAGACAAAACATTTAAAAAAGAACTGTCAGGAGACTGAATTACACTGAACTTACTTTTGTTATAAATCGACAAAAGCAACCTTGAAATGTGAGCTCTGTCTTTGGGGTTGGTTAAATAGGCCTCTGGTATAAGAGAAGATAAAAAAAAAAGCCTCTGACTAAGGCATCCTCTGGATCCCTTTAGCTTAGCATAGCTAAAAAAAAATATCAGTGATCTATATCATGTATAATCTCCACAAAATATAGAACTATTTTAGTGTCAGCTGTCTGTTTTACTACACTTGTAATGTTGAACTTTAGCAATGCCAGCAAAGAGAGAGAAGAAAGTGTTTTTAGTCATAGACAGCATGAAGGAGATAGACTGTAGTAGCTACCGTCGTGTCATCCACTGGTTTCTGACATGTCTTTCTGAAGCCTCAACTTTGGCATTTTTACCATCACCATCTTTAAAAGAATGGATGATATGAAGAGGGATGGGTTTGACTGTGAAACTACATGCTAGTTGGCAAACTACTTACCAGTCATACGTCATTAGCTGGTGAACAGTGGTCATGGTTAAGGCTCTATTTTGAAATATACAATGATACAAAAACTATAAAGCTTTATAAATCGACTTCATTTTTGATTCAGTATAACCAGAAATCAGTGACTGAGTCCACAAACTGTTTGCAGAAAGCATGGCCTTCTATCAGGCCCAAAGGTTTTGTTTGTTTTTTTACAACCACAGCTATCGCTCTCTGGTGGCCTTCAGGTAGAATGCAGGTTTAAGACACTTCCACGTTGACTTATTCTTTTTTAAAACCTGGATATTACATCCATGTTTTTATATGGTCTGTGCTTCTAATCTTTGTGCTAAGCTAACAGTCTAATATTTTTTTGTGTTTTAAATTTTGCCAATTTGAAAATCCTACAATTATTAACACAAAAAATTAAATCCTCAACATGTAAGCGTTCTCAGATTTTAGTGTTACTTCTGCTATTTTAATTTCTTTGTCAAACTCCTGAATTTGACCCTAGCTAATGTGCTGTATTCTCTGAAGACTTAAAGCTATTCCTCCTGGAGCTTTGAGGGTCATGGCCAGAGAATATTTGTATCTAGGTTAAAAGGAGACTGAGGGAGCGGGGTATATTTTGGGTCTGAGTAGAGTGTGTGTTTGTGTGGGGGGCGGCTGTAAGGGGCAGCGGTTACAGCCTGTCTCATATGTCAGTGCACTGTGGAGTCTCCAGGCAGCTGCTCTCTGGTGAGTTTCCCAGATCTCTGTTTTTTGTCTCTCCCTTCACCTCCTGTGTTTTTAATTTCCACAGGGTATCATCTGCTTCTCTGTACACAGACATAACTCTTAGGGGAGTATTGTTGTTGGATTTTTTTTTCTAATAACATTTTTATTCTAATGAGTGCTGACCTGTGGTATGGACTTTCTTTCCATTGCAGGCAGGGAATTATAGATTAAAATAGTTCAAGAGAAGACTTCAATCGTAGAGTTATAAGTTTGTATATTTTTAGGTACTAGGTGTTCATTTATCAAAATAAGAAAGTTTAAGCGCTGCCAGCACTGCAAGACAGGTCATGCGGTACGCTAGTATTTTTGGAAAAATCTTAATCTGGTCTGTCACGAACACCTAGGCCTGAAGCTGCCTGTCTTATAGGTCAAACCTGCTTACTTGCAGCTTCACAGATACATTTGTGTCGCAGTGTACCAGCGTACAGGAGAGACATAATAATCTTTAGCTTGTGATATGGAGTTTGCTTTTAAAAAGAAAAGATTAGGAGTTAAAATTCATGTGATGATTCTATTAATTGCCGTCCTCTGATAAACTTATTATAGTTATAGTTGTATTTATCTATAAATTTCTTGGGTCAGAAATTAAAAGCAGTGTGACTATTACAATATGTGGCCACAAGAGGGCAGTATCAATATTTAAATACTTTCAAAATATCTTAATATAAATAATGATTATGAAAGATGTTGACTATGTTTTGTATTTAAATATTGACATATGCATGTAAGCTCTTAAAATGAGTCGGGACTAATCGGGACTCATTTGTCATTATTCTAAATGTTTACCTAAAACATTATGACCTGTAATTTCAAAGCATGTAATGATAAATGAGTCCCGCCATGCTTTGCTTTGTAGATCTGCTTGTAGACGACATCATTAAGGTCATGCCATCTAATCCTAGCGACCTCGATATCACAGCAGGTTTGATGACCCATTCAAAGGCTGGTTGCTTGCACTGAAAATGACCCTGCCTCTCCGCCGTGCAGGAATGGCCACTACTGGGAACCTTTCAGAAGAGCAGGTGCACTGCTCCATCTGTCTGGACGTCTTCACCAACCCCGTGTCCATCCCCTGCGGACACAACTTCTGCCAGAGTTGCATCCTGGGATACTGGAAAAGCAGTCCTTTGTATCAGTGTCCTATGTGCAAGAAGTCCTTCTACAAAAGGCCCGATATTAGTGTCAACACTGTCTTGAGGGAAATTGCAGAGCAGTTCAAGGAGATTAGGATTAAAAGCATGGAAGGGAAGGGAAGCAAGGAAGAGGGAGAAGGGAAAGAAAGGAAGTGGACAATAGAAAGGAGGAAAAGGGAGGATGAGGAGAGGCTTTTGGAGAAAGACCAGAAAGAGCAGCTTTTGGAGGAGCTGAAGCTGAAACAAGAGGAGAAGAGAAAGAAAGAGGGAGTGAAGGAGAAACAAGGAGAGAAGAGGCCACAGCAAGAAGACTTACCACCTTTAATCCCTCCAATTTCACCTCCAAAGACCTCTCCTCCACTGGCACACCAAGCCACAGCACAAGAGCCACCGCCTCCACTTCCCCAAACATCACCCCCACCCTCACCTCAAATCTCTGCTTCTCAACTTCCTCAGACCTTACCATCTCCTTCTTTCTCTTCGCTCCAATCTCAATCTTGGGAGGAAGTCTTGTGCGACGTTTGCCTTGGAGAAGGTAGGCCGAAGGCGGTCAAATCCTGCCTGGTGTGTCTGACTTCATACTGCGAGGAGCATCTGAAATGTCACTCAGCCCGCTTCACTAAGCACAAGCTGATGGAGCCCGTTGCCAACATGGAGGACAGGATGTGTCCGAAGCACGAGAGGCTCCTGGAGCTGTTCTGTAAGAAGGATCAGATGTGCGTGTGCGTCCTCTGCACCGAGACGGACCACAGGGCTCACTACACAGTCCCTGTGGAGAGAGAATGGACAGAGAAAAAGGTGAGACAGATGCGCTGCCATCCAAATATAGGACAGGGACCAAATGTTTATCTGTGCTGGAAAAGATTTCAAGATATTTGCGGGTCAATTCTTGCCGGTTCATCAACTGCCTCCCCCCGGACCAGCTCAGACTTAGCTAAAGGAACTCAAGTGGAAAGATTCATGTCTTACTACCGCTGTTCTCTTTTTTGTTGGAGGGATAGTTTCAAATCCATTATCTAAAAAACCACTTGACCTAGGCCCTTCAAAATGTTTAGAGTAAAAAATTGGTATCACTGTTCTATAAATATGGACTCTTGCGAGTGCAGCCAGAGTTAACGTAAAATGATGGATGCTTGAAGTCACGATCGCTGACAGCAGATCTGGAGAACTGCAGAAAGCACAGTTATACAGATAGGAGACTGATATTTTGTTTACACCTTGTCATGTACGATTTACGCAGTATTTTTTAACATAGTTTAAATCAGGTGATTGGTGCCAAAGATAAAACAGATAAACTCTCATACTTACACACGGAGGACTAAATGGAAAAGCTTCAGACTTTCGTTAAACACACTTCTGCTTGAAGTGTTTGTTTGCAGGCTCAAATGTATTACTGTTACTTGTACATGGTTGAAGACTAGGATGGGACAGAGCCTTTCAATCTGTGGCTCCACAACACTCCAGTTTCATTTGCCAGACTCTGTGGACTCCTTCAAAAGGATTCTTTAGTTATTAATATGAATAAATATGACCTTTTTTGGAGATGCATACTACTGTATGCGCTGGAAGCAGAGCAAGATATTTTCATTGAATTATTTATGCACCCTCATTTCTCAGCAAGAAGTTCTCTTTTCTTTTTCTTTCTTTTTTTTGTCTTATCAAGAAAAAAGGATCAGCTCAGATGGCACCCAGTACACACCCTCTCTGCTATTTATAGTCAGCTAATTGTTCATCTTTAGTTAATGTCATAAGTTCACAGATTCCCACATTCAAAATGGTGAAAGATATTCAAATGATGGTTATGATGCACATTTTTCATTGTTAATTGTTAATCGTATCGTTAGTAATGCACTGTAGATAGATCAACCACATAAAAAAAATATTATGTAGAGTGCTTAACAGATTTATAAGATCAGCTGTGACAGAAATGACAAATATTTTTGAAATTTGTCAAAAATGTTTGTATACAGACATTTCTGGACTTCACTGGGAAGTCAGAAATTAATTAAGTGTCACATTTAACCCCAGAAAGTTGATTCTGTTCATTTAGACGTTTGATTTCAGTGGGAGAAGCGTTTTGTCACTCAGGTCCTGACAAAATTTTAAGATTTATGGCTAAATTTAGTATTAGATATATCATTTAATAATAATAATGGATTGGATTTATATAGTGCTTTTCAAGGCACCCAAAGCGCTTTACAATACCACTATTCATTCACTCTCACATTCACACACTGGTGGAGGCAAGCTACAGTTGTAGCCACAGCTGCCCTGGGGCAGACTGACAGAAGCGAGGCTGCCATATTGCGCCATCGGCCCCTCTGGCCAACACCAGTAGGCGGTAGGGTAAAGTGTCTTGCCCAAGGACACGACGACCAGGACAGAGAGCCCGGGGATCAAACCGGCGACCTTCCGGTTACAGATAGGCTTCCCAACCCCCTGAGCCACGGTCGCCCCATTTAGATCAGGGGTAGGCAACTCCAGGCCTTAAGGGAGTGTCCTGCAGGTTTTAGATATCACCCTGGGTCAACACACCTGAATCACATGATTAGTTCATTACCAGGCCTCTGGAGAACTTCAAGGCTTGTTAAAGAGGTTATTTAGTCATTTAAATAAGCTGAGTTGGATCAAGGACACATCTAAAAGCTGCAGGACACCGGGCCTCGAAGCCTGGAGCTGCATACTTCTGATTTAGATTTAAATAGAACTTGCACATATTGGTGGATTAACCATTACAAAAATATAAAAAATATTTTCATAATTACAAGTACCGTTAATTTAGGGCAGCTGTGGCATAAACCTTATATTGGGTGGTGGTCTAATACATTTATTAAGCACTAAATGACCCCTTGGCACCACCAAGCTTTGACCTATTGTGCCCTTAACATGTCAGAAAGGTTTGGTGATACAACAGGTTCTGTTGTTTGTGAGTCTATGAGTTGAATTTTTGTTTGTTTTTTTGTTTACTTTTACTAAACTAATGATTCAACCTAAACCTTCCAGGATTTTAAGGAAACATTAACACGAACAACTATGCTGCACAGACCTCGCCTTGTACAGCAGGCTGGTCCACAGTGTCTTTATGATGTTATCTTCTCTGTTGCCTGATTACAACTAAAGACTAATAATCTTTTCACATCATCAAGTTTATAATTACCACAAGTCATGCCCGTGTGATCTGATACTGTGCAGGCACAGCTTAAGAGGACAGGAATAGACGTTCAGCAGATGATCCAGGACAGAGTGAAAAAGGTGGAGGAGATCAAACACTCTGTGGAGCTCAATAAAGTGAGTTTTTACCTTTGCATGGCCACGTCACAATCTACACTCACATGGCACATGGTTGTTCAACATACATGTGCTTTTTGTACTTTCAGGCCAGTGCTCAAAGAGAGATTGAGGAAAGCATGCAGGTCTTCTCGGAGCTGGTGCGCTCCATCCAGAAAACTCAGGCCGAGCTGGTTTTGGTCATCGAGGAGAAGCAGAGGCAGACGGAGAGGTGGGCTCAAGGCCTCATTACTGAACTGGAACAGGAAATCACTGAGCTAAAGAGGAGGAACACAGAGTTGGAAACCGTTGCTCGGACTGACCACATTCATTTCTTAAAGGTGAGAGAGGCTTTGTTTCAGTGCTCAGTGTCGGGGAGCCAAATTTAAGTTGTGGTACTTGATATTTTACCTTGCAAGGTGTACAAGTTCATGGATATTTTTCTAATTTTTCCTTATTTTTTTCTTCATTTCAAAGGATTTTTATGGTAAAATGACACTTCCAGCATTTTGTTAACCCTGTTTTCCAGTGAAACCAGGTGCCTTTTACAGTATTCACTAATAGCTAAATTAAATGACAACAGCGCCCTCTTTCTGCTCTACACTGTATTGCATTCCAATACCTGCAATCCAATCAAAGAGTAGCTTTGCAAGTTTTTTTTGGCAGTGTTTCATAAATAATGCCCATTCTGACGCAACCCTGAGCATTTGAGTCTCTTAATTTGGAAATAATTCTACAACCATATTTGTTTCTTAGTTCAGAAGCCTTAAAATCTTTGTGATCTGTGGTTATTTGAAAAGAACCATGACTGTGGTCATCTTATTTTAGTCAATAACGTGTTTCTAAGTTGTTGCCCCCCCTTGGGCTGTATCTTTCTGCAGAGCTTCCCGGCCCTCAGCACTCCACCATCTGTTAAAGACTGGTCTGAGACCAGTGTTCCCACTGACACATGTGTTGGCATGATCAGAAAATTAGTGTCCAAACTAGAGGCGACGTTGACTGAAATGATTGACAAACTGTCTGACAGTGGTAGGACTTCCATAAACATTCAAAAATACCTTTGTTACTGTGTGACTATTCATTTTATTTTAAAAAAAAAGTAAAGATGTATAAGAAACATATCTTAAGAGAATGTTGTATTTTGTTTTTACAGAGATCAAAAAAGTTCTGAAATATACAGGTAAAGCTTTTTTTACTTATTTTTCTTTCCTGTGTTTTCATCATTAAACTCCCCAACAAAATATATCCTCTGTCTCGTTCTTCTGCAGTGGATGTCACTCTTGACCCTGACACAGCTAACCCGTGGTTGCAGCTCTCTCAGGATAGACATCAGGTGAGACACCTGGGTGCCTGGCAGGACCTCCCGGACCACCCCGATCGCTTCGACACGGTGGTTATAGTATTGGCCCATGAGGGCTTCACTTCTGGCAGACACTACTGGGAGGTCCAGGTGGGGGAAAAGGATGACTGGTACCTTGGTGTGGCGAGGTCATCTGTTAACAGAAAGGGCAGGATCTCTGTAAGCACCACCCAAGGCTATTGGGCTCTGGCCATGAAGAAAGGCCAGGGATACAGAGCGTCAACATCCCCACCATCACTGCTCTCCCTCGACCCTAAGCCCAAGAGAGTGGGCGTGTATGTGGACTACGAAGAAGGCCAAGTGTCGTTTTATGATGTGAGAGCACGGACCCATATTTACACCTTTGAGGATACCTTCACTGAAAAAATTCTTCCATTTTTCTACCTGTACTGCTGTGACAAAGCCTCTGACACCATCGTCATCTGTCCTGTGAATGAGAAACATCTGATCAAGCAAAGCTAAGAACATAAAAACAAAAGTTGTTGTAGCTATACCCGATTTAATTACATGTGAACTGTAGCTAAATATGTTAATTATACATCCTGTGAATTTGTAGCCAACATGCTTGTAAAACACAAACCTCAAATGACGTTCTGGTAAAAAGAAACAGTGTTGACAAATTTTGTATTTCAAGATTGTTTGCATATTAAATACATTGTGATTTGATTAGCATTAAAAACTGGGTGTGCAGGAAGACAAATCATAACAATAGAGTAATTTTATTTTATGAGTAAGTGCAATTATTTTCTTGCTGAACATTTAATGGAAAACTAGTTACTACATTAATGTAAGCATGGTAGAAACAGATCTTGATCTAAGTTCAGTTAGCTGTTTCTCTAAAGATTGCAGCAAAATGTTTAGAAGTCCCAAAATCTACTGACGGGAGGTCTTTTGCTCAACAGTATGTTACACCTCAGAAGTTTTATGTATGTTTCTGGGTTTACTTTAGCAGGACTGGAAGCATTGGTAAATGGCCTGTATTTGTATAGCACTTTACTAAGTCCCTAAGGACCCCAAAGCGCTTTACACATTCAGTCATTCACCCATTCACACACACATTCACACACTGGTGATGGCAAGCTACATTGTAGCCACAGCTGCCCTGGGACGCACTGACGGAGGCGAGGCTGCCGGACACTGGCGCCACCGGGCCCTCTGACCACCACAAGCATTGTCTAAAAGAAAGCAGTTTCTACCTGTTCCCAGGCCTTATGCTAAGCTTGTTTAATCTATAAAACCATACCAGGCATACAGAATGAGATAATCAGTTCAATTCAAGACAGTTTTACTTATAGTACCAAGTCACAGTTGCCTCAAGGTACTTTAATTTGCAAGGACCCTAAAATATATAGACAAACCCCACCAACCAGATGACACCCTGTGAGCAAGCACTTTGAAGACAGTGGGAAGGAATAATATTGTTTACTAAAGAACTGATAAGGAATAAAAGACTATCATGGCAGCCAAGAACATAAAAACACAGGTGTAATCTTCACACATGGGTTGTAGTATAGCCAAAAAGGACAACATTATTACAAATATTTAAAATGACAAACTATTTAAGACCCAAGTGGGTCCATAAAAGAGATCAACTTAACAAAATTCTACCCAAAAGCCACAACAAAACATAACTCAAACTGACCTGCCCAAATCTTCTTTCATTTTTAATGGCAGCTTGAATCCAAAGATGTTGCACTACTGCCATCTCCTGGGTTTTACTGTTACATCACTTCCAAATCCTTAGAGCCTCTTGATGAGTACAGTATTTCTAAAAAAACAAAACAAATAAAACAGAAACAATAAACCACACACTTCCTTTTATCATGACTTAACCACTCAGCCACCTTTTCAAACTACAGTTTCTACCCTCAACATTCTCATTTGACTAACATACTTCCTGCAACTAATAAACACATATTCAAGCGTTTCCATAGGCTTCTTCTTCTTCTTCAGTCAAGTTTAACGGCAGCTTGCATCCAAAACTGTTGCATTACTGCCACCTCCTGGCTGTTAATCGTCCGTCATTCCTGAATCCTCAGATCCTTTTGATGAGACCAGTATTTCTCAAAAAACGAAAAACCACCACTTTCCCTTCACTTAACTCTTTAACCACTCGTTCAAACGTAAGTTCCCTTCCACCACTCATTTCACTCCACATCACCCTCCTGTGACCATAGCTGGACTGGCCATCGGGCATACCGGGCATTTGCCCGGTGGGCCGCTGGCGATTTTTTGTTTTTATGGGTCGATGGTTTTTTTTTTTTTTTTTTAGGGTATATATAATGAAAGGTATTGGATTGGCCAATTGGTCATGATCGACTCTGGGCTGGACCAATTACAGCCGAGGAGGCCGGATGCACCCTCCCCCTTGTTTAGCAATCACGTGATTTTCGCACATTGCATGCTGGGAACTCGTGGCAAAACAATCCAAGTACCGCATCAAATGCAAGCATTTGCAGCACCGCAAAAAGTTCATTCTCCGGTTCCAATACCTTCCTGTTTTTTATTTGCCGCACAACAAAGGAATGTACAAAACAAAAGGAGAAGAATGGAAGAATGCCGGTCCGTACAAAGACAGACTCGACGAAAAGACAAAGAAAAGATACGAGGAAAAAATCAAACCAGTGAAAGGGTCAGACCCTTACGAGCACACAGAGTGGACAAAAGACGTTAGCGTGCTGCCCAACTTTCACCACGCTCAGATTTATAATTATACGGTTCTTGGAGTGAGTGCATACACTCATGAAGTTTAGTAACTTCAGGTCACTGCAATAAGCCCAGGTACAGTTTACTGACAGATGGGTGCAGGACCTTGAAATGCACCGTGTAGAACGAAAGACCATCGTACGAACAAAGGTAAGTTTACCAGTCTCACAAATCGTCGTCATAAATACACATTCGTTAACCGTTTATTAGCATAACCTTTGAGCTCAACGGTAATTAATTAGTAGTGGAAATAATTTCTGGTAGCATTACAGAAATGTAGCAGTGACAATAATATTGTATGCTGTAATCGTACTGGGCAATTAGTGATGCAAAAAACCTGTTTTATCCTGTGAATAAACGTATATGTTTTTGTCAGTGTACCATAATAACACAAGCGAAACACAATATTGTGTCAGGACAATTTACTATTTATGCACAATCAAGGCTGGACTGGGACAAAAAATCGGCCCGGGCATTTTGACTAGAGACCGGCCCACCAGGATAAAGATTGACAATGTGATGTCATTCAGGTGTAAAACCGCAAAGGATTCTGGGAACTTGTGGCAAGAGGTACTAGCGCACGCAGGCTTTCAATTGAACTCAGTTACACAGCGATAAAAATAAACCCAAAAAATGGCAAGAAGCTGTTGTATTATTAACTTCAATAGCCGGTCACATGACAGCCACGGGAAGCCGACGGGTAAAGAGATCGTTTTTTTTTTTAATCGGATTACGTCGTTGAAGAGAAATTTTTTAAGCCATGTTTCCGAAGTAAGAGCCGACGGATGGTCTGGATATACCAAATATAACGTCTTAGAACACTTCAGCTCACAGGTTAGTCTGCTCCAAGCATTCCCACAAAGGTCAGAGTTTTGTAGTAGTTAATACGTCATTTTTCTTAACATAATTGGTGATATAGGTTACAAGCAAGTCTGGCGCTGAACAGAAATTGTCGCGCTATGCTCCTTTGTTTATTGTGCATAAATAGTGAATTGTCCTGACACAATATTGTGTTTCGCTTCTGTTATAACCATGGTACATTGACAAAAACATATACTTTTATTCACAGGATAAAACAGTTGTTTTGTATCACTAATTGCCCAGTACGATTACAGCATACAATATTATTGTCACTGCTACATTTCTGTAATGAACCAGAAATTATTTCCACTACTAATTAATTACCGTTGAGCTCAAAGGTTATATTAATAAACAGTTAACGAATGTGTATTTATGACGACGATTTGTGAGACTGGTAAACTTACCTTTGTTCGTACGATGGTCTTTCGTTCTACACGGTGCATTTCAAGGTCCTGCACCCATCCGTCGGTAAACTGTACCTGGGCTTGTTGCAGTGACCTGAAGTTACTAAACTTCATGAGTGTATGCACTCACTCCAAGAACCGTATAATTATAAATCTGAGCGTGGTGAAAGTTGGGCAGCACGCTGACGTCTTTTGTCCACTCTGTGTGCTCGTAAGGGTCTGACCCTTTCACTGGTTTGATTTTTTCCTCGTATCTTTTCTTTGTCTTTTCGTCGAGTCTGTCTTTGTACGGACCGTCATTCTTCCATTCTTCTCCTTTTGTTTTGTACATTCCTTTGTTGTGCGGCAAAGAAAAAACAAGAAGGTATTGGAACCGGAGAATGAACGTTTTGCGGTGCTGCAAATGCTTGCATTTGATGCGGTACTTGGATTGTTTTGCCACGAATTCCCGGCATGCAATGTGCGAAAATCACGTGATTGCTAAACAAGGGGGAGGGTGCATCCGGCCTCCTCGGCTGTAATTGGTCCAGCCCAGAGTCGATCATGACCAATTGGCCAATCCAACACCTTTCATTATATATACCCTAAAAAAAAAAAAAAAAAACATCGACCCATAAAAACAAAAAATCGCCAGCGGCCCACCGGGCAAATGCCCGGTATGCCTGATGGCCAGTCCAGCTATGTCGTGGAGGCTGCTGTGCACATACAAAAGTCAATTCTTCCGCTGTGAAGCCGACAATTCAGTGTGTGCAAACACGAAACGACACCACAGCACATTTAACGTCAGTGCCTGGAAAAATATGCTGCTCTTGGTCAGTGCCATCTGCATGGACAATATAGCTTCCGCCAGCTGAGTGAAAACTCTTCATAAGAGGGATAAATAATTTCAGGGCAGCAAGAAGGTCTTTTCTTCTAATCCACTGGCTGGTGTCTTTCTGACGCTTGCATATTCTCACTGAGCCTGTGCCGGTTATCTGTGTAGTCCAGCTTCCTCCCACGGTTCAAAGACATCAGCATTAGGGTTAACTGGTAATTGGCTGTAGGTGTGAAAGAACAATTGTATAGGTCGTGCTCCAGCCCCATTACAGCTGAGATTGACTCTTGTCCAACCGTGACCCTGAACTGGATAAATGGAAGGAAATGAATGGATGCATGGGATTATTTAGAAGAAATGGCTGTAGTCTTTAGGTCTGCATTCTTTCTAATGGGCTGCAGAGGGCAACTGTCAGGTTACAAAAGGAGGTTCACTTGATATTTATGGGAAAATGACCTCTTACACTCAGTCTCTACATTTAAATTTTCTTAAATATATTTTAAAGAGGTGACCTTTTTTTTTTTACTAACAGTGAGTTGCTCTTTTAAGTAGCCACTGTTCCTTGATTTCCCAGTCAGATCCAAGCTTCAACTTTGACAACCACTTTCAAAACAGTAAGATGACAATCGTCAAAATACTCAACTCAGCTAATGTGGTGGCACTGCAGGAGCAAAAACAGACTTTGTGCCAATCTCCTTTTTTCTTTTCTGTTTATTAAAAAAAAAAAAAAAAAAAAAAAACCCAAAAAGTCTTCAGTCATATAGATTTGGTTTTACATCTTTACATTTGGACAGGTGTAACAGCTATTCACTAACTGTGGCATATAGTCTCATTTTATTCCAGTACTACCTGTGGTGCATTGATATCCCTGTGTTGTTGTTTTTGGATTATCAAAACTAATGTGAATTCAATCCCATGTGAAGTGTTTCATTGTATTGTGACAGAGGGGTTAGGGTTACAGTTGGGGGCTCAAGTGTGGTGTGTAGTCTGAAGGTATTTCTATAATGCATAACTATGACATCACAACAATGTGACTGGTCACTTGTAACGTTGAACCTGGCCCAATGGGAATTTTGATGATCAGGAACGACACCAACATGGTGAGATCTCCTCATGCAACTGCAAATAAGCTAGTTTGAACAACTATGACTGACTTGGCATGAATCACCCCAGTCATGCAGTCGTCTGCATATTCATATTGTTGGCTTCCATTGAAAGTTTTGCATCAACAAATAAAACAAAGATTTCTTTTTTCTTCCCGTCCTGTTCGGTACTTCAGACAATTATTCTGATTGCTATAGGCCAAGAAAGAAGGCCAACAGATGCAAATCTAAGAATAAGTGTGCCATGTAAAACACCACACGCTTTACACTAAAGTTTTGCTTGCTTATGTTTTCTCCTCTTAGAACTGGCCACAATGAGGCAATATAAAGTGAGATCATAGATTTATATTTGATTTTAATAAATCTTGACAAGACAAAATAACTCAACTCAACTTAACTGTTAAAAAATGTGCATACATGTTCTTTTAAACTGTCCATTTTTCTTTTCTCAATTAAGAATCAGTCACCTTTAACCCTTCCACTGCCAGTTAGGGCCTTGTGGTGACAGAATCTGGGAAACGTCTGAAGTACTCCAGAGCAGCAAGCCTCTCGTCTGACTCTAGGAGGTTTGACTGTCCCATGGTGTTTGGGACAGAGAGCTTCACCTCTGGCCGACACTACTGGGAAGTCCAAGTGGCCCTGACAAATGGCTGGGATGTGGGTGTTGCCAAGGAAAGTGTAAACAGATCAGGAAGGTTTTTTTTTCTTTTTTTTCTTTTTCTTTTTTTCTTTTTTTTTCTTTTTTGAAAAGAGAAAATGGATTCTTTGCCACAGGAAAAAGGTTTTTGGACTATAAAGTTCACTCAGCACCCTCCACAGTTCTCTACCTTTTCCCTAGGCCAAGGTTAATAGGAGTGTACCTGGACTATGAAGAAGGCAGAGTCTCCTTATTTGACGTGAATGAGAACTTGCATATTTACTCTTTCACAGGAGAGTCTTTAATTCTAATTCACTTCCTTCAACAATCTAAATGAATAATAAGATCAAAGTTTAGAACTCAGATGAGTGCTGCACAATCTGAACATCAAAAAACACTTGGAAATGCACAATTTAAGATTAATAATTGTTTTGTTTTTTTTAAATAAACATGGTGATAGATACTGACACAGATACGTAACATGTATAATTAATTTTTGAACAAAGTGTTACAGTAGTATACTACATCAGAACAAACCTGGTTTTGATTGGGAAAACACCGGTCTGATCAACAGTTTGACTGGACATATATTTGTTCTTGATCCTATAAACTCATTGACTGCCACATATATTTTCATGCGAGTGTAAATACGCTATTCACTGCTGTCTTGAACTGCCATATATACATATTTTGGTTTTTCGTTTCCACATTGCTGTTTGTTGTGTCGGTGACAAAATGCTGGTGATGGTAATGTTTGGTGGTGTTGGGTTTTGGCGTTTTTGTTTTTTCTTGTCTCTACATTAAAGTTATCAGACTTTGTTTCATGAACAGTGTTTCATTATAAACATTCAGCTCAATTTTTGTGTGATTTTCCAAATGGAAGTTTATTTAGCACTGCAAATGTTTTGAGCCAACAAAAAAATTTCTTCCAAACAGCCAGCCTTACTTCAGAGTAATTTTGACCATTAGTTGTCAAAAGAGCTTTTACGTGTTTATTTGGACACTGGCTGCTTTTCACTTGTGTTCAGTTCAGTCTTTATACCTGACTAGTTTCACAGGAGTGTGTTGTGTTGGTATGTGTTTTTTTTTTCTCTTGTCAAACCACTTAACAATAATTCAACCAGAAACGTAACTTAAAGAAGGAACTAGTCTTGTCTCTACACCTAACATCTTAGCGAAGATCTCATTTTAAATAGTATCTTTGGGCACTTTGACTCACAAAAATATTTGAATAAAATTGTTGATGGTAACAATTTCATGAACTGCATATATTTGCCCTCAGATAAGCATAGAGCAGAAAGCCGGGAGGGGCGTGAGGTTCTGGGGGTGCTCCGTCTCTGGGCTGGGGCCCTGGCTGGGCCTGGGTCCTGGTTGGTGTGTTGCCGGGGTTGTGGGCGGGTGGGTGTATGGGGGCACAGCCCTGGCGCAAGGTGCCGCCAGCTCATCGAGCCACCTAGGGGGGCTCTTCAACTGGTGGGGGAGGCTGTTACATCTTGCAGGAGGTCTCCTCTCTTCAGGAACTCACTCTGCAGGAGGGGGAGATATAGGAGAGGTGGAAGAAGATCTCAGCCTGGGCGTCTATTGTCTTGTGTAGTCTGGAAGATGAGTGGATGACAGGGTGGGTGCAGTTTTCTCTTTGGTGGGGTCTGGTGGACTGTCCTGGGCTCTGTGTGGACAGGCGGCGCTGCTGAACTGGGCCCCGGTCCGGATGGGCCTGGGCCCCCTTTCCCTGGCGGGTTGCGGAGTATGGGGGTGCCTACTGGGGTCAGCGGGGGAGCTGACCTCAGTAGCTCCCCCGCTAAAATAAACCTTAGACTCAAATGTTAGAACAAGCTTTTCCCCGCAGCACCCTGTGTAATAAATACTCACAAAGAAAACGGCGGCTGTTACAACTTTATGTCTAAAAATGTATCGTTTCATGCATCGGCTAAAACACTCGACTCCAGCTACATGACGCGCAGCTGGAAACACTTCACGCAAGTCGAGCTGCCCGAGATTCACAGAATTTACAGAAAATGTTACATTTTTGTGATTTATATCATTATCGGGGCGATAGATAGAAATGTTGGTTATATCACAAAGCCCTACACTCTCATTACACATACATATAGGATCTTGGGGTGGGCACGCTACACGGTATCCAAAAGACCATCAGGGCGTACACCTCACCCTTGGCGTCGTTGCCCACCTCTCAATTTTAAATACACGTAGATATTGAGGGCTAGCAGGAGGGACTATGCGCTTACCTGCTGCTCTCTGGCAGGTAGCTCCATGCCCTCCTGGGTTTTAAATGCACCTTAGAACACACATGTATCAACACTACATATGAGCGGGCGGAGGGAGGTTTGGCGTTTTCACACACCCCCGTTCTCTGCGGCCTGTTGGAGCGGGGGGCAAGGAGGAGGAGTTGGCCGTCCGATTGGGGTCTGGAATGTGGGGCCTCCCTGCTGCTGTGGAGTCGGGGCGGTCTGCTTCTCAGGGAAAAGGGTCTGAGTGCAGTTTCCCCCACCAGGGGCAAGGGTACCTGGACCCGGTTCGTAGAGTACGCTTGGGGAGTGTGATTGTGTGTACAGCGTCTCTTTATGTCTGTCTCCACGTTGGTTGAGTGTGGAGTAAGTGCATATGAGAGCATGAGGGTGGGAATGTATGTTTGTGTCTGTGTGTGCCTGTATGTCTGTGTCTATATGTCAGGTTGGGTATCAGACGCCACCTCTCTGGGCACATCTCAGGCCCTCCAAGGTTTGGAGGCCTATCTCCCCCCACCACCACTTCACCTGCCAGTGGCGGACTCCCTCAGACATCGATGCGTTGGTGGTTCTTTGTGTCCGGAGATGGGGGTCCAGGTACACACCGGCTCACTCCTGGTGGCTGCTTGTCGGGGCCTGGAGCCTGGGGCTCGCTCGGGCCACTTCGGGGGTGGGGTGCCCTCGGCCTCTTGGCCTGGGGCTCGGTCACTCAGGCACAGCTGGCTGCCGGCGGAGCTCCCGGGCACGTCACTGCAACCCCCCCTGGCTTCTGCTCCGCGGCTGCTGAGTGAGCCCTGTTACGAGTTCAAAATTGGGGATGGAGACAAGAGAAAAAACCACAATAACAACACTGGTCCGGCCGGGTTGAGTCAAACGATGATTTTAATAGTCACACGTGTGGGAGATGGACACTGTATGCAGACAGCCTCAGATCTCAAAATGGTGGAGCATTAATCAAACTCTTATAGCCTCTGGTTCTCCCACCTTATCATAAAAGCCTAAACATTCACATGCTTTTCTCTCACACGGCGCCTAAGCTACGACCTTGGCTCCCTATTTATCTGCTCCTGCTGAGATGGGGCAGAAAACTCCAGTATGCTCTGTTCTCTTCTAATCAGACAAATAAGGCGATGACTTTCTGCAAATAGTATTTCTTATAACATCATAAAACAATATCATTCATCCACAATAAATCAGCAGTCTAATGTAATGCAAATCAGTTTAACTAATGCAATAGTTATCAGCTTCTTCTAATTCAGGAGAATAATGCAAACTAAAACTACATAATAATTCACAATCTTTAATTAGGGGTATAACATGGCATAAAATAATATTATAATTTAACACTCCCCCTGATGAGCTCGTTAGAATAATGAGCTCACCAACACCCTATAATCCATTGTGGCCGGGTTCATTTCTTCTCACTCCTGAGGTCCTTTGTCCCCCTGATGGGCGAACCATACGTGAGATGACCTCTGTGTTTGCGCAGTTCAGGTGCAAGACAAACTATTATTACAACAATATCAGGTACATATGACACTCCCCAGTTCTCCCACAGCTTTATTTGGTGCTACCTTATACCCTTCAGACGTACTCAGACTAGAACCTCTGTCCAAGGAGCTTTTAGCCTTTATTTTATTGCTGCAGCTACCAGTGTCGTCCAGTTGGGTGATCCTCTGCTCTTCTTTCTTCAACCTCAGGGGTTAGACAACCCTTCAGTCGTGGCACAGATCAGGGGATTATTCTGCCCCGATTTCAAACAACGATCTGTGTATCCTCGGGTCCTGTGTGTCCTCCAGAAAAAGATCAGGAACGCGTCCCCCTTTTGCCCAAGAGCCTCTCGAACCTCGTTGGTCTGGTGTTCCTGGATTTCCGCCAACCCCTTCATGGTTATTGCTGTGTTTATGGGATCCATCCTTTTGGAGTGACTAGCTGGAGTCCAAACGCCATGACACTTGGACCCAGTTGGTGTCTCGGCAGTCACTGTGTCTATCTCTGCTGCGAAGGATCCTCATATCTCTGTGACCTCGTCTGGTGCCTGTTCCTTTCTCTGTAAGAGACAGAAAACCAAAACACCTCTCTTCCTAACCCTAATAATCTAATGTTGTTATCTACTGACCTTCTAGTGATTCAGAATTGGCTTAGAATATTCAGAATGTCCCAGGGACTTATTCTAATCATATCCTATGTGTGTGTAAGCGTGTTTGCATTATGCCCTCTGCACTCAAGGCATTTTCCTACACTTTATCAGTCCGGACCATCACGCCGAACGAAGCTTATGACCTTCAAAAGGCCGAGTGCCAACTCATTATAAGTACATTTGCAAGGTGTGTCTGAAAATTACTAAAACCACTCATATTAAGAAGAGACATCAAAAACAAATTAGCCATTTTTAATCCTCACATTTGCCCCCCAAGAAATCATGTGTTTGCTTCCGCCTACTGTCCCTTATGGAGACACAATATTGCAGCTACAAGGTCTCCCAGGTTGTTAAGTTGATCTGCGTGTAATGCTCTGACTCAAGTATATAATCTTAAAAGAATGTCATTTAATCAACTACCACTACTTAAAACTTAACTTAAAGATATAATTGAATAAAAGATCACAAAGAATACCATGATATCAGTGTTATGTAAGCGCGTGCGGCCTTCTATGCTCAAAGTCACTCCACACCATAGATCAGCCAAACATCGCATTGACTGTAGCTTTTAACCCTTATTAACTTGAGCACAACTCTATAATGAGCAACAAACTGCAATATGTATAAAAATGATCATGGTTACACCTGCAATAGAAGATCATATGATTATCCTGACACCTGTGAATATACGATTAAGAATAGAAGATTAACCTGCGATTATAACAATCACTGGAACACAAATGTTAGGACAATGTCAAAAGCTTCAATAAATGTTTAATGCAATGCTTGTTATATGATTCTGGTGCAATAATAATGCTGATGCTAAAATAACAGTAAAACACCCCCTTTTATCCCGTTTAACTTGACATCTAAATGTTTATCTGGGACTCTCCTCAGCTACAGTGGCGCGGCTGCCCCTCTGTTGGTCTTCCTTGGTCTCTTGTGTTCTGGGGGCCTCTGGATGTCTGGAGTCTTGATCTCCTCCATACCTGCTTCATGCCCTGGAGGACGGGGCTGTGGCCCCCCACACCCTCTAGCAGATCATTACATGAAGGAACCTTTTAAAAACAAGCGCGTCCATGCTCACAGGTGTACACACGGGTGCTCACGCACACAAACTACACCCTTTTTGGCTCCTACCTCAAAGCACACTGTGCGCTGTCGATCTTACGTGCTGCACAATAATGTTTAATATTTAGTATTTACTGTTATATTCCCATAGATCATCGTGATGTTCTTTATTATGTTGCTCT
Source organism: Mchenga conophoros (assembly GCF_057382185.1). Taxonomy (NCBI): domain Eukaryota; kingdom Metazoa; phylum Chordata; class Actinopteri; order Cichliformes; family Cichlidae; genus Mchenga; species Mchenga conophoros. Next base: position 60,597,600 of record NC_140528.1, on the reverse strand, counting down.
TTTTTTCTTCTGCTTGTTTTCTTTTTTCTTTCTCAACAGGTGATCCAGGTGATTGATATATGCATTTTTTGTCTGCTTATTATGTATTTTTTTTTTTGTTTTTTGCCCTTTATCACCGTCCCTCTTCCCCACTGTTTTTCTTTCCCTCTTTTTTCTCCCCTTTCTTTTTCCCAGTCAAGTCTGTCCCATAATTAGCAAGTGAAAATAAAATAAAATAAACAATAAAAGATGAATGAAATAGACCATTACAGCAAGGCTGGGATGGTGTATTTGGTAAAGTAAATCCGTTGGGCACCTTTAGACAATAATTCTGATGGCAAAAGAGCCAAACGGGACAGGCAAAAAAAAAAAAAAAAGTATACAGCAGAAAAATAAGTAGTTAAATTAAATTAAGATCATTATCATTAAATCAAGATTAGGGGTGTAAGGACTAGATGTTACAGTCCCTGATAATGCATTGCTTTAGATGGAGAGACTCTTGAGGGATGGCTGTTATGAGGAAAGGCAGCCTCACTTTTGCACATTTAAACTCCTCAACCAGGCTAGGGATAGGCAATGACAGTATCCCGTCGCTGTAGAGTCCAACGCTGCTGAGGCACTTGGGAAGTCAGAGCCACTTCTTAACGTAGGAGCTCACTAGCCTCTCTAGTCAATTGGCATGATTGAGTGAGACCTCGTAGATTGTCAATGGCCACAGTAGTCTGGGTAATAACCCAAACTGGAAGCACCAGAGCTTAAGTTTCTCTGGGAGTGCAGTGTTGTTAATCCACTTGAGGTCATCAGCCAGGTTTTCCCTTAATTGTTCTAGTTGCCACGTATCGTTGAGGTCTGCATTATATTACCGTCACAGGCTCTTTATGGGCTTCTCTAAGACTGTTGGAATTGGTTCTTCACTGATATAGAATTGCTCGGCTGTCGGTTTTCCTTTTATGATGGAGATGCTGCGAGATTTACTCGGCTTAAACTCCATCCTTGCCCATTCTATGTTTTCCTGGAGCTTCTGTAGCAATCGCCTAGCACATAGTTTAGTTGTTGTAATTATGGTCATGTCATCCATGTAGACCCTAATAGGAGGAAGACGGACACTCCTGAGTCTCTCACCTCCCACTACCCACCGGGATGCCCACATGACCAACTCCATTGCCATGATAAATGCCAGAGGGGAAATCGTGCAGCTTGCCATTACACCAATTTCCAGGTGCTGCCAAGCTGTGGTGATGCTCTCAGCTGTCACACAAAACTGTAGATCCTGAAAGTAGGTCTTGACCAGTCCTGTGATGTGGTTTGGTACGCTGAAATAGTTGAAGGCCATCCACAAGTTCTCGTGCGGAACTGACCCAAAGGCATTGGCAAGTTCTAAAAACACCACATGAGGGTCTTTCTTGGCAGTTTGAATTTGGTGCCAGACGATGCTGGCATGCTTTAGATATCTTGAGAAGGCCCGGATGTTGGCCTTCTGCACTGATGTGTCAATATAGTTGTTTCTTTGCAGGAAAGCAGATTGGCTTTGGGCCACGGCGCTGAAGAAGATGTTTCCTTCTACGTTCAGCAGACTGATCTGGCAAAACTGGCTAATGGATGAGTTCTTCTCCTTAGGGATAAATACCCATTGATATTGACTCGTTTAATAATAGTCGGCATATGATAAATAACTGTAATTGTACTTTTTGCATTATTATGAAGTTATGATTGCACACTACCTCCAACTCTTTGATATGAAGTATGATTTGTTTGCCAAAAAAGAGAAAAAATCCAATAAAGTTGAAGTTGAATGCTTTTAAAAATTTGAATTGACCTAAAACAATATTTAGGTTTAATCTGCAAAAATAGCAGCCAGATGGATTCCAATCCACCACAGTCAGTCCACCAGAGTAGTATTGAGCTTCTCATATGGGTTTTGGCAAAATATAAAATGTATAACACAAATGAGACATTCATTTTAAATGCATCATGTTAAAAAAAAAGAAGAGATTGTGGTTTGTTTTAATCTGAATTCATGATTGCATGCTGCTATTTACAGTGACTGATCTTGCGAACATGCTTTGGGAGAAATGTTTACACCAATAAATGTTTGGTTTTTTTTCAGATATGCCCACATGATGCTATTTTCCTGCTACAGCATTAAGTTTCATTTCAGCCAAATGATGTAGTTTGACCACGCCCACTGAAGTGACTGGAGCTTCCCCGGTTCTTCAAGGTTCACTCATATTACTTCCCGTGTGAGAGACGAGTGGTGAATTGTTTGCAGCAGGTTTTATATCTGCATGCAAACGTGGAGTTTAGTCTGTTGGAATTACCGAGTTACTAGAAATAAGGTGAGTCAAGTTAAAATGAAATTGAGCTGTTTTTCTTTTGTTTCTGCTTCCACTGTAAATGCATAACTGTAAGTATGTGATCCAAAATTAAAACAAGGAAAGAGATTGATATGATTATGACTCATTGGGTGTGTCAGGGCTCTCACTGGGAACAGCCAAAACACACACTTAGTGCCAAATCTATTTCTATCTATTTAGCTATTTTTTCCCTTTATATCATATTTCATATGATATAAAAAGCCTGAAAGAACAGAAATGTAAAGCATATCAATGATATTTTCATCTACAGAGATCATGTCAGCTTTTGGTTTCCTCGCTTCATTGCCAGAGGATCATTTCGTCTGTACGATCTGCCTGAACGTCTTCAGTGACCCGGTCACTACACCTTGTGGTCACAACTTTTGCAGGACCTGCCTCACTCAGCACTGGGACAGAAGTGAGTTATGTCACTGTCCAACGTGCAGTAAAAGATTCTATGTGAGGCCCGAGTTCTCCACAAACACCGTCATCGCAGAGATTTCAGGCCAAATCAAGAAGAGGAAGGTGGAGACGCTTGAAGACATGGATGCACCGGGGAAAGTGGCGTGCGACGTGTGCACTGATTTACAGTTCAAAGCCTTGAAGTCTTGCCTGGTGTGTCAGACGTCGTACTGCGAAGCCCATCTGGAGCCTCACCAGAGAGTTCCCTCTTTAATGAGACACAAGCTGATCGAGCCAGTGGAGAATCTGGAGGAGAGGATGTGCAGGAGGCACGAGAGGATAATGGAGTTTTTCTGCAGAGATGATCAGGTGTGCATCTGTCTGCTGTGCAGTGAGACAGACCACAAAGACCATGAGACAGTACCTGTTGAAGAAGAAGGGGCTCAGCAGAGAGTAAGACGATGCTGAATTTTATTTTGTTACATTTTTGTTAAAATGAGAACGCGGATCCTTGAAAATGACCACTTCACCCAATTTAATTGCTTAAAATTGTACATTTCAGGAAAATATTGAGTCTCAAAAAGCAAAGATCAAACTGATGATTGAGGAGAGGATGGAAAAGATAAAGGAATTTAATGAGGGCTCCGAACTGCGGAAGGTGAGTATTGAGGCAAATTTCCAAATGTAAAATTTGTCACATTAAGCTTTACAGTGTTCAGTGCACACCTACATGTTTACCAATGGAGCCCTTTTCTTTCTCCTGCAGGTAAAAGCAGACCAAGAGATTGAGGAGAACAATACACTATTCAGTAATCTGATAAACCAAGTAGAAGAGATGCAGGCTAAACTACGATCAAACATTCAAATCAAGCTCAGAAAGTCACAAGAGAAAGACGAAGCGGTAATTCAGGAGTTGCACGACGAAATCGCAGAACTGCAGAGAAAACACTCAGAGCTGGACGAGCTTTCACAAAATGAGGACCACCTGTGGCTCTTACAGGTAAGTTGTACAGACTATGACCTATAAGCATCTTATAATAAAATATATCTCTTTTAAAGCCAGGTGCAACAAATTTCTCCATCTTTTATCCATCGCTTTGTATCTTTTCCTCACTCACCCCTGCCCCAATCCAAAAAAAGATCCAACTGAAAATAGCTGCTACTCACTATCATGTCCTTATGAATCATTTCAGACTTTGAAGGCTCTGAGCAATATTTCCGCCTCCAAGGATTGGTCCAAGATCAAGGTTTACTCAGACTTGTGTGTGCAGACGGCAAGGAGAGCCATGGCTCATCTTGTGCACACTTTCAAAACTGAACTGAAAACTCTCACAAAAGCAGGTAAATATCTGCAGCGTTTGTTTTATGTGTGAGGATTTCTCTAGTTTGGATACTTCTGTTTGTACACGTTAACGTAGCATATTAAAATGATGATCACGGCATTTGACTGATTGTCGTGGAGGCTGCTGTGCACATACAAAAGTCAATTCTTCTGCTGTGAAGCCGACAATTCAGTGTGTGCAAACACGAAACGACACCACAGCACATTTAACGTCAGTGCCTGGAAAAATATGCTGCTCTTGGTCAGTGCCATCTGCATGGACAATATAGCTTCCGCCAGCTGAGTGAAAACTCTTCATAAGAGGGATAAATAATTTCAGGGCAGCAAGAAGGTCTTGTCTTCTAATCCACTGGCTGGTGTCTTTCTGTGTGACGCCTGCATATTCTCACTGTGCCTGTGCCGGTTTACTCTGTGTAGTCCAGCTTCCTCCCACAGCATTAGGGTTAACTGGTAATTGGCTGTAGGTGTGAATGAACAATTGTATAGGTCGTGCTCCAGCCCCATTACAGCTCAGATTGACTCTAGTGAGCCTGAACTGGATAAATGGCAGGAAATGAATAGATGCGTGGGATTATTTAGAAGAAATGACATGAAACTAAACAGCCAAAGCAGAAGTTCCTTTTTTTTTTTAAATGGCCAGCAGAGGGCGAATTTGTCTGGTTACAAAAAGTTCACTTGACATTTATGGAAACATGACCTCGTACAAGATGAATGACCTTTGTAAAGCTTTTCCTAAAGACTTTTATAGTCTTAGTCTCTACATTTACATTTTATTAAATACATAAATTTTAAAGAGGTGACCTTTTTGACTGACAGGAAGTTACTCTTTAAGCATTCACTGTCCGTTGACTTCTCAGTTAGATCCAACCTTCAACTGTGACAACCTCTTTCAAAACAGCAAGACGGCAATGGTCAAAACGCTCAACTCAGCAAATGTGATGAAATTGCCAGATTACATTTACATAGTTATGAGTACTCCACATCTTTATGTTTAGGCAAGTGAAACAGCTATTCGCTAACTGTGGGATAAATAAAGAAGAGTTTATCTCATTTAATCCCAGTATTACCTGTGTTGCATCTGATATCTCTGTGTTGGTTTTGTTCTTGGATCATTAAAACTAATGTTGGTCCAGATTCAATGCTCCAAGTGACCAATCACATTGCTGGGATATCACAGTAAGGTTAGGGTGACAGGGGTTACGGTTAGGGTTAGAGTCTGGTGTTTAGTGTGATGGTGTTTCTACAATGCAAAACTCTTTAGTTTTAATCCAGGAACAACACTAACACGGCGATATCTGCTCATGCTACCGCACGTAGTTGTAGTTGTTATCCTGCGTTCACACTAGCATGTCATTGATTTGTCACAAGTTACACCACCCATAGAATTGTCTGTATATTCATATTCTTGGCTGCCATTGAAGAAGAGTTTTCTTTTAATTTGTTGATGCAAATCTCACAGTACAAGTATGTGATTTGAAACACCACACGTGTTTTACACTTAAGGTTTGCCTCACTGTGATGTTTTTTCCTCTCAGAACTGACCAGGATGAGGCAATATAAAGGTGAGTTCATAGATTTATATTTAGTTTACTTTCCAAGATATAAAAGCTCAACATAACTATTAATATATATATGTAACTGACCATATGTCTTTTTTACTTTAAGAATCAGTCGCCTTTAACCCTTCCACTGCCGGCGAGGGCCTTGTGGTGACTGAATCTGGGAAACGTCTGAAGTACTTCAGAGCAGCAAGCCCCTCGTCTGATGAGTTTGGGAGGTTTGACTGTCCCATGGTGTTTGGGACGAAGGGCTTCACCTCTGGCCGACACTACTGGGAAGTCCAAGTGGGCCTGAGAAACAACTGGGATGTGGGTGTTGCCAAGGAAACTGTAAACAGATCAGGAAGGGTTTTTTTGAAAAGAGAAAATGGATTCTTTGCCATAGGAAAAAGGTTTTTGGACTATAAAGTTCACTCAGCACCCTCCACAGTTCTCTGCCTTTTCCCTAGGCCAAGGTTAATAGGAGTGTACCTGGACTATGAAGAAGGCAGAGTCTCATTTTTTGACGTGAACGAGAACTTGCATATTTACTCTTTCACAGGAGAGTCTTTCACAGAGAAACTATTTCCATACTTTTATCTACACAGTAGGGCAAAGAAATCTGAGCCTTTGCTTATTAAGGATTGTCTTTATTTCTAATTCACTTCCTTCAACAATCAAAATGATAAATGAATAATAAGATCAAAGTTTAGAACTCAGAGTGCTGCGCAATCTGAACATCAATAAAACGTATTCGGAAATGACCAATTTAAGGTTAATAATTAACATCGACTGTTGTTCCTGTTGCCTTCTTTTACATTGTGATAAACTATGACACAGATAAAAATACCACGTACAAATTGTTCAGAATTCCAGACTATGAACCATGCAAATGATGTTTTAAATATGCGCTTGTAGAGTGCGTGCACAGTATATAACAAACTAATCAGTATTATGTAGTGTTAGTTCCATCCTCTGTCTGTTTCAGAGCTTTCATTTAAGGAAACTTGAAAGACTTGAATCAATTTTTTGTTATTACGCATCCTGTTTATTTAGCTTTACTCGAGTGGGGTCAAAATCTTTGACGTAGGATCTCCGGAGTACAGCACCATGTATGGTAGTCACCACAGCTGCTTCTGTAAAAACAGGAACTTTATGGTGCATTAAGTTAACCTCGTAAACTCATGGGAATGGCTAGGAGGTTTGTTTAATAGAGAAAGGTCTTGTCTTTTCTTTTTTTAGATATTTACTTTAAATGTTCTTTTTCTGCAGTTTTTTTCAATGTATAGATGTAATAACAAATTCTAACCAGTCTCAGTCTTTAACATACCAAGCAACTTTGGCATAATCTTATATAAGTAAGGAGAAAACAGTGATAAATAGCTATAACCCATTTAAAATGAAGGCAAACAACTTAAAATATAAAGATATTATTATTTGCAGTACCTTACAAATTATTAAGTAACTCAGGCAGGAAAGAAACACGTTTATTTAACTCTGATATGTTTAATTATTCGGGGCTTTTTTTGCCAGGGTTTGAGCTTTATTAACAGGGCCCGAGTTTATGGGTGTATGCTGTCCAGAAGGGCCAGCCCCTTTCCTAGCAGTGGTGGGTGTGTCTATCTCTATGTCAGGAGAACCAAGTGAGCAGAGTGTAGCTCATTGCTGTTAGTGCCTGAGGATACACAAGCTGGCAGTTAGAAAATAATTGTAAGTATGTTTTATGAATTATTTCTTTTCTTTCTGGTATTTTGAAGACAGCTTTTGACCATTACATGAGATTTCTGTGGAGGTACACAGCTGAGTTGAACTTGTTTACATTGTTCATAGTTCGTGTGAGCGGTGAATGAGTCATTTTCATGTTATGCGTATTACTCTCAGGCTCAGGAGTGAAAAGCCACAATCTAAAATAAGTTTAGTTTGATGGCTGTGTCACTGTGACAAATGTAGCCATTAATGCTGTTACGTTCATAGAGAATACTCAGTGCTGAGTGGCTGGAGGATACGCAAAACTTCAAGATTCCTGCATGGCTCTGATGTAGTACAGATGTTTTGTGACGTACACTCAGAATTCTTTCACTCTCAGTATCAATGAGCAGGAACCTTTTCCCCCTCTAGTGCAGATATGCTCGTATGAAAGCAGGAAAATCCAGTTTTGCATGAATTTTTGAACAAACTGTTACGGTGGCATGCCACTTCAGAACAAATATGGTGTTGCACACAAGTCTGATCAACAGTTTGATTGACTGGACGTACCTTTGCTCTTGAGCCTATAAACTCATTCATTACCTCATATGGTTACATGTGAGTAATATTCTTACTGCTCTCTTGAACTGCCTTATATACATATTTGGTTTTTCTTTTCCACATTGCTGTTTGTTGTATCAGTGACAAAATGCTGGTAATGGTAATGTTTGTTTTTGTCTTTATATTAAAGTTATCAGACTTTGTTTCATGAACAGTGTTTCATTATAACATTTCAGATCGATTTTTGTGCGATATTTGACTGACCTCCAAACTGAAGTCGTTTATTTAATACTGTGCAAATGTTTTGTGCCAACAAACCTTTTTTAAATATATTACTTCCAAAGAGCCAGCCTTACTTCAGAGTGATTTTGAGCAATAGTTGTCTAAAGATCTTTTAGGTTTTTATTTGGACACTGGCTGCTTTTCACTCATGTTCAATCCAGTCTTCATACCTGACTATTTTTACAGGAAGTAGTCGTTTTGTCAAGCCACTTAACTGACCTATCATTTATTCAATCAGAAACGTAACTCAAGGAATGAACCAGTCTTGTGTCTACACATAACATCTTTGTAAAGATCTCATTTTAAATCATATCTTTGGGCACTTTGTTACTGTCGCCCTGTCACTAAACAAATCTCTTAAAAATGCCAAAGATAAAGCAATATGGTAATCACATTATTGGTGCAAAAATCTAATTTTACAACGGTCAAAACTTGGCATATTTTGGCATGGTGTGCAAAAAAACTATCTCCAGCAGATGAACAGTATCTAGAACTCCTTTAGAAATAGGAAAAGAAATCCAGAAAATACCTGACGCAGGACCTGAGAGAAGCATCTGGCCCTTTAGTTGATACATCTCTTGTTCACTGAAGCCTCAACAGAAATGATCTCATTGGAAGGGCGGCCGTGAAGAAGGCTGAGGTATACCAAATTAAGTGAGATTTGGCAACAGAAAATCAGGACTGATGGAGCGATGAATCCAAAACTTTCGGTTCAAATCATTGTCAGTTTTCAGGGAGAAGGCCGAGAGAGAGGTACAACAGCGAGAGTCTGAAGACATCTGTAAAACAAGGTGGTGGCTCTGTCATGGTTTAGTGCTGCATTTTAGCCAGTGGTGTTGGAGATCTTGTGAACATTGATGGAATCATGGATGAAGAAAGGTACCATTTTGATCCACCCAAACCTCTGGCCTCTGCTCCGTGGTTGCTAGGTGACCCCTCGTCTGGGGCTCTCCTCAGCTCTTCCCAGCAGGGTGTCACGGTTGCCCCTCCGATGGTCCTTCTTAGACTCTCGCACTCTGGGGGCCTCTGGATGTTTGGGGCCTGGATCTCCTCCATGCCTGGTTAATGCCCTGTGGGATGGGGCTATGGCTCCACCCCCTAGCAGATCGTTACATGAATAAACCTTTTGAATACAAGAATGCTCATCCACACAGGTGTACACATGGGTGTTCACTGTTCACAGACACAAACTACCCCTTTCTTGGCTTCTACCTCAAAGCACATTGTGCGCTGTCAATCTTGCGTGCTACACAATAACATTTAATACTTAGTATCTAGTGTTATTTACACTTAGCTAGATTAATGCGATGGTGTTGCGTTTATTATATTGCTCTCTTTTTCACCTTGTTTTCCCTTTTTTTTTCTTGGGCGTCTTTCTTGGCCTTCTGACAGTATTTCTGATGGGTAAAGAACCAAACGGAAGAGGCAAAACAAAAAAAACAAAAAAATCTTTTTGCCTTACATGAATGCTTGCACACGTTTCAGCAAACTGTTGCATCCAAAGAAATTAGGAATGGCTTAAGATATTTGCACTGCACTACATGTTACTTTTTATTAATGTGTTTACTAAAGTTGGGCAGCACCTGTGGAGCAGTGATGATCTCTGTTGCCTCAAAGCAAGAAGGTCCAGAGTTAGACTGCAATGTGTCTGTGGGTTCAAAACCATGCGGTTAGTGGGGTTAGGTTAACTGGTGATTCTAAATGGCCTATAAGTGTTTATGGTTACCTGTTTCTGTGTGTAAGCTCAGCGTCAGATTGGCAACTGTCCAGGGTGTACCCTGCCTCTCACCCTCTGGTAGCTGGGATAGGCTCCAGACAAAGGTATGGATAAGTTGAAGAGAATGGATGTTTGCTAAAGCCAACCAGTTTTCTGTATTGTACTTAAGTAGAGAAGCCTGTAAAAACATTCTTCTATTCATGTGATCTTAACATTAATCCTCCCAGTAAGGAAACACAAAGCAGTTTATACAAAGATGGAGTAAGTGTTATTCAAATGCCAGCTACTGTTTGATCCTGCCAAGTGATACGAAACATGAGGAGAAAAAGTGTTTGTTTGGCATCTGTTGCCATATTTAGCTATTAAAGTAATTCTAATGAATAACCAAAGCAATAAAGACTGAAGCCTGGTGAACTGTGCATTTCCATATAGTCAGTGATACACCAGTCCATTGATGGGCATCGATGGCTCAAGCAATCAGTATGGTTATGTCCATCCATCCATTCTCCTTCAGTTATTGTTATCAGGGTTGCAGGGCCAAAGTCAGTCACAAACAGGTATATGTATTATGGTATTTTGCACAAAAAGTGGACAGTCTTCGTAATGACAGTAGCTCTGGACAGCTTTAAACCAGAAGCTGTTTTCTGTGCAGTGTGTAATTGTGTAGTTTCCTTCTGATATGTCAAGCTTTGTGAAGAACGATGTTGAATGTGTGCTAATAAAACCTCTCTTTTCTTGTCAGACGTACTGCTTCAAACAAATCATCACCTGTGCAAAAAGCAAACTGAAACAGGCCGCAGGTTGCTTGTATTTGCACAGGCATATTAAGACGCGATGTCAGACCCTCCTAATTGCTGCATCTGTCTGGATGAGTTCGCAAGCCCCGTGTCCATCCCCTGTGGACACGTCTTCTGCTTGGGATGCATTGGAGAATACTGGAAAATCAACGAGGCCTGCCAGTGCCCCCTTTGCAAGACTTTGTTTCCTACCAGGCCACAGCTCAAAACAGACCAGACACTACATACTGTGAAAGCACCTCAACCTTTAAAAGCTGGAGAGGTTCCCTGTGACTCCTGCTCAGCAAAACGTCCTGCAGTCAAATCCTGCCTGATGTGCATGGCTTCCTACTGCACCACTCATCTGGAAGCACATTACCAGACTGAAGAGCTTAGGCGCCATCTACTGGTCAGTGTGGTAAAAAACCTCGAGGATTCTGTGTGCAAACTGCATGGGAAGAAGTTGGAGAAGTTCTGCAGGAGTGACCGGGCGTGCATTTGTGCTATGTGTGCACAGACAGAGCATTGGAGCCACAACATCATTTCTATTAGCCGGGAAGCCTTTAAGAAGAAGGTAAAGAAATTTCTGCTAAAGCTTTTTTAGAAAAAGTATTTACAAATAATTTTTGTTGGCAATAATGTAATAAGTATTCTCTAATTTCAGCTTAAAAAAAGACTAAAAAACTTGCCACTCAGTTGGATTCACATGCTATCCCATAATAATCTCAGACAATTAGTGTTAAAGCTGTTTTGTAAGTTATATTTGTTAACAAATTAAACAACAAAAGTAAGAATTAGCTTACATCTTGGCAGCCATTTCTTGCCTTTTCATTCCCTTTTTGATTACTTTTGTAAATTTGGATGGGGGTCAAAAAATTGACTCTTTTTGTAATCAAAAAGTGAACTGAAGCTCTTGATGGAGTTTTGTTTTGTGTCATCCATCAAAGCAAAAGAAACTGTCATCACGGGGTGCACAGGATTGCAACATACTTCAGAAGAAGCTCAGGAGACCATACGACGACTTGATTTAACAAAACATGGTACAAGTGTGCCTGCAGTTTGTCAGCTTAGCTGTGCTAATGCAGTGTCTCCCCACAGGTTATTGTAAAACGAAGGAGGATGAAACTTCAGCAAGAGGTTCAAGATAGAGTGAGTGAAGCTGAGAAAATCAAACTCACTGTAGATCTCAGTGGACAAAGTCCAAAAGAGGAATGGCAAACAAATAAAGAGCTCGAACAGCTGGAAGATGAAATCGTTGAGCTCCAGAGGAGAAATGCTGAGCTAGAACAGCTCTTGAAGATTGAAGATGATCTCTTATTCTTACAGGTTTGCTTCCTGGTAAACTTAACACCAACTGCAGCATTAAACACATGCACACAAAACACAACACTAATTTCAGTGTTGTGTCTCTCTTGTCTCTGCAGAGATCTCTCCATGGTGCTTTGTGATTCAAGAAACATGCTGATCATCAAATCTTTATTCATGTGTTTGTTTGTTTTTTTAGCTATAAAATGATTATGTAATCTCAGCTGGGTGGGTGTGTTAGCTTTCAAGGAAAAGTATGCTCTGATTCATGAGAAAGAGATGAGAAGTGTCACTCAATTATTTTTGCATTTAATGTAAGGATACAACCAGCTGACTTTTAGCCTACAGTGAAACACAAACTTGAACTATTTATACTTTTGAACCTCAATAATACTTTTAAAAAGGAAAAGCTAGCTAATTCCCAGGATTTCCAATGCCAAGCTAAGCTAAACTGTTGCTAAGCTAAACTAAGCTAAGCTGCCGGTGGCTGTGGTCATACATTTAATGTAAATGGTATTGATCTCATGTATCACTCTGCCAGAAATCCAATGTATGCACTGAATTTTATATTTTATATTTTTATATTTAAAAAATGAATCGTTTATACGGGTTTAAAGAAACTGTGAAGTTTAGAAACCTCAGGGACGTTGAACTTGGTTGTATGAATGTAACTTATTACTGGGTGGGTGATGCAATTAACTGCTATTCAGTGCCAAAAATGCTTTTGTCTTCCTTTTTGATTAACCAATAAAATGTATGTAAAATAAAACTTATGATGAGCAATAGGCAGTATTTCGACCGAAGTCCTGTGCAATAAAAAGGTCTTGTGAAACTGGATACTTGATCTGTATGAACATGCTGAGCACACACAACACGCCCTGCTGCAGGCACACAGATGATTTGTTTATGCGTTTGCATGCCAACTCGTCTCTGGAGTAAAAAATGTGAACGGTTGGGAGTATGAACAGAAATGAAACTTAAACTCTAGGAGGAAGTCCAAAAGGAAGGACACACACTCATACACACACCAGGAGTAAAGGGAAACGGAGACAGATGCCTTTGAGATCTCATTAGCTGAAAGGTAATACTGTACTTTTTGCATGAACTTCATATAAAAAGACTGATGTTAAATGACAGATATTACATGTAATATACAGTTAGCTTACAGCAATAGATTTAAATCAAATGTGTGTGATCAACTGTACTGTAATAGAAACTTACAGTGTGTACCGGTACTTTATATTTGGTGTCGAGTTTCCTCCTCCAATCTTCAACACTCCCATTTGTGAGGCTTATTTACAGGGTGTGTCACTAGTATTCGGTGGTTTTTACTTCTTACTTTTAAGAGGGGCCAGTAGAAAGTTTCAGAGAATAAATCGTCATTGTATCCAACTTATTGCCCACAAATTACAGTGTATGCAATTCTATTTAGTTTGACTGTTTGCTGACTTTATTAACTATAAAGTGAATACTTTGACCTGCACACATGTTAAATATTAGCAAATAACTTTTGTTGAATTTAAGTAAGTCCTGGTAAATAATATTAATCATAATACTTTAACTAAATGATATTACAAAGTGGAATTAATAAGCAATAAACTCAATCTTGTTCAGTTAGGCGTACTTCCTTTTTTTTTTTTTTTTTTTTTTTGTTAGGCGTACTTCCACTAGAAGTAACTAGAAGTGGATTTGTAAACTGATTCTGAAGCCTTTGTTTCAGCTCACCTTCTTCTGTGTAAGAGACCGTATTTACACGTTTAGAGATTAGAGCGCTAAATCATCAGATAATGCTAGCAAGCTTGGTAATCCATGTGTCTCACATGGACACAGAAAGTAGTGCTAATTAACATGACATGGCAGAATTTCATACATCAAATCGTGACCACAAACTCTTTGAATGGTTAGTACAATTAATTCTGGGAGCTGGGAGGTCCAGCTCAGTTAGCTCAGTTTGTTTAGGTGACGACTATACATCATGTGGCTTAGTTGGAAATAGACACACCCCGAGCAATGCATAGCTTTAAGCCTCAAGTAATTTAAGAAAGTGTCATATCAACCAAGTGCTTTAAAGCTGCAAGGAAGGTTTACCTAAGCCGCATACACCAAAATTTAGTTTTTGCTTCAAAGCTGAGCAATTTTACATAGAAGTGTACGGGGATTTGTGGGTGGAGCTGGTACATATTGTCCACTATCGTTATTATTTCTTTAATAAAGGACATTATGAAGTCGATGACCCCTTACAAGGTTACAGTTTCCTTTATGTTAGGAACAACTCACGAAACGCATATTCTAACATTTGAATCCAAAACAAGAATTTCAAGGAAAATTTATTTGACAAAATAAAAGTCACTGTTACTTTTCTTAGTGAATAACCTTGTGGTCCTCTCTTGAAGCAGATATGGTCCCAACTTCAGCATCACCCAGTGAGCCCGGCTCGCTGGGGAAGCATCTCCACTGCTCCATCTGCATGGACACATTTACGGATCCTGTCACTACAGCTTGTGGTCACTCATTCTGCAAGCTGTGTCTCGACCGAAGCAGTCATGTCAATGACAGTGTGTGCCCACTATGCAAGAATTATATAAGCAGGATCCCTGATGTTAACATAGTCCTGAGAGACATTGTAAAACAAATGAAAGAGATGCAGCAGGAAGACAACGATGAAGAATACACTGGAGCTGCAGGGGAGGTGGCCTGTGATGTTTGCAGTGACAAAAAGCTGAAGGCCAAGAAGTCCTGCCTTGTGTGTCTTGCATCGTATTGTTCAGTTCACCTGGACAATCATTTGTCAACAGAAAGGTTGAAGGGCCACAAGTTGGTGGAGCCGGTGGAGAATTTGGATGCGAGGGCCTGCTTGAAGCATGGACGCCCCTTGGAGCTGTACAGCAGGGAGCGGCAGGCATGCATTTGTGTTCTCTGCATGGAAGGTCAGGAGGAGGTTGTCTCAACTGAAGATGAATGGAAGAAGAAAAGGGTAAGTTACCATAACAACCTCTGAATATGTGTTTTGAGTCTTGACAGCATTGTATATATTTTACTTACTATACTGACTATATTGTGGCATGTGAAAGAATTTTCAAGTGCACAAAAAATGAGTACACGTGGAAAAAATACATTTTTAAAGTATTGTTTTATGTTTCTCCTACAGTCTGAACTTGACAACACCAAGACAGAGTTAAATGAGAACATTGACAAGAGAAAAACAAAGACTGCTGAGATTGATGAAGCTTTCAAGAGCTGCAAGGTAAGCAGCAAGTAAACTGACTTGGAGAGAAAAGCCAATCAAACAACAAACCTTTATTTGTCACATACATAATTATACACAGTACAACATGTAGTGAAATTCTTGAGTCCGAGCTGCGGACAGGCTGCAGACATAGCTGTGCCATTCCAGGGCTTGGTTTTAGCATGGGGGGTCTAGGCAGGACCCTTACTGGATACCAGGTGGGAATCAAACTTGTGACACTCACTCCGAATGTGTGTAGTCTTACCACTACACTATCCAGCTGCTATCAGACCAGTCAAAGTGAAAATCTACCATGTCAGTTTGTTTTTCAAAGATAAAAATTGTGTTTATGGTAACTGACTGAATGCTGAACCTTTCTCAGATTACCTTCCCTAACTAAACCAGTCAAAAAGTTGTGTGGGACTCTATGTAATACAGAAAAAAGAGGTGAACAGTCAAATAGACATTCCTGTTTCATTCCATTTTCAGGACCAGCTGGAAAATGAGTGGTGCGATATTGACAATGTGTTCAACGCTGTGATGGACATTGTGGAAGAAGCCCATGCCAGAGCCCTTAAGCCAATAGATAACAGGAGGCAGGTGTTGGAAAAAGAAGCAAATGGCCTTAAAGATGAGTTGGGAGCAGAGATCAAGAAACTTGGAAAGGCCATCTCTGAACTAGATAACATTTCTGTTCTCGAGGACCACATCCTTTTCCTGCAGGTAGAGAAAACTTTGGGATGATATATGTGGCACATTCATAATCAGTCTGAAGGCTAAACATATCTGATTAGCTACTGACATTTTGTTCAGCACTGCTATCAAACTGTTGGGTTGTATTTCTGTTTTGCAGAAGTACCCATCTCTTACAGACACGGGAGACATTATAAACTGGGATGAGGTAAAGCTGGACACATCGCTGTCCTTTGGCACCATCAGGAAAATCACAACAAAAATGCTGGAAAAAATTCAGCAAGAAATGGATAAACTAACTCTCATTGGTAAGAGCAGCTAGTTAAGAGCAGTGAAAACTAAAAGTTAAAATGTTGACTTAATCAATCTAAAACTTTTCTTCTCGTCACAGAACTGAAGAGAATCCCAAAGTTTTCAGGTATGTGGTTCATATTATTTGCTCTCTTAGAAACTGTGACTTGTTTAAAATAAAGACTTTCTTTTACATGTTTTTAATTTTACAGTGGATGTAAAACTGGATCCAGATTCTGCACATCAACGCCTCGTGTTGTCTGAAGATAGGAAGGAAGTGAAAGATGGAGGGGAGAATCAGGAACTACCTCGTTTCTCTGAAAGATTTGATATTTTTGGCAGCGTTGTGGGGCAAAATACCTTATTCTCTGGGAAGTCTTACTGGGAGGTGGAGGTCAACAACAAGACGGGGTGGGATATAGGCCTAGTAAGAGGCGATGCAAACCGCAAAGGGAAGCTCAAACTCAGCCCAGATAATGGGTACTGGGTTATTGTACATTATGAAGAAGAAAAGTATGCAGCCCTCACAGCACCGCCAGTTCGTATTCACCTAAAAGAGAAACCTGAGAAGGTGGGAGTGTTTGTGGACTACGAGGAAGATCTCGTCTCCTTCTACGATGTGAAGGCTAAGTCCCACATCTACTCGTTCACTGAGTGTTCATTCAAAGCTGAGCTTTACCCATATTTCAGCCCACACGTGAAACAAGAAGAGAAAAACTCTGAGCCTTTGATTATTTGTAGAGAGATACCAATGGAGTCTTAAGAAATGCATTTTAACTACAATATACTAAAGTTTGTTGGTCCACAACCTTCCTGTTTTTCTTTTTTCCGATACAGGAAAATGGGAATTATCAGGCATTTCATTTACCTTAGACTTTTTTTTTTCATATATATCTTTACGTTTAGCAGCTAGTCACAGACCAATGATAGTAAAGCAAATACTGACCGTTTATCTTTTCTCCGTTATTTGCTTTATTACTCAAAAGCCTTTAAAGCAGTCTTTGTAACCTCTGGTTTGGTCCAATTTACTAATTGAGATAATCAGAATCATAACACAAAACAATGCTGCTACAGTGTGCTCACACTGCTATTCAACATGTGAACCAGTCAAGACTTACAACCTGATCTAGAACACAAACTCTTGACCTAACTGTAATATAGACGAAGCTTAAAATACTGTGGTTAGTAAGAAGAGTGTGTGTGATTTTCTTTTTACACCATGTTGGAGGACCAAATGGATCCTAGAACTTTGTGAATCAGACACTATTAAAAACTACACGTACTCGCACTCAACATTGTGACAGTTGCTTAGTAGTTACTTCTGTATTGTTTTTTACGAAAGGTTATTCGATAACATATCCAAAGATGAAACAATTAAATTGCTTACACAATTTAATCCAGAAAGTTATTTTTTCTTAGAACAATCCTGAACATTTAATAGATTTAGCTTTAGATTTGTTTATAAACAGATAGCTGATCAGTTGAAAATGAAGTTAGCAGATTAACTTATAATGATTTGTTGCAGTCTTGAACACAACCTACCTCTAGCTTGATTAGCTGCAACAGCAACAACAGTCTGTGTTTAAGTGAATGTATGGGCAATAAAGATCAGCAATAAAATATTGTGTTATAAGGGGCTTTCAAAACATATACTTTAATTATATTCCCAGTTTTTTAGTTATGTATCCCACTTAATTATTTTGGGGTGTTTTGTGGCTGTTCTTTAGCACAGACTTGTATTGTGTTAAATTTTATTTTGAAGTTTTTCACATTGCAAACTAGTCTGTATTTTTTTATGGCAAAGCGGTGACTGAGCACAGACAGTTCTTGTAACTGAGTCAAGGTCCATAATTAGCTGTGTCACCACTGTCCCATAAAAAGTACACACAAATATCAAATGTACACTTTTACAGTTTCAAGGTTTCCTAAAAGCCTCAGTGTACAGAGCGATGCATCATCTGAAAACAACATAAAAATGTAAACTGCTTTCCTTTCCTTATTTTGCCTTGCTTCCAGAAAAGTAGTCAGATTTCAGGCTAAATGAATGACATTCAGTGTTGTCAGGCAATGTCAAACAGCATGTAATGAATAAAATCCCTGTTTGAAAATATAACTTTGTCTCTCCTTTTTTATTCATCATGTGACCATGTTTGTGTGTTGTGAAAATATGCAGTTGAATCATGTCTGGGCAAATCTATCAGGGGCGGTTGGCGGGTTTTTTTCCTCCTTCTTTTTTTTCCTTTTTTCCGGAAACGAAAGTAAAAGCACAAAACAAAGCATACCAAACATCATGTCAGCACAGAGGTAACGGTAGACAAAGGAAGAGAAGAGTGCACAGTAGAGGCACCACATGCACCCATCGCCCTGATTCTATTGTAAGTAACACAGAGAGCAGATTTATCCAGCTGATCTTTGCTATTGTTTGTTACGATAGAAAACAGAGGAGAGCAAAATCAAGAATCCACGGTGCCCTAAATAATGAGGAGCCTGTACGTCATCAAGTCACAGCTTATTTCGGTGTGATGCTACAAATGGATATCTAACGTACTCCAGGAATTGTAATCAATTTTAAAAAAAGTAGAATTGACTACTTTATTGTTATTATTATTATTATTTAGTTTGTTTAAACTATGATAGAAGTAGGTGATGGAGAAGACACACGTAGAGGTTTCGCTGTAGTCACGTCAAAATTGAAAAGGGAAGTAATGAAACTGATGTTTTACGGTGCTTTCCTGTTGTCTATCATCAGACAGTTACCTGGAAGACGACCCAGTGGCTGCCTTTTGATGCCAGCCTGCTGCTTTTAATGCAGTAGGTCTGCAACCAACACAAGCCAGTTAGGTAAATAATATTAGCAATTAAAAATTTAGTTTTCTAATATTAGGGAAGTGACGACTTACAGTAGAAAAGATGGACCCGCAGCAGCTGTGGATAAAGGGAAGCTTGTCACTTTCGCTACCTGAGCCGCTGCAGCTGTTGTAGCTTGGATGTTTTTAAACGTTTATATGATGATCCAGATGTTAATGCACATTTTGAAAAGAAAAAAAACACTTCATGGTTTTTGTGCGCACAACACAAGAAAATGGTAAAAGATAACTGTTCTCACATTTGAGGTAAAATGAACACTGTAATAACAATCACAGAAAGTTTCAGAATCAGAATCAGAATCAGAATACTTTATTGATCCCTGGGGGAAATTATTTTTTGTTACAGTGCTCCATTTTAAACCAACATTAAGACAAGACAGACAATACGCTAACTAAGAATAGTACAATATATACATATATATACATAAATACATACATACATAAGTCACTTATTTACGTTCTTGATAGTGTTTCGTGAATCACTCTGTGCAGTCAGCACAGTTATTTTGAGAGCAAAAAAGGAAGTCACACAGCATCCTCTGTGTGTCTTTTGTTGTGTGTGTAATGCAGACACGCAGCAAAAATGGAGCTCCAGGTTTGTCACTCCTGCGGATGGTCCAAAGTGACAACTTACCAGGGCCTGAGAATTCACCAGGGGAAGATGGGATGCACCCCGAAGGGTGTGAGGGTTTCAGACCCTCCACAGCATTACACACAGAGCTATGTGGGACACACAAAAACTCAAATGGACCTCAGGCTAGATGTCTGCACCTCTTTCAAGATTGGTAGGTTTGTTTGTTTTTTAAATATTATGTTGTGTGACTTCAAGATTATAACTTTTCTTTCAAACTGATAAAAACACCCCAATAGGAAAAGACCTGATCCAACATGTTCTCGCTCCCAAAGTGTAACATTTTACGCTAGGTGACAAATCATATTACGCTTCCGGGCACCCAACACATCCCTATATCATGAGAAAAATGAGGAAACATGAGAACTGTTTGGAATGAATCTACACATGTATCTTTATTTTACTATCTAACACTATCTAACATCAGTAAAGTTGTGGTTAGGGTTAGGGCTGGAATACATGGTTTAAACGTCTATTACTGAGGGAGCGTCATTCTCCTGGATTTCCTCCATAACCTGGCGCCTACCATAAAAACACGGAAGGTCACCTTTCGTTTTCCTCAGGAATGCCGTGGGACGTATATTATGCCTCAGGTGTGAGAACGGGATCCCATATCAGCAGATTAAAGCAAACCAAACCGGAATTTGTTAAAAAAAATCATTTTCATTGCTATAAATTTCTATTTTTGCTTAAGACTATTTAAAATCTTCATTTGACTCTTGAATTATGTGACAAACAGAAACAACAGAATATTCAAACCTGAGCCTCCAGGTTTGTCACTGCGGATGGAATAAAGTTACGACTTACCAGGGTTTAAGAATTCACCAGGGGAAGATGGGATGCACACCAAAGGGAGTGAGGATCCCCCAAAAGGAGCAGTACAAATGCAAAAATCAGTGGGAGGAGGACACGGAATACTGGAAACCAGCTAAGAAGGCGACTGTAAAGGAAGAGGTATGAGTTTGCTTTTTAGGCCAATAAATGAGTGACAGGAAGCACTTTAAGCTTTGTCCACCACCACCACCTTTTCTTTTTTTCAGAATGAAAAATAACAAAATAATAATTTATAAAAGTAAAGGATGACTTAATGACTTTAGTTGCTTGATGTTTCGTTAAATCACGTGGTGAACAGACGACCCCGACATTTTGATAATCAAGGTCACCGAAAGTGTAGTAACTTGCAGATCCCCCTAAATGCTCCTAGCTGGCTGTGTTACTTTTGATCACTGTACAAAAACTTCCATGTTAGTGTTTTCATTACATATCAACTTTTTCTCAACTTTATCCGTCAACCTGACAGAATTTTCCAGAGTCACCAAGCGTGTACGGCTATGCCAACTCTGGAGCAACGGCCATATTCAAGGAAGAAAACAAACTGAGTATGTACGCAGTTAGAATTTAGTAAAAACATGATTCTCATACAACAAAATGTGGAGGCTAACATGGAGCTGTGTTCTTACTTACAGCAGCTTCTGCATATACACAGCACTACTCCCAAAGAGCCAGAAAGTCGCAGCATCAGCTGCAGGAACACTCCACCCTTCCACAGGTACTACAGTTATCTTTAATAATGATAGTTAGAGTTAATAGTCGGCCAATTTTAAAGTGAGTAAACAGTAACATATAAATGTAATCAATACTTTTTAGGTGAGCAGGCCTGCCAGGGAGCCTTCAGCACCACCATACCCAGGAAATGTAGTCAGGCCTAAGGAGAAAAAAGTAAAGCAGAAAACATTATCACAGGTACCTTTTTGTTTTTACAAGTTAAGATATTTTTCTTTTAAACTTTAAAAGAAAGTTTAAACGAAGAACTGTTTTCTATCTTTTAGATAGAAAACAGCAGCACGATGGTAGAATACCTGAGTGTTGACCTCTGTAGAGACTATGCAACAACAGCAACCAAAATCAAGCAGGAGCCCAAATCACGTAAGTACAAACAAAGAATTAAGTGTTACAGTTTATTCAAGACAAGCTTTGTTCAAATCATTAAGAATAGATTAAAAAAGTGTGATAAAAAATCATCTGCTCTTAATTACAGCACTTCACACAACTCCACAGCCATCTTTCCACAGAGCCAGCCGTCGCCTGCTGCAGGAGTTCCCCCCTGGTTTAGAGGTACTGTGTTTTTTTGCTAAATAATGCTTAAGCATGTGGCAAACCACCAAAGTTTACTGCTGACGCTTTTTTTAAAGTGCAATATCACTGGAATTAAAGTGTTTTCTGTATGTCAGGTACAAAGATCCTTGCCTCCAACTCCTCCACCACGGGAACAAACAGTGCTGCCTATGAAAAAAGACAGCAGGGAGCAAACACAGGTACAAAACAGATTGTTTGAAGTGTAGCTTTTGTGTTTTAGTTATCCTTGACTTCTTTAAACAACCACATAATCAGTCCCAGCTACAGTAAAACACCGGGAAAAGCAGGTAATACAGTTTAAGATTTAGCATTGCCTTTTTTTTTTTAAATTGTATTTTGCTATTTAGATTCAGGATGGAAATATCTGCTCAAATAACTTTAAAGTGATTAAATATGTCAGTGGAATCAATATTTTTCAGATGAACAGACCTGCCAGGCAGCCTTCAGCACCATCATACCCAGGAAACATAGTCAGGCCTAAGAAGAAAAAAGTGAAGCAGCAAACATTTTCACAGGTACCTCACTGTTTTAGATTTTAAGGTTATTGTATTTTGTTTTTTCCAGTTTAAGTAACTTTTTGTCTCTCTTAGACAGAAGACAGTAGAGAAGTGGCAGGATATCTGAGCATTGACTGCTGTGCAGACTATCCAACAACAACGACCAAAATCAAGGAGGAGCCCAAGTCACGTATGTATAAACAAAGAAATTAACAAAATGTATACAAAAGAACATGTTTTTTAACCTGTCTGAAAAAACCCTCCTTTTTATTATAGCACTAGCAACCCCACAACCATCTTTCCAAAGAGCCACCAGCGTTCAGCAGCAGGAGGTAGAGTACTGTGATTTTCTCTAAGTGTTCCAGCTTGTGCGCTAAAACAGCAGAGTTTGGTATCACGTAGCGCTGTGGTTTGAAAAAGAGGAAGAAGCTGTGTTTTCTTTTTCTATGTTTCAGGTTCCCCTGGAAGCAGCAGTGATGCTCAAAAATCAAGAGAGGAAGGATCAAACACAGGTACCAGACGGGCTGCTTGAAGCAGAACCTTTGTTTTAGTATTTAATCTTTAGCATCTCACATTTATAGTACAGTTACTGACTGCAGAACATCCCTCAGAGGAAGAGTTTGGTGAAGGACTGTCCAGCACCAAACCAACTAATCACATCATCCTCATGTACTTTGTCTTTAATGCTAAGCAGCAAATGTTAGCCAAGCTGGCATCATGATCATCATAATTAACATGCATGTAGCCCATCTTAGTCTACTCTTTGACAGCATCAATGAGCAGTTAGCGTGGCTGTTGTTTTTTCATTCATTCTATAGTAAAAAGTCTTCAATAACGGCAGCTAGTTTTCAAATAGTTTCATTTTAACCTGACAGAATTCACCAGGACCAGCAAAGACAAGCAGCAGTAACAGCTCTGCAGCAACGTTCAGAGAGGATGAATACGAATCAGGTGTGTACAGAGCTACGATCTAAGAGTATGACTTTGAATAGAAGCGAAAGCTGGAACTATGATCTTTTTACAGCAGCTTCTGCACAACGCTCCACCCAAAGAGCCAATAACTCAAAGTCAGACCATCAACTTTACGAGTTCCCCACCCTTCCACAGGTACAATGGATCCATTCATAGTACTTTAAAATTAGTAAACAGCAGCATGTAAATGGAATCCATATTTTACAGGTGACTGCACCTGCCAGGGAGCCTTCAGCACCGCCATACCCAGGAAATGTAATCCAATCTAAGGAGGAACAAATAAAGCAACAACCATTATCACATGTATGTCACTGTTTTAGACCTTAGGACTTTAGGTTTTACACATGTTTCTTCAGTTTAAGAAACGTTTTGTCTCTCTTAGGCAGTAGACAGTAGTGCAATGACAGGATATATAAACATTGACCCATCTGCAGACTATGCAACACCAGCAGCCAAAATCAAGGAGAAGCCAAAATCACATATGTGTGACCAGAGAAATAAAGTTTATTCAAGACAAATTATTTTTAAAAAATTTGTCTGGGAAAAAAAACATTAAAGCAATCCTTTTTTCCTCACAGCACCCCCAACCTCACAACCATCTTTCCAAAGAGCCACCAGTGACCAGCAGCAGGAATTCTCCACAGGTTTGAAGGTAGAGTCCTGTGACTTTCTCAAAGAAATGTTTCAGCTTGTGTAACAAACCACCAGAGTTTGGTGTCATGAAGCAGTGTTTTGGTAAAACAAGAATAACATGTGTTTCTCTAAAAATGTTTCAGGTTAGAAGATCTGTCGGAGAACCTCCAAGTACTCGAGAACCGGAAACAGCAGAGCTGCTAGAAAAGAAAGAGACGAAGGATCAGAGACAGGTATTGAATAGACTGTACGAGGCCGACCTTTGTTCAGGCATTTAGTCAAATTTTAGCCATTAGCAGTCAACATTTGCATTACAGTGCATAACATCTTGCAGATGATGAGTCCAGCAACCACAAACCCAGCACCAGCAGGCCAAGCTGAGGAAAATCACACACAGAATCCAACATTTTCACAGGTACTGCAATTTAACACATTAGACTGATGACCTTTAACCCCTTAAGGCCTGAAATATGAATTGCCAGAAAATTCGACCGTATCTACAATGAACATCCACCACTGTAACAAAAAAAGTAGCTCCCCCTTTAAGTGATGAATGAGCTTTATGCATGTTTTTAAGCCAGTGTAGTCCTTTCTTTTATAAAATCGAGCCTCTTGTGACGTATACTAGGAACATTATTTTATTCATTCACTTTATTTCTGGTTGTTTTGAACGTTACGGCAAATGTTTCAATTTTAAACCTCCAGGCAAGCAAATCAGCCAGAGACCACCCGACAGCACCACCTCCGGTCCCGCCGAAGAAGAAGCATTCGGCTTTATTCAAGGAAAGGCTGGAGAGGTTCAAAGCTGAATTACAGCCAAAACTTCAGATGACAGAGGGGAAGAACTGTGAAGTCAGAGCCTGCAGACCAGAGGTAAACAGGAAGCTGTAGCATGTAGTCACCAACGGCACCTGATCAGAATTAATCTAATTAGTTTAGCTACATTTGCACTTTTAATCTAAGATTTTTTAAGCATTGTCGTTGAAAACATCTTACAAATGTTTGAGGTACAGTTTGTACTCTGAAATGTCTCAAATTTTAACAGCGATCCTCTCGTTTTTTGACAGAACGTTTCAGATGTAATGAGTGCAAACACACAAACAAGTCCTGCAGCAGCGGACGTCTCACTGAAGGACAATCCAACACAGTGTATGTGATCGTATGGTTCAGGCGATAAACATTCAGAATCAGAATACTTTATTAATCCCACAGGAAATGATGTGCCCCAAGACAGTAAGAGTAACTAACTCAACTAAATGAAATATTACAACATATAACAAAATAGCTCTACTTATAAATATCCTAGCTTATTACACAAAATTAAACATATATATAGTTGACACTGAGGTGCCCCTCTATGATTTCAGGCTAATGCATTCATGCTCAATGATGTAGCTGTTGTGTTTGTGTTTGCAGTGGATCGCGCTGCAGAGGCTGAACTCTCCACTGGTGTGAAGGTACAGAGTCTTGCATATCTCTCACTCACAGTTGTGACACTGCAGAGCGTTCTGATGGGAATGCTTGAGTTTGGTTGTCGCTATGGATGTTTTTTCAGGTGAAGGAACTCGCCCGCATGTTTTCAGCCAAGGAAACGCTGATTTCAACAAAGGAGAAACACAGAGCCAACCAAAAACCATCTCAGGTAGAACACCCTCTTATATCCAGTGTTGGGAAGGTTACTTTTAAAATGTATTCCGTTACAGAATACAGAATACATGCCCCAAAATGTATTCTGTAACGTATTCCGTTACGTTACTCAATGACAGTAACGTATTCTGAATACTTTGGATTACTTAATATATTATCGTGCTTTTTACAACAACGTGAATGTACTATTGCTGTGTGATTTATTACTATTACTGAAGGTCCGCGACTCCGAACTGTAGTAAAGGGACCTCTGACTAATACGGCGGGGTCCCTGTCGGCTCGTAGACGAAAAATAGCTTTACTTTGTTGTGTGGATCAACTTTTCTTGCGAGAGACAGAGAGAGGCGTTGAAAGGCTGCTCCAACGGAACTTATTGTTTTCGGAGGAAAACACGAACACGGTGTACAGTCGAGTCTTAATAGCTTAATTACAACTGGGCTCGTCAGGCACTCTTCTTGGCTGCAGTGGTTATTATTATATTTACATGCTTCCAGCTCCCGTTTTTCCTCGACGACAACTCGTACCTTTCCACTCCCCTTTTTCTCCCTCCTCGCGCTCACAGACACATAACGTGTATGGCAGTGCATTCTCCCTGCAACACGGACTGTAGCATTCTGCCTGTTAGCTTAGCACAACAACAACAACGAAAAGGCGCTCTCTCACCCAGGAAACACACAGTCGCAGAAAGAGAGAGAGAGCGTCGCCCTGTAACCATGGCAACCGTAACGCTGCCGCCTGGAACGAAAGAACGTAGCTGTCAAACAAAACCCAAACAGTCCTGACCCGCGACAAAATGAAACAGGAAAGTACCGCAGTGTAATCCATTTATTTCAACAAAGTAACTGTATTCTGAATACCACCTTTTTAAACGGTAACTGTAACGGAATATAGTTACTCATATTTTGTATTCTAAATACGTAAGGGCGGTACATGTATTCCGTTACTCCCCAACACTGCTTATATCCTCTACTACATTCCCAAGTTAGGGATAACCTAGAACAGGGCTGTCAAACATAAGGGCCAGGGTCCTGTATGGGCCTGGCAAAGACTTCAATCTGGCCCACTGGATGTTTTTGGAAAACGTGAAGGAGGTCATATATTTTAAGCTTTTTATTTTATAACTACAGACAGGTCTGTGAATTATGCTACCAGAACCTTTTCTGCAATTTAGTTTTTACAATTTTCACGCAAAGAGCAGCGCTGACAGTCCTTTAACCTCGGTTTCCAACTGGGGGAAAAGGAGGAAAAAAAGGATCTTACGGCTTTGAGGTGCTCAATATGTACAGCAATTTATTTATTTACAATTCATTATTTCCTAAATGCACTCAGCTGAAAACAGAATTCAGAATGCTCTCTCAGCTTCTCGGCTCTCAAATCAATTCCTCACTGCTGCTCAGTCCTCACATTTCAAGATCCCAGTAAACAGCTGGCTCTCTGCTGGCTGCCAGCTGGAGGTTGAGAGGCTGCTGTCCATCCAGTCATCAAATACGCACTCAAAGCAGCCAATCAGCAGTCTCCACCTGTCTCAACAGTCAACACAAACCCACACATACGTTAATGGGAGGAGCCAAATATGTAAAACATGGGACATGATCATGATCACGGACCAACACCTGTGCTCGAGCCTGAAGGCTAAAATACACAAAATATAGAATCTTTAATCATGTCTACGATGACCCCCCACCCCAAACACCATTTAATGAATCACGGCTTTCTAATATGTTCATTATCTTTCAGGTGAAACTGCTGGCTCAAAGGTTTTCAGTCATTTCTGCCCAGGAAACAGCAGCCAAAGCAAAGGAGGAGCACGGGGAGGAGCAGAAACCCACACAGGTGCAGGGCGAGTGATCTGTTGCCTTTCCTCCATCAGTGGAAAAGTCATTTAGCTCTTTGATCCAGCCTGAAGTACCCAAATAACTCATGAGTGGATCCTGTTTTAGCTTCAAGCTGCTGGTTGAGCAAAATATTACATTTAAAGTTTTTATGTTGGAGTTCATTGTTTTTCTTTCTGTAGTTCAAGACTTTGTGTCCGTGTCGATGCAGCATCATCAGGCACGCACTCTTTATTTACAGAACACACACATTTATAACAGGAAAGAGTCGCTACTCTCGATGCGCCCGGCCTCAGGGTGCTCTCTCTCTCAAAGCAGTGGCTCTTGCTTCTCACTGTCAAGTATGCAGATCAGCTACAGCACAGAAGTGTGGGCATGTGTCCATCTCCAGGTCTGGGCAAACTGCCTAATAAGCACAGGTTAATTAGGGAATGCACAGCCCTAACCCTGTTCCAAATACTCCGCCTACTCTCTGCACCGCACTGCACCACTCTTCCTCCTGCAGTTGAGCCAGAACCGTGCCCCTCTGCGAGCATGTTTCACAGAAAAGCATGAGCTAGATGAATCCATCATGAAGCAAACATATATCATATATGTTTGCAATATATCACAGGAGACAAATACAGGGAGCTGTGTTGAAATTCTTCATGCGTTATAAACTATTATCCACCTTTTCTGACAGATGGTGACAGATTCAAAAAGCGATCCCATTGAAATCAATTCTGCAGCAGCGAAAGCATCACTAACAGCAGAGAAGGATCCCAAATTATGTAAGTCACAATATGAGAATGTTTATATGTAAAATTGAGAAAAATACAATAAAAAACATGGCTGATGATTACTATCATCTTTTTCTACAGCTTGTGAAAATGCACCACTCTCAGATTTCAAATTTCAAATTCAAATTCAAATTTTATTTGTCACGTACACAGTCATACACAGTACGATATGCAGTGAAATGCTTGGACAACTGCTCGTGACCTAAAGAAAACAAAAAAGGAAAAGGCTATGAATAAGATAGGTAATAAATATAAAAAATTAAAAAGGGTAAATTTTACTAGGAAGGAATAAAATATAAATTAAGGTTAAAAATGAAATAACTGTACAACACAAATTAGAATGAAGGGTAAATTTAACTGGGAAAGAATAAGATAAAATATATAAATTAAAGTTGAAAATAAAATAACTGTACAACAAAATACACAATATAGAACTATATAAGAATGTATGAAGAAATATAAATAAATATATACACAATAACAGCAGCGTGATTTAAGTAATGAAGTGAAAACAATGTCCAGAATGTTCAGTGTGTGTGTAAGAACTATATGTGTGGGTCAGTACTGTGTGGTGGTGTGATTGAGAGACCGTATCGCCTGTGGGAAGAAGCTCCTCCTCAGTCTCTCTGTGTTGGTCTTCAGGGAGCGGAATCGCTTTCCTGACCTCAGCAGAGAGAACAGTCTGTTGTTGGGATGGCTGAGGTCCTTCACGATCTTCCTGGCCTTGGTCCAGCACCGCCTGCTGTAGATTGAGTGCAGGTCAGGGAGCTCGGAGCGGATGGTGCGCTCAGCTGACCGCACAACCCTCTGTAGAGCTCGTCTGTCCTGCATGGTGCTGTTTCCGAACCAGGTTAAGATGTTTCCCGCCAGGATGCTCTCTATGGTGCACGAGTAAAAGTTCCTGAGCACCTTGGAGGGCAGTTGGAAGTCTCTCAAGCGTCTGAGGTGGTAGAGACGCTGACGGGCCTTTTTCACCACGGTGTTGATGTGACAGGACCATGACAGGTCCTGCGTGATGTGAACTCCGAGGTATTTGAAGCTGTCCACTCTCTCCACTGGGCACTCGTTGATGACGGGGGTCTGGTAGTTCCTCTCCTGCTTAGTGCTGAAGTCCACTATCAGCTCCTTTGTCTTACTGACGTTTAGAAGGAGGTTGTTCCTCTGGCACCAGTTCTCCAGATTCCTAATCTCCTTCAGGTAGGCCGTCTCGTTGTTATCAGAGATCAGGCCCACCACGACGGTGTCGTCAGCAAACTTGATGATGGTGGTGGAGCTGGTAGTGGCCACACAGTCATATGTGTACAAAGAGTACAGCAGGGGGCTCAGAACACACCCCTGGGGGGCTCCAGTGCTGAGAGTGGTGGAGGCTGAGACATGTCCGCCCATCCTTACTGCCTGTGGTCTGCCAGTTAGGAAGTTGGAGATCCACTGACACATAGATGAGCTGAGTCCCAGATGCTCCAGCTTGGTGGTGAGTGTGGAGGGAATTATGGTGTTAAATGCAGAGCTGTAGTCTATGAAGAGCATTTTAACATAATTCCCCCTTCTAGTGTCCAAGTGAGTGAGTGATGTGTGGAGGAGATGAGAGATGGCATCGTCTGTGGAACGATTTGGACGGTAAGCGAACTGTAGTGGGTCCAGTGTGTCTGGTAGTGAAGAAATGATGAAGTCTCTGACCAGTCATTCAAAGCACTTCATCACTACTGAGGTGAGGGCTACAGGGCGATAGTCACTGAGAGAAGCAGGGTGGGGTTTCTTCGGGACAGGAACAATGATGGACTCTTTGAAGCATGTGGGGATCACCAACTGAGATAAAGAGATGTTGAATATCTCAGTGAACACAGGAGCTAGCTGGTATGCGCAGTCTCTGAGGATACGACCTGGGATGCCGTCTGGTCCTGCTGCTTTCCTGGTGTTCACTCTCTTGAAGGCTCTCCTTACTTCATGCTCGCAGATGACGAGCACATTTCCGGTGCTGGCAGTATCTTCCTGTCTGCAGCCGTTAGCGCCGCTAACACTAGCATCGTTGGAGTCCTTAGCTGCAGCCTCGAAGCGAGCATAGAAAGTGTTCAGCTCGTCTGCCAGAGTCACGGCCGCGTTCGTCATACCGGTTGTTGGTGCTTTATAGTCCGTTATTGTCCTTAGTCCCCGCCACAGGCTCCTAGAGTCACTCTGTTGGAGTTGTGACTCTAGTTTCCTCCCGTAGCGCTGCTTCGCCTCTTTCACCGCCCTCCGCACGTTATATGAAGCGGCTTTGTACGGGTCCATGTCCCCTGTCGTGAGTCCCGTGTTGTAGGCAGCGGTGCGGGATTTCTCCTCTGTTTTGAAGGTACGACTTCCTGTACACGCACTCGTTCAGCCAGACCTTACAGCCTATTTTTTTTACTGCAACTGCTGCACCTCAATGTGTCTTTACTTCAGGAGAGGTCTTACCTGTTTTCTTTGCTTCAGGCACGTGCGGGGGGGGGGTTAGAGGGGCTTGAGCACCCGCCCCCTTCCCTGATGAGCGGAGTAACAGAGTTACTGTAATCTGATTACTTTTTTCAAGTAACGAGTAAAGTAAGGGATTACTATTGCAAAAACGGTAATTAGATTACTGTTACTTTTCCGTATGAACGCTGCGTTACTGCGTTACTAAAACTGTGATTTTTTTGCGAGAATGTCTCATGACAGTGACGTAAGCGAGCGCCGTTAGTGACAACAGCTGTGTGCAGATCAACAATGGATCGCATATCGATTGTGGGAGAGAGTATGAGCGTGCAGCGTTTAAAGCGTGGAAGCACTGACCTTACTTTGAGTTTGATTCCATAAAAAGTGACAGAAACATTAGCGTCCATCGTGCGTGGGAAGAAAACTTATTTTTACAGCGAAAAAAAACCCTAAACTTCCAAGCAAGCACCGAGTAGCTACCACGTAATGGGAAACTCACAGAGAAACTCGCGGATTCTTCAACTGACCACAGCACACCTGCACCAGGGTAAACCTCTGCCTACCGCAGTTTTTTTTTTTTTTTTTTGCCTACCGCAGTCCTGCTTTACAGGTGAAAATAGAGCAACAGGACCGCTGAGTCTTTGACTTTATTTATTTTCTGCTGTGTTTTACTTGCATCTATTTGAAAGACTGAGTGTAAACACAAAAAATATTTTATTCTATGTGCTGGAATGTGCAGAAAATAGGTTTAAATGTTAAACTAATTTATTCAATTCAGAGAATGTTGCATATAATTAAATTTTTGCTTGATGCATAAAGTTAAAAGATTAAAACTGATAAAACAAGTTAAAAAAAGAGACTTTTCCATTTGATTACATTTTGTATGATGGATTATGTAGAAAAAGTAGAATTGGGCTGAAAGATCTATCACTTTATCACCTATTCAGGTTGTAAATCGTGTTTTTAAAAAGTAATTAAGTAATTAATTACTTTTTTCAAGTAACTTGACCAACACTGCTGATGAGTGCCCAAAGTGCCCTTTTGTTGAGGCAACTTTAAAAAAAAAAAAAAAGAAAAATTATATATATATATATATATATATATATATATATATATATATATATATATATATATATATATATATTATGTGTGTGGGCGTGCAGAGTCCTCAACAATAATATTTAACTATTAATCACGGTTTTCCTAAATAAAAGGATCTGGCTTGCATCAGTCACATAATCACATTTAACCAATGATCGCTCTTGACGGCAGAACGCGCTGGTTACGAGCCGGGAACGAGCTCACAAAGAGCACGTATATATCCATATGTATATGGATTTTTTTTAATTAGTACTCTTGATATAACATTGTCCAGACATGCCTGGTAAGGACATGAGGAGGAAACAGTAGGAGCTGTGTGAGGCTACTAAAGGCAGGGCTATAACATTTTTCTGTCATCATTTTATTATAGATTAAGTGCAAGAGTTGTTAGGTGTGGATAATTAAATTATAGTTTAGTGCAATAGCAAGTTGTGCCTTGTTCTCAGATAGACAGCAAGTGGAGAGATATATATGAAATGATGGGATGGAAGGAAGAAGAGAAGCAAAGAGTGATTCACAGGCAGAGCCTAAATTATTTCTCACAGTTTTTGTTGCCTTATGGTTCCAAGTGCTGTCACCAATCTTTGCATTTTGTTATTATCTCATGATACTTGTTTAATCAGCCACCATCTCTCCTATGGACTTTTTAATGTCTACAATCTCAGCTCAACACAGCCCTGCCCTCCAGCACTATCAGCAGCAGGAGCAGCAGAAACCCCTCAACAGCAACATTGTACCTATAAGGCAGGGGCGATTTCACAATGAACTCACCCGAAACTCTGGCTGATTGGGACCCACACCCAGTTTCACACCTTGGCTCAGGCGATTAGAGGATCATTAGGGGGTCCTTTTGTCCCTCTGTGGGGGGTTACTCCCACTAGGTTTATATCTGGGACTCTCCACCATTTGACCTTAGAACTGAAGAAGCTTCTCGGATGTGAGGTGAAACGTCTTCAAGCAACTTAAAGAAGTCCAGACGCTTTTCTTTGCAAGCTCCTTTGACTACAACAGCATTCGTTTTCATTTAAAGGCTTTATGGCTTTAATACCTGGTGGGTCGGTCTCTAGTCAAAATACTGGGCCGATTTTTTTTTTTGTCCCAGCCCAGTATTTGTTACATGCGCTCAAAGTTTATTTTGTTTTGGTTTGGTTTATTTGGGTTTTTTTTTTTTTTTTTTTTTTTTTTACGTGTGCTCAGAGCTCACATGGCACAAAAATAACGCCATACCCTGCCTACCTAGTCCACGTAGACCGCTGGATTGGGACACAGCTCCGGTCTGCTGTCATAAGTCTCCATGTTGCTTTTGTTTCATGCTGGAAATGGGAAATAAATAAACTCATCTGTCTCTCTCTGTCTCTGTCTTCTTTATCGTCCAATTAGTCGAGCGCAGGAGGATATGATAATTACAGAGTATAGCCAGTACACTTTTTGTGTTGTTCAGCATGAAACATGAAAGAAAGACTTGCGCGAGTGTCTTTTTCACGCAAAGCCCCACACGTGTGGTAAACACCTTCTCCTTTACACTACAGTATAAAAAAAGATGTTAGTATCCGATTTACTGACAGACCAGCCATGTACAGTCACAGGAGGATCTCAGCTGTGTTTGTGTTTGTTTTCTCTTGTTTTTCTTAAAGAATTAATAAACGCAGTTCCATTTTTTTCGCGTTTGTTTGTTTCTTTTCCATGACGTTTCCAGTATTTCGCAATGATGTGTCGCAACTCTTTACAGTTGAATTTAACCCTTTAGAGCCGATCGGAGTGGGCACGCTCTGTTATGCGTAACTATTTTTAAATCCCAGTAGCACTGCAACCACGGAAGCTAGCGCAAAAAAATTTTTTGCATATGAAACCGGAGGAGTTGTACTTACATCTGATGCCATCAGCTTGTCCTAGGTCACGGTTTCCTTCCACATAAAGCTTTGCAAAAACTGCATAAAAAAGCGCTTGCAGGAACAAAAACATAATATTCCAGAAACACGATCTGATCAGCTGTTCAAAACACTTCCTACGTTGGAATAGACGTCAGCGCGAACTTTTGGATTTCCGCCATTACCTGCCCGAAACCGGAAGTGACGTCATTTTCGCGGAAATGTAGTCTTTTTTGCGATCAGGGCCTCAGGGCCTATACTGCTCTTTTTAAAAGTTATCTTTGACTTTATGACTTTCTGTGTCGTTTCTGGGATGCTTAGGACTCATATTGCACTGCTGGAAATAGTTTATTTTGATGCATATGCTGCTTTTTTGCAAATTTGCAGTATAATATTTATTTTTGTTTTTCCTGCAGTGTATAAAAATTGGTGTATTTCAAAAATAAAACTATGAAGACACTCAAAATAAATTTCCTGTGGTGGGAAACTATTTTGTGCAACTGTTTTGTAATTACAGTTTTGAGGGATAAGACTCTTAAATTTCTCTAACTACAAATATATGTTAAAAAAGCAAAAACGATTTTCAATTTTTTTGTAGTTTATTGCACTTTTTTGCAATTTATGTAATTACTATGCACTTAATGAATACATATTATTAAAATCTGGGCTATAATGGTTGTATTGATGTATAGCAACTTGAAATGCTCCCAAAAATGGCTCCACAGCAGGTAAAAATATAATATAAGCTCTGGCGGACTTGGTTCTATGGTAGGTCTTAAAGGGTTAAACGGATGGTTTCGGGAAAAAACGAAACTGGAACCGCTGAATCTTTACCAGAGAGGAGCAGAGTGTCGAGAAAGCAACAGATCGCACAGCATCGAGATACGGAGGAGAGCAGGTAGGCTGCTGGTGTTACTTTGAACTTTTTGAAACGTTTCATGATAAAAATAGCCTGACAGTCTAACTAATCCACTCACTGTCATGCCTGTATGAGCGAAAGAAAACCAGATCATATTAAAATATCACGCCTTTGTATAATATTGTGTTTTTATATGTTTTTCATTTTGTGTAGATGCTGTGAAGTCATCTTGTGTATGAATTAAAATCTAAAAAGTTCATAGTTAACAGGTAGATTGTAGTGTAGCTAAACAAAATTATAGAGACCAACTTGTGCAACACAACTCCAATTATTTATATGCGGATCGTTTTAAGATAAGGAAGCTGTCATTGTTATCAAAGTGAAGTGCAGGTTGCAGGGTGTGTGCTCAGCTACACACGAAACTTTTTTCTTTTCATTACACTGCTTTTCTTTCCATGACAGGAATAACCAAATCCAACCTGTTAATGACCCGCAAATCCAACCCTTTTGTCAGACGGGCATGAATATTTTCACACTTTTCTCTCTTGTTTAAACACCCTAGAACCTAAGTAGAAAAGATTTATGTAAATGTGACGAGCATTACGCATTCTGTACTGTAAAGGAAACGCTGCACGGAGGAGATTGATTGACAGTGGTATACAGCCAATCAGGACACAGAACACAATTGAAAGGCGTTATAGCGAGGCACAAGGATAAGGGATGAGGAAGCTGTCATGGTTATACCGCAGGTTGCAGGGTGTGTGCTCAGCTACACATGAAACAATATTTTCCCACTAGACTGCTTTTCTTTCCATTGCAGGAATAAACAAATCCAACCTGAAATGCAAACACTACTCCTATAAACTCATTTTAACTCCTTCTAGTCCAAAGTAGATTTCAGGGTGTGAGTGTTTGTGCTGTGCAAAGGATCATGTCACTTTCCAATAATCACGCGTGGTCAAACACTAAAAGGTAGTTTTATATTTATAGTTTAAGTTAAGTTAAGTTTATAAATATGTGGTTATAAATGGTTTATATATAACCATAACACAAATGTTTTATTCTTGTAGCATCAATAAAACTAATGAAATTTATGTAGATCCCTGTGTTATGGACACGACCCAATTTATTTCTACCTTTATCTTTTATTAAACATTATGTACAGTATAACCACACATAAATACATTTTTCTCCTACACCAAGTTGATTAGGATTAGAAACCACAGTGACTGTTACACACACAAATCGATCTATAGTACTGTTGTTGTACTTTATAATGCTCCTAGATTTGAATTCATGCTGGGGATAGTGTGGAGCTTGCATTTTCCCCCCGTGCCTGCTTGGGTATTTCCTCCCACAGTACACAGACATGCTAGATCAATCGTGTTGCACGTTGTTCAGTCTTAACACCTCTAAGCCCAGGTCATTCTTGAAAAAATAACTTTCATTTCACTGAGATGCTGACCTGTCAAAATGTAATCTTACTGAGACAATACTCTCCATTTAACTTCCTGACGTCAATTGGCTTGAAAAATAAATAAATAAATATCTTGTTTGTCTCATGTGGATATGTATATTTGATATAAAGACATCAGTGTTAATAACTATGACAGCATTGCACCAAAAAAGCTATTTTTAACCTGAAACCCTTATTAAACCCATGAAACTACTGTACCAGTATGTTGATGCATGTTCAATCATCCAGGTAGTTACGTCCAGATGAAGAGAATCAACCTTTTGGGGGTACTGTACCAGTAGTATCCCTTTTTGAGTTTGGTTCCTCATGTTAGGAAAAGCTCAATACTTCAAATAATTTGGAACAACACTTACTTTTCTGAAAGTTCTAAACACTGCCACTATGCAGTCTGTGCCACGACTACTATGGTCACAAAAAACAAAATAAAAAATCCAAACGATAAAGCTCTCAATTTAAGTTTTGTTTTGTCACTATTAAAATGAAAAGAAACATAAGCAAACAGATGAAAGAAACCGCTTAACAGAGGAGTGCAGAGGTGTGGTGAAATTTAGGGAGAGGTAGACATAGAGTTAAGGATGTTGTGAAAGTAAATTTAATCATCCACTGCTTTTTTTGATTCACTCACAAATATGTTGGCAATATTGTGTTACAGACATCCAACTTATTCAACATGAATGCACAGTGTTCCCGCTGTGGTGTCACCAAATGTAGATGCTTCAGAGGTCACCAGGGATTCAGGTTCTTTCCACCGAGCCACAATGAACCTGAAATCAATATAGAGAGTTCTGGTGAGTGCAATCGATTGTAATGTGTTTGTGCTGATGTAGGGCCAAGAGAAATATCCTCACTAACACTTCTCTTATCATCCCAGTTTACAATGAGAGGTAATGTATTTCAGCAATTTATGGAATTTAGCAGTATAGCAACCCCCACATCACATTTAAAACAATTACAACTGATAACAGACACAAAACAGTGAGCAGGGCCTGTCTTCTTTCTTTACAGTCTATGAGACTCCTCAATCCTCTCATCAAACTACTTTGGCCCACTTTGATGTTTCCAGAGCTCAGGTACTGCATATTTATTAAGAACCACCATTCTGATGCATGTAAAATGGACTCATACTGAAGTGTACCTTATCAAGCCAAAATAAAGCTCCTCTACAAGAGCACAAAGTGGCCAAATACATCATTTTGCTCATTTGCTAAGAATTTAACAGGCCTTTTGGCTGCATTGTTCAACAGATTCATTGTTGACTTCAAAGTAAAACTATATAAACAATAGTTTAATTCTTCTTCCGACGGTAAAGAGTATGTAATCAGTTCCATTTGTTTATTTGTCTGTCTGTCTGTTTCTTAACTAGTTTTCAAGATATCATTTTCAAATTTCTGTCATGGTAAAAACCAATAACAGCTCAAGCAGATTTCATTTTGGTGAACAGAACTTCACTACAATATATTAGGCCTTGGAGGACATGAGCACCAAGGTTGCCTAAACACCTTTCTATGACTTTCTTTGTTCGAGCTTAAGGTCAAGTTTGACCCTTGTGCTCTGTTGCTCTTGTTGTATCTTATAGGTGGCACAGTTCTTGGAGAGTCCTAGGACCGCAGCTCAGCAAGCAGCAATTGGTCTTATAGGGATAGCCTTGGAGGAAGAGAAGAAAGCCAAAAATCTACAAAAGGTTCTGCAATTTTAATACAGTTACTACAGTAACAGTTACTGTTACTAGTGCCTAGTAACAGAGTAATAATAACTGGAATTTGTCTCACTAAACCCTAAGAAAAGCTGAAAATGCTTCAAAAGGCAAAAACATCAGAAACACTGTAGCTTGTGAAATAAAGCCTTGGAGATACCTACGGCTACAGCTGTGTGTTTGCATATGGCTCAATCAAAACCACCACATCCCTCACTTTAGGCCTTTATTAATATTCACATAGGTTGGTTATATAGCCATATATTGACAGTAAAGCTATTATGAAGGGGGCAGCTATTACAGTTTTGTACCTGGTTGTAAACATGTCTTTTGTTGCTGTTCAGCTGGGCATTTTAACACTACAATCTGTCTGTTTGGACTGAATCACTTTAGGAGCGAGCCTCAAGTGGCGACTAGAGGAACTGCTGTTTCTGAGATTTCATTTTCCATCCAATATTAATCAGTTCTCCAGGTTGATTAATAACTGGGCTCTTTTTCTAGCTCCACCATGACGTTAACATTTGCAGGGTCCAGTGACATACCCTTGTTAACACTTGTTAGATGACATGCCATCGTTTTTGGTACAAGCTCAAAGCAGAAAATCTTGTAAATGCTTGCAAACCTGAAAAACACAAAACTCTCCTGCCTGCAAATCTGAGCATAACTCTAGTTGCAGACGTACAGAGCTGACATTCTTTTTTTAACTTATTATAACTTGTAAGTATTATACGTGTCTTTTGTCCTCTTTCTAGGCTAAACATGAAAAACTGAAAGCTGATTTCGAGCAGCAAATTCATATCAGAGAGCAAAAGATGGCAGAAGTCAGATCATCAGAATTAGCCTGCAAGGTAAAGACTGTAACATATGTTTTTTTGTTGTTGTTGTTGTTGTTGTTTTTTGTTTATTGATCAAAACCCTCCACTCTGTTTGACGACTTTCAGGCTAGTTTGGATGCAGAGTGGCTGGAAGTCAACAATTTCTTCTCCCACATAATAAATATTGTGGATGATGCTCGGCAGAAAGCCATTCAGCCTCTGAACGAAAGGTTGGTCCTGTGATGTTAAGTTACAGTTAGTCACTTAGTTTATCAGTGATGAACAGCTTAACATCACCACGGAGATCCTTTATGTTGCTATGGTGCAGTACATTTTTAATAAAATAGGCTGTCTTGTGCACACTCTAGGAGACGGAAAGTAAAAAGAGACACTCAGGATCTCCTCCAGAAGCTTCAGAGAGAAATTGATGTGCTCGAAAAGGTCATTGATGAGTCAATCAAAAACCCAGACTTGGAGGTGAGCCACAAGGTCCTGAAGTCCGTCTTCTGCTTTTTAAAAATACTGGAGCATAAAAGCACTTAAAAGAGGAAACATTTAATTTATGTGCCGTGTCAGTTCTGCTTCACTAAAATCAATAAATTTCATGGTGTCTGCACACACACAAACAGGTTTCTCCTCTAAGAGTCCTGAAGGAATCTAATGGGATAAATGACCATGTTGACACTTCACTCTCCATCGGCACACTGACAGCTACAACTTCAACCATGATGAAGCAAATTCGCGAGGAACTGGATAAACTCTCACCCATTGGTGAGTCCTTTAATTCGTCATGACTTGTGTTAAAATCTATACTTGATATACTGCATCTTACTCCGATTGCTGCTTCCACAGAATTCAAGAGGATTTCTACATTTGCAGGTATGTATGTCAAAATAAAAACAGTATTTAAATAGAAGAACATGGTGATTGTTCTACAACTTCATTGTGAATGGACAAAAAAAAAAAACACACACTTGTATTCTTTTGACTGCAGTGGATGTGAAGTTGGACCCAACTACTGCACACCAAAGCCTTGAAATTTTTGATAATGGGAAAAGAGTGAGAGATGGTGGAAAGACGTTGAAATATCCTGATTCTCCGCAGAGGTTTGATGTATTTGGAAGTGTCCTGGGGCTCAACAGGCTGTCCTCTGGCAGGGCATACTGGGAGGTGAAGGTCAGGAACAAGACCGGGTGGGATCTGGGTGTGGCAAGACGTTACGCAAACCGCAAGGGGAATCTCTCGATCAATCCTGACAACGGTTACTGGGTTATTGTACATTATGAAGACCAGAACTATTTAGCCCTGGCAACACCACCCGTGAGCCTTTCACTTAAAGGAAAACCTCAGAAAGTCGGGGTGTTTGTAGATTACGAGGAAGGTCTCGTGTCCTTTTACGATGTGACGTCACAGTCTCACATCTACTCATTTACTGAGTGTTTGTTCGGTGGTGAGATCCTCCCATATTTCGGTCCACACCCAAAACAAAATGAGAAAAACAGCGATCCTTTGATTATCTCTGCTGTGAAAAAGCAGTAATAACCAAATGCACTGGATCTGGTGCAGGGAATGCATCACTGGTGAGCAATTTATTTGTTCAGGTGTTCAGTAACAGTTTAATGTTTTTCTTTGTGCAAACAGAGTTTTCTCACCTGTCTATCAAGCAGGTAAGATTGTCCAAATTTCAACAATTTTGATTTTTTAGTTTAATCTGTAGCTCTGCTCTAACAGAACGTACGTACCAGGTCCCGCCTACTATCCTCGGAAACGTAAAATAATTGGCTAGAATCTAAAGTGTATCACAGCTCAGGAAAAAAAACACCGAAATAAAGCACCAAAATGTGCGCTGCTTTTCGGTCTGGTTACTACTGTTTATGTCAGAACCGGTGCCATCATGGCACCGGATACCAGTAACCATCCCTAAGGGTGAGACTTCATGTGTTCTCCGTCTTTGATATTGTATAAATACAAATTTCTGTAATTCTTCTGCTCACGTATCAATGCCAAAACTCTTGGATGGGACAATAACTGTCCCAAACTTCTGACCAAGTGGAACATAGTGAAAACATCTGGGCACAGTACTGAAGAATCTTTTTTCTCCCCTTTTTTTTTTTTACCATGACAACAGGGCCGTGCAGAGACGTTTAAAGGGGCGGGTGCTCAAAGTTAAAAAGGGGCACATTGAACCAGGCTGAATAACAACAACACACATTCATCAAGAATCTAATATGGGTAACAAGGCAAAGCATGATGACACGTCTTCCCCGTGTCTGTCAGTCCCTGCATCCCTAAATGTCTCCAGTTGTCCCAAGTTCCTTCTGACTGTCTCCTTGGTGCATTTAAACCCCTGTTGCTCCCTGTCCCTGATCGTCTGTTGTCTTCATCTCCGTTATCAGTCATCATAATTTTACCCTCTCTGTGCAAGTCTGCAAATTTCTTTATTAAATCATAAGATTCTTAAATTCATCAAGTCCCTCTGTGCCTGGGTCCTCGTCACAAAACATGACATCACTGTTTTGTACATTTTAACACAATTTAATTTAAAAATACACTCCAAAAATAGAATCTGTAACCGGAAGGTCGCCGGTTCGATCCCCGGGCTCTCTGTCCTGGCCGTTGTGTCCTTGGGCAAGACACTTCACCTACCGCCTACTGGTGTTGGCCAGAGGGGCCGATGGCGCGATATGGCAGCCTGGCTTCTGTCAGTCTGCCCCAGGGCAGCTGTGGCTACAACTGTAGCTGCCTCCACCAGTGTGTGAATGTGAGAGTGACTGAATAGTGGCATTGTAAAGCGCTTTGGGTGCCTTGAAAAGCGCTATATAAATGCAATCCATTATTATTATTATTAAATAGATTGTATTCAATTAGATTAAAAAAATACATTAATATGAAAAAACAAATACTATTAAGATCACTAATAAAAAAAAAAGTCCTATCCCAGTGTACTTTCAACCAAAAGATAAATAACCAAACCACATGAACATCTAATAAAAGATATAAATATTGAAACACTGATCCAACATTATTCTTGATTGACGGAACATTTGATTTTACACTTTTAGCTGAATGTGGTTTAATATCGGCACATATGACAAAATAACCAACTTCTCTCATTCCATTTCAAACAGGACAGTGGTAACAACAGCAGGCTGCGGACAATTTAAAGTTTTAGATTTTAGATTTTAAATAGCCGATATACATTTCAATGTTAGCAACAGGACGGTCGCTGATTTTAATACAGAGCAGGACGGATTGTAGAGTAGCAAACATTGTCGGAAAACACGTTTCCAACACTGCAGGTTACCTGGTGTACTGTTTTTCAGCTAAAAAGAAACATGGTCTGACTCCTACCTAACTATATAAAGCGTAACTGAAGGTTAAATGCAGCTAATATGTCCTGTTTTAAGCCAGGCACTTACACCTCCGCTCCGCTGCGTCTCAGCCACCATCGCTCTGGCAGCAACGGCGCTACAGCCAGAGTACGGGAGAGGCGAGCTGAGGGTGCTATGATTCATTTTTGGGGGTGCTGAAGCAAACCGGCGGTGCAAACCGCAAAGGGAAGCTCAAACTCAGCCCAGATAATGGGTACTGGGTTATTGTACATTATGAAGAAGAAAAGTATGCAGCCCTCACAGCACCGCCAGTTCGTATTCACCTAAAAGAGAAACCTGAGAAGGTGGGAGTGTTTGTGGACTACGAGGAAGATCTCGTCTCCTTCTACGATGTGAAGGCTAAGTCCCACATCTACTCGTTCACTGAGTGTTCATTCAAAGCTGAGCTTTACCCATATTTCAGCCCACACGTGAAACAAGAAGAGAAAAACTCTGAGCCTTTGATTATTTGTAGAGAGATACCAATGGAGTCTTAAGAAATGCATTTTAACTACAATATACTAAAGTTTGTTGGTCCACAACCTTCCTGTTTTTCTTTTTTCCGATACAGGAAAATGGGAATTATCAGGCATTTCATTTACCTTAGACTTTTTTTTTTCATATATATCTTTACGTTTAGCAGCTACTAACAGACCAATGATAGTAAAGCAAGTACTGACCGTTTATCTTTTCTCCGTTATTTGCTTTATTACTCAAAAGCCTTTAAAGCAGTCTTTGTAACCTCTGGTTTGGTCCAATCTACTAATTGAGATAATCAGAATCATAACACAAAACAATGCTGCTACAGTGTTCTCACACTGCTATTCAACATGTGAACCAGTCAAGACTTACAACCTGATCTAGAACACAAACTCTTGACCTAACTGTAATTTAGACGAAGCTTAAAATACTGTGGTTAGTAAGAAGAGTGTGTGTGATTTTCTTTTTACACCATGTTGGAGGACCAAATGGATCCTAGAACTTTGTGAATCAGACACTATTAAAAACTACATGTACTCGCACTCAACATTGTGACAGTTTTGCTTAGTAGTTACTTCTGTATTTTTTTTACGAAAGGTTATTCGATAACATATCCAAAGATGAAACAATTAAATTGCTTACACAATTTAATCCAGAAAGTTATTTTTTCTTAGAACAATCCTGAACATTTAATAGATTTAGCTTTAGATTTGTTTATGAACAGATAGCTGATCAGTTGAAAATGAAGATTAACTTATAATGATTTGTTGCAGTCTTGAACACAACCTACCTCTAGCTTGATCAGCTGCAACAGCAACAACAGTCTGTATTTAAGTGAATGTATGGGCAACAAAGATCAGCAATAAAATCTTATGTTATAAGGGGCTTTCAAAACATATACTTTAATTATATTCCCAGTTTTTTAGTTATGTATCCCACTTAATTATTTTGGGGTGTTTTGTGGCTGTTCTTTAGCACAGACTTGTATTGTGTTTAATTTTATTTTGAAGTTTTTCACATTGCAAACTAGTCTGTATTTTTTTATGGCAAAGCAGTGACTGAGGTCAGTCTGGAACTTGAGATAATTAAAGCAGAGCACAGACAGTTCTTGTAACCGAGTCAAGGTCCATAATTAGCTGTGTCACCACTGTCCCAAAAAAAGTACACACAAATATCAAATGTACACTTTTACAGTTTCAAGGTTTCCTAAAAGCCTCAGTGTACAGAGCGATGCATCATCTGAAAACAACATAAAAATGCAAACTGCTTTCCTTTCCTTATTTTGCCTTGCTTCCAGAAAAGTAGTCAAATTTCAGGATAAATGAATGACATTCAGTGTTGTCAGGCAATGTCAAACAGCATGTAATGAATAAAATCCCTGTTTGAAAATATAACTTTGTCTCTCCTTTTTTATTTATCATGGCTGTGACCATGTTTGTGTGTCGTGAAAATATGCAGTTGAATCATGTCTGGGCAAATCTATCAGGGGCGGTTGGCGGGTTTTTTCCTCCTTCTTTTTTTTCTTTTTTCCGGAAACGAAAGTAAAAGCACAAAACAAAGCATACCAAACATCATGTCAGCACAGAGGTAACGGTAGACAAAGGAAGAGAAGAGTGCACAGTAGAGGCACCACATGCATCCATCGCCCTGATTCTATTGTAAGTAACACAGAGAGCAGATTTATCCAGCTGATCTTTGCTATTGTTTGTTACGATAGAAAACAGAGGAGAGCAAAATCAGGAATCCACGGTGCCCTAAATAATGAGGAGCCTGTACGTCATCAAGTCACAGCTTATTTCGGTGTGATGCTACAAATGGATATCTAACGCACTCCAGGAATTGTAATCAATTTAAAAAAAAAGTAGAATTGACTACTTTATTGTTATTATTATTATTATTTAGTTTGTTTAAATTATGATAGAAGTAGGTGATGGAGAAGACACACGTAGAGGTTTCGCTGTAGTCACGTCAAAATTGAAAAGGGAAGTAATGAAACTGATGTTTTACGGTGCTTTCCTGTTGTCTATCATCAGACAGTTACCTGGAAGACGACCCAGTGGCTGCCTTTTGATGCCAGCCTGCTGCTTTTAATGCAGTAGGTCTGCAACCAACACAAGCCAGTTAGGTAAATAATATTAGCAATTAAAAATTTAGTTTTCTAATATTAGGGAAGTGACGACTTACAGTAGAAAAGATGGACCCGCAGCAGCTGTGGATAAAGGGAAGCTTGTCACTTTCGCTACCTGAGCCG
The DNA here is from genome assembly GCF_057382185.1 of Mchenga conophoros. Classification (NCBI taxonomy): domain Eukaryota; kingdom Metazoa; phylum Chordata; class Actinopteri; order Cichliformes; family Cichlidae; genus Mchenga; species Mchenga conophoros. The sequence continues at coordinate 60,553,109 of NC_140528.1, read as the reverse complement.
CTGCAGCTGTTGTAGCTTGGATGTTTTTAAACGTTTATATGATGATCCAGATGTTAATGCACATTTTGAAAAGAAAAAAAAAAATCATAGTTTTTGTGCGCACAACACAAGAAAATGGTAAAAGATAACTGTTCTCACATTTGAGGTAAAATGAACACTGTAATAACAATCACAGAAAGTTTACGTTCTTGATAGTGTTTCGTGAATCACTCGGTGCAGTCAGCACAGTTATTTTGAGAGCAAAAAAGGAAGTCACACAGAATCCTCTGTGTGTCTTTTGTTGTGTGTGTAATGCAGACACGCAGCAAAAATGGAGCTCCAGGTTTGTCACTCCTGCGGATGGTCCAAAGTGACAACTTACCAGGGCCTGAGAATTCACCAGGGGAAGATGGGATGCACCCCGAAGGGTGTGAGGGTTTCAGACCCTCCACAGCATTACACACAGAGCTATGTGGGACACACAAAAACTCAAATGGACCTCAGGCTAGATGTCTGCACCTCTTTCAAGATTGGTAGGTTTGTTTGTTTTTTAAATATTATGTTGTGTGACTTCAAGATTATAACTTTTCTTTCAAACTGATAAAAACACCCCAATAGGAAAAGACCTGATCCAACATGTTCTCGCTCCCAAAGTGTAACATTTTACGCTAGGTGACAAATCATATTACGCTTCCGGGCACCCAACACATCCCTATATCATGAGAAAAATGAGGAAACATGAGAACTGTTTGGAATGAATCTACACATGTACCTTTATTTTACTATCTAACACTATCTAACATCAGTAAAGTTGTGGTTAGGGTTAGGGCTGGAATACATGGTTTAAACGTCTATTACTGAGGGAGCGTCATTCTCCTGGATTTCCTCCATAACCTGGCACCTACCATAAAAACACGGAAGGTCACCTTTCGTTTTCCTCAGGAATGCCGTGGGACGTATATTATGCCTCAGGTATCAGCAGATTAAAGCAAACCAAACCGGAATTTGTTAAAAAAAATCATTTTCATTGCTATAAATTTCTATTTTTGCTTAAGACTATTTAAAATCTTCATTTGACTCTTGAATTATGTGACAAACAGAAACAACAGAATATTCAAACCTGAGCCTCCAGGTTTGTCACTGCGGATGGAATAAAGTTACGACTTACCAGGGTTTAAGAATTCACCAGGGGAAGATGGGATGCACACCAAAGGGAGTGAGGATCCCCCAAAAGGAGCAGTACAAATGCAAAAATCAGTGGGAGGAGGACACGGAATACTGGAAACCAGCTAAGAAGGCGACTGTAAAGGAGGAGGTATGAGTTTGCTTTTTAGGCCAATAAATGAGTGACAGGAAGCACTTTAAGCTTTGTCCACCACCACCACCTTTTCTTTTTTTCAGAATGAAAAATAACAAAAAAATAATTTATAAAAGTAAAGGATGACTTAATGACTTTAGCTGCTTGATGTTTCGTTAAATCACGTGGTGAACAGACGACCCCAACATTTTGATAATCAAGGTCACCGAAAGTGTAGTAACTTGCAGATCCCCCTAAATGCTCCTAGCTGGCTGTGTTACTTTTGATCACTGTACAAAAACTTCCATGTTAGTGTTTTCATTACATATCAACTTTTTCTCAACTTTATCCGTCAACCTGACAGAATTTTCCAGAGTCACCAAGCGTGTACGGCTATGCCAACTCTGGAGCAACGGCCATATTCAAGGAAGAATACAAACTGAGTATGTACGCAGTTAGAATTTAGTAAAAACATGATTCTCATACAACAAAATGTGGAGGCTAACATGGAGCTGTGTTCTTACTTACAGCAGCTTCTGCATATACACAGCACTACTCCCAAAGAGCCAGAAAGTCGCAGCATCAGCTGCAGGAACACTCCACCCTTCCACAGGTACTACAGTTATCTTTAATAATGATAGTTAGAGTTAATAGTCGGCCAATTTTAAAGTGAGTAAACAGTAACATATAAATGTAATCAATACTTTTTAGGTGAGCAGGCCTGCCAGGGAGCCTTCAGCACCACCATACCCAGGAAATGTAGTCAGGCCTAAGGAGAAAAAAGTAAAGCAGAAAACATTATCACAGGTACCTTTTTGTTTTTACAAGTTAAGATATTTTTCTTTTAAACTTTAAAAGAAAGTTTAAACGAAGAACTGTTTTCTATCTTTTAGATAGAAAACAGCAGCACGATGGTAGAATACCTGAGTGTTGACCTCTGTAGAGACTATGCAACAACAGCAACCAAAATCAAGCAGGAGCCCAAATCACGTAAGTACAAACAAACAAAGAATTAAGTGTTACAGTTTATTCAAGACAAGCTTTGTTCAAATCATTAAGAATAGATTAAAAAAGTGTGATAAAAAATCATCTGCTCTTAATTACAGCACTTCACACAACTCCACAGCCATCTTTCCACAGAGCCAGCCGTCGCCTGCTGCAGGAGTTCCCCCCTGGTTTAGAGGTACTGTGGTTTTTTGCTAAATAATGCTTAAGCATGTGACAAACCACCAAAGTTTACTGCTGACGCTTTTTTTAAAGTGCAATATCACTGGAATTAAAGTGTTTTCTGTATGTCAGGTACTGCCTATGAAAAAAGACAGCAGGGAGCAAACACAGGTACAAAACAGATTGTTTGAAGTGTAGCTTTTGTGTTTTAGTTATCCTTGACTTCTTTAAACAACCACATAATCAGTCCCAGCTACGGTAAAACACCGGGAAAAGCAGGTAATACAGTTTAAGATTTAGCATTGCCTTTTTTTTTTAAATTGTATTTTGCTATTTAGATTCAGGATGGAAATATCTGCTCAAATAACTTTAAAGTGATTAAATATGTCAGTGGAATCAATATTTTTCAGATGAACAGACCTGCCAGGCAGCCTTCAGCACCATCATACCCAGGAAACATAGTCAGGCCTAAGAAGAAAAAAGTGAAGCAGCAAACATTTTCACAGGTGCCTCACTTTTTTAGATTTTAAGGTTATTGTATTTTGTTTTTTCCAGTTTAAGTAACTTTTTGTCTCTCTTAGACAGAAGACAGTAGAGAAGTGGCAGGATATCTGAGCATTGACTGCTGTGCAGACTATCCAACAACAACAACCAAAATCAAGGAGGAGCCCAAGTCACGTATGTATAAACAAAGAAATTAACAAAATGTATACAAAAGAAGATGTTTTTTTTTAACCTGTCTGAAAAAACCCTCCTTTTTATTATAGCACTAGCAACCCCACAACCATCTTTCCAAAGAGCCACCAGCGGTCAGCAGCAGGAGGTAGAGTACTGTGATTTTCTCTAAGTGTTCCAGCTTGTGCGCTAAAACAGCAGAGTTTGGTATCACGTAGCGCTGTGGTTTGAAAAAGAGGAAGAAGCTGTGTTTTCTTTTTCTATGTTTCAGGTTCCCCTGGAAGCAGCAGTGATGCTCAAAAATCAAGAGAGGAAGGATCAAACACAGGTACCAGACGGGCTGCTTGAAGCAGAACCTTTGTTTTAGTATTTAATCTTTAGCATCTCACATTTATAGTACAGTTACTGACTGCAGAACATCCCTCAGAGGAAGAGTTTGGTGAAGGACTGTCCAGCACCAAACCAACTAATCACATCATCCTCATGTACTTTGTCTTTAATGCTAAGCAGCAAATGTTAGCCAAGCTGGCATCATGATCATCATAATTAACATGCATGTAGCCCATCTTAGTCTACTCTTTGACAGCATCAATGAGCAGTTAGCGTGGCTGTTGTTTTTTCATTCATTCTATAGTAAAAAGTCTTCAATAACGGCAGCTAGTTTTCAAATAGTTTCATTTTAACCTGACAGAATTCACCAGGACCAGCAAAGACAAGCAGCAGTAACAGCTCTGCAGCAACGTTCAGAGAGGATGAATACGAATCAGGTGTGTACAGAGCTACGATCTAAGAGTATGACTTTGAATAGAAGCGAAAGCTGGAACTATGATCTTTTTACAGCAGCTTCTGCACAACGCTCCACCCAAAGAGCCAATAACTCAAAGTCAGACCATCAACTTTACGAGTTCCCCACCCTTCCACAGGTACAATGGATCCATTCATAGTACTTTAAAATTAGTAAACAGCAGCATGTAAATGGAATCCATATTTTACAGGTGACTGCACCTGCCAGGGAGCCTTCAGCACCACCATACCCAGGAAATGTAATCCAATCTAAGGAGGAACAAATAAAGCAACAACCATTATCACATGTATGTCACTGTTTTAGACCTTAGGACTTTAGGTTTTACACATGTTTCTTCAGTTTAAGAAACGTTTTGTCTCTCTTAGGCAGTAGACAGTAGTGCAATGACAGGATATATAAACATTGACCCATCTACAGACTATGCAACACCAGCAGCCAAAATCAAGGAGAAGCCAAAATCACGTATGTGTGACCAAAGAAATAAAGTTTATTCAAGACAAATTATTTTTAAAAAATTTTAAAAAATTATTTTTAAAAAATTTGTCTGGGAAAAAAAACATTAAAGCAATCCTTTTTTCCTCACAGCACCCCCAACCTCACAACCATCTTTCCAAAGAGCCACCAGTGACCAGCAGCAGGAATTCTCCACAGGTTTGAAGGTAGAGTCCTGTGACTTTCTCAAAAAAATGTTTCAGCTTGTGTAACAAACCACCAGAGTTTGGTGTCATGAAGCAGTGTTTTGGTAAAACAAGAATAACATGTGTTTCTCTAAAAATGTTTCAGGTTAGAAGATCTGTCGGAGAACCTCCAAGTACTCGAGAACCGGAAACAGCAGAGCTGCTAGAAAAGAAAGAGACGAAGGATCAGAGACAGGTATTGAATAGACTGTACGAGGCCGACCTTTGTTCAGGCATTTAGTCAAATCATAGTCATTAGCAGTCAACATTTGCATTACAGTGCATAACATCTTGCAGATGATGAGTCCAGCAACCACAAACCCAGCACCAGCAGGCCAAGCTGAGGAAAATCACACACAGAATCAAACATTTTCACAGGTACTGCAATTTAACACATTAGACTGATGACCTTTAACCCGTTAAGGCCTGAAATATGAATTGCCAGAAAATTCGACCGTATCTACAATGAACATCCACCACTGTAACAAAAAAAGTAGCTCCCCCTTTAAGTGATGAATGAGCTTTATGCATATTTTTAAGCCAGTGTAGTCCTTTCTTTTATAAAATTGAGCCTCTTGTGACGTATACTAGGAACATTATTTTATTCATTCACTTTATTTCTGGTTGTTTTGAATGTTACAGCAAATGTTTCAATTTTAAACCTCCAGGCAAGCAAATCAGCCAGAGACCACCCGACAGCACCACCTCCGGTCCCGCCGAAGAAGAAGCATTCGGCTTTATTCAAGGAAAGGCTGGAGAGGTTCAAAGCTGAATTACAGCCAAAACTTCAGATGACAGAGGGGAAGAACTGTGAAGTCAGAGCCTGCAGACCAGAGGTAAACAGGAAGCTGTAGCATGTAGTCACCAACGGCACCTGATCAGAATTAATCTAATTAGTTTAGCTACATTTGCACTTTTAATCTAAGACTTTTTAAGCATTGTCGTTGAAAACATCTTACAAATGTTTGAGATGCAGTTTGTACTCTGAAATGTCTCAAATTTTAACAGCGATCCTCTCGTTTTTTGACAGAACGTTTCAGATGTAATGAGTGCAAACACACAAACAAGTCCTGCAGCAGCGGACGTCTCACCGAAGGACAATCCAACACAGTGTATGTGATCGTATGGTTCAGTCGATAAACATTCAGAATCAGAATACTTTATTAATCCCACAGGAAATGATGTGCCCCAAGACAGTAAGAGTAACTAACTCAACTAAATGAAATATTACAACATATAACAAAATAGCTCTACTTAAGAAATATCCTAGCTTATTACAGAAAATTAAACATATATATAGTTGACACTGAGGTGCCCCTCTATGATTTCAGGCTAATGCATTCATGCTCAATGATGTAGCTGTTGTGTTTGTGTTTGCAGTGGATCACGCTGCAGAGGCTGAACTCTCCACTGGTGTGAAGGTACAGAGTCTTGCATATCTCTCACTCACAGTTGTGACACTGCAGAGCGTTCTGATGGGAATGCTTGAGTTTGGTTGTCGCTATGGATGTTTTTTCAGGTGAAGGAACTCGCCCGCATGTTTTCAGCCAAGGAAACGCTGATTTCAACAAAGGAGAAACACGGAGCCAACCAAAAACCATCTCAGGTAGAATGCCCTCTTATATCCTGTAGTACATCCCCAAGTTAGGGATAACCTAGAACAGGGCTGTCAAACATAAGGGCCAGGGTCCTGTATGGGCCTGGCAAAGACTTCAATCTGGCCCACTGGATGTTTTTGGAAAACGTGAAGGAGGTCATATATTTTACACTTTTTATTTTATAACTACAGACAGGTCTGTGAATTATGCTACCAGAACCTTTTCTGCAATTTATTTTTTACAATTTTCACGCAAAGAGCAGTGCTGACAGTCCTTTAACCTCGGTTTCCAACTGGGGGAAAAGGAGCAAAAAAAGGATTTGAGGTGCTCAATATGTACAGCAATTTATTTATTTACAATTCATTATTTCCAAAATGCACTTAGCTGAAAACAGAATTCAGAATGTTCTCTCAGCTTCTCGGCTCTCAAATCAATTCCTCACTGCTGCTCAGTCCTCACATTTCAAGATCCCAGTTAACAGCTGGCTCTCTGCTGGCTGCCAGCTGGAGGTTGAGAGGCTGCTGTCCATCCAGTCATCAAATACGCACTCAAAGCAGCCAATCAGCAGTCTCCACCTGTCTCAACAGTCAACACAAACCCACACATACGTTAATGGGAGGAGCCAAATATGTAAAACATGGGACATGATCATGATCACGGACCAACACCTGTGCTCGAGCCTGAAGGCTAAAATACACAAAATATAGAATCTTTAATCATGTCTACGATGACCCCCCACCCCAAACACCATTTAATGAATCACGGCTTTCTAATATGTTCATTATCTTTCAGGTGAAACTGCTGGCTCAAAGGTTTTCAGTCATTTCTGCCCAGGAAACAGCAGCCAAAGCAAAGGAGGAGCACGGGGAAGAGCAGAAACCCACACAGGTGCAGGGCGAGTGATCTGTTGCCTTTCCTCCATCAGTGGAAAAGTCATTTAGCTCTTTGATCCAGCCTGAAGTACCCAAATAACTCATGAGTGGATCCTGTTTTAGCTTCAAGCTGCTGGTTGAGCAAAATATTACATTTAAAGTTTTTATGTTGGAGTTCATTGTTTTTCTTTCTGTAGTTCAAGACCTTGTGTCCGTGTCGATGCAGCATCATCAGGCACGCACTCTTTATTTACAGAACACACACATTTATAACAGGAAAGAGTCGCTACTCTCGATGCGCCCGGCCTCAGGGTGCTCTCTCTCTCAAAGCAGTGGCTCTTGCTTCTCACTGTCAAGTATGCAGATCAGCTACAGCACAGAAGTGTGGGCATGTGTCCATCTCCAGGTCTGGGCAAACTGCCTAATAAGCACAGGTTAATTAGGGAATGCACAGCCAGTGTCCCAAATACTCCACCTACTCTCTGCACCGCACTGCACCACTCCTCCTCCTGCAGTTGAGCCAGAACCGTGCCCCTCTGCGAGCACGTTTCACAGAAAAGCATGAGCTAGATGAATCCATCATGAAGCAAACATATATCATATATGTTTGCAATATATCACAGGAGACAAATACAGGGAGCTGTGTTGAAATTCTTCATGCGTTATAAACTATTATCCACCTTTTCTGACAGATGGTGACAGATTCAAAAAGCGATCCCATTGAAATCAATTCTGCAGCAGCGAAAGCATCACTAACAGCGGAGAAGGATCCCAAATTATGTAAGTCACAATATGAGAATGTTTATATGTAAAATTGAGAAAAATACAATAAAAAACATGGCTGATGATTACTATCATCTTTTTCTACAGCGTGTGAAAATGCACCACTCTCAGATTTCTCCTCTGGTTTGAAGGTACGACTTCCTGTGCACGAAAAACATCTGACACTCGTTCAGCCAGACCTGACAGCTTGTTTCACTGCAGCTGCTGCACCTGAGTGTTTCTTTACTACAGGAGAGGTTTTATCTGTTTTCTTTGCTTGATTGTTTTCAGTTCTTATTGCTTGCTGCATTTTAGGTGAAGGATCTGGCCCGGATGTTTTCAGCCAATACAACACAGGAGAAAACAATCGGACTAAAAGAGAAACGGAGAGAAGAACAGAAACCTGCAAACGGGGTAAACCACAGTCGATGTCATTTAGAAAGCAGAGAGCATAATGTGGTATGTACTGTAGAGGCTGTAGAGGCGTGAAGGAGGAAATGCTGCTAAAGCAGGAAGTGTTGGTTTTTCTTCTGATGATATTCTTGGTATGAGTGAAAACAGAAACATATATTCCCTTTTTGGGTTATGCAACCACCAAAGAGGGTGAATCTTAGTTTTTAACAAATTCTGTTTCCTCTATCGTTTTGCGCTGACTTCACCACAATCTGACCAAGAAGTTTAAAAAAAGAACTAAAAGTCATGTTGAGATAGCACAACTGTGCCGGGGTTAGCACATGTTTTCTAGTTTTACACTTTCTGTGTGAAGCTTTCATGTTCTCCTTCGGCTGACCTGATGTGGCATAAGTGGGAAAGAAGATGTTGTTTTATCATCTTTACTCCTGACTTTGACCTTTTTTTATCAAAAGACAAAATGACCGTCTGTTAAGCAGCTGCTAGAAAGTAAACTGGACTTTTGTTGTAGCTCTTCCAACTCCCCAATTCTATAAGACCAGAACACGTCTGGGACTACATTTGGACACCGATCAGAAAGTAGTGCTTTGTAATAACACAAATTTTGCTATTGATCCAATACAATACTAGTACTGCCAATACTGATGCTTTCAACCTATAAAGGCAGCTTATGTAGGAGAGAGCAGTGTCTCATGATTTATGAGCTTGATCATCACTAATTGAAACATTGTGAACACATTTTACTGGACACTAAATCATTGTGATTTTTATTTTGTACAATAATGAGTTAACAAAACACACCTTTTGGGTTTTCATGTGTTCTGAAACTGGATTATTTTGGAGACATGGACCCGTAAACGAGTCTGTCTCTAAAGGACTTCTGGTCGCTGTGCTGTAAGCTAACAATAAAACAGATGTGTAGTCAACACAAAAAGGTTCAGACATGTTTCATACTGCATGTTCAAGGGTTTTTTTCATTTCCAAGAAAAAAAAAAATTCAACACTATTAGTAACAAAGTAACAATCCTATCACACAAGTATTGATCCGATACCAATACCACCGTTGGTATCCATACCATCGATATTTAGTTGGATCCACCCACCTCTACCACAAAGTCCATGGTTGGGTGATAATTCGATGGATACTTGAGTGCCTACTATCTTTCAGGTGAAGCTGCTTATCCAGAAGCTTTCAGCCAGGGAAACTAAAGATCATCAAAAAGAGAAAGACCCAGACATGAAGGATCGAAACCACTCAAAGGTACGGCACACATTTCATATTTAAAATATCTGTTTCAGATTTTTCCTCAAGCTTTTAGTCCTGAGTTTTAGAACTGCAGCCAGTGCTCGATTAGCAGCTGATTTGTTGGAAACGTGGAAACTCAAGTCTCAAACATGTCTTATTGTTTCAAAATAAAATCCTTTTTAACATTTTCTGATGCTTTTAATATGAAAGAGCAGTTGTGGTTTGTGTTAGCAGCTAGGTAACTGTGTTTTGGTTTGGTTGTTTTTAGCTGTGAAAGCTAACAAGTAGGTAGCTGAAGACCATGAAATATTATTATAGCATTTAACAAGCGGTGCTGTGACTGCAACTCCAAACTTAAAGCTTTTTTAAACAGTGCCCCGTCACTACTGTTGTTGCTTTGTTCTCCTCATCCTCTTTTTCCTTCTTTCTTATTATTCTCAGAAGGATGAATCCTTTCGTTTACATTTATTTGTTTGCATCATTGTTGTCATGGAGTTTGTTTAAACAGAATTATGTGTGTCACTTGCAACAAGCATGAGTGGAGGCAGGTTGGTCCCCCTAAGGGAGGTCAGGTCTTGCCTGGAGAGGGGGACCAAAAAAAAAAAAGTAAAAACAGTTTGATCATGTCTCATTTGTATTCATAGCAGGTATGATTCCTGTTTCCTGGCATTGTTATATTTACAGATGTGTTGTTTTTGTTGTAACTGTAGTGGATATAAGGCTGGATCCGGGCACAGAGAAGCAAGTGAGAGCCAGAGAAGAGAAGCAGAAAGCTCCAGAGGTTTAGACGTAATTCAGCAATCTGCTTGGGCTCAGCAGGCTGATCCATGGGAAATCTTACTGGGAGGTGGAGGTTAGCAACACGAGCATCTGGGTGTAATAAAAGCCAGCACAAGCCGTAAGGAGAACCTCTCACAAAACCCCAAAAATGATTCCTGGGTGATCGCAAAAAGATGACAAAGTCTGCACAGTCCTCACAGAACCACCTGCTTCATTTGCCCAAAGGAAAACCTCACAAACGTTGGAGTTTTTGTGGATTACAATGAAGGTTTTGTTTCATTCTACGAACCACAAAGTGTTTATTTACTGGGGAACTTCACCCCTATTTCAGTTTGCATGTTAAAGAAGATGCTTACCATCAGTAACTATGCATGGGTGTTTGTGTATATGTGCAGTTCTTATTATTATATTTTTTCTTTAAGTGCCATGTTTGGTAGCATATGCGGGGGTTCTGCCCGGGTGTTAATGGTAAATCATTCAGTCCCAGTCTGCTGTCATGTATAAGCCTAGATGTTGCTTTTGTTTCATGAAAAATAAATAAACTCATCTATCTCTCTGTCTCTCTCTTCCTTATCATCCAGTGAGGAGGATATGACAATTACAGAGTGCAGCTACTACACTTTTATTAGTGTTCAGCATGAAAAGCATGAAAAAAAGCCCTGCGTGCTAAATGAGGAGTGTCTTTTACGCCCCACCTTCTCCTTTACACTTTACTGTCTAAAAGTATTAAATATATTAAATACCCACCTAATCGTTCTAACTTACTGTCATGTAAAAGATCGCATCAGGCTTCCCGTCAGTTTTAAACTTTAATTTTTTGGGGGATTATAATATTGGTAAAAAAAAAACAATCCACTTCTAACCACGAAAAAAAGTGTCGGCATAAAAAACTAATTAACTGATTAAACTCATTATAATTTCACCTTGACTGCCTGTCTTCCACATTAAACGGCTTTTATCGGAAGCTTGTTTTAATATGTATTGTGCTACTGTTGTAAGCTACGTTAAATACTGTTATAAAAAATATCAGTTAAAAATATTCAAAATATCAGGATCAGGAAGATGTCAGCTGTGTTTGTATTTATTTTCTCTCGTTATTCTTTCTTTTTTTCCCCTTTTTTTCCTCATGACGTTTGTGTGTTTGTTTCTCTTCCATGACGTTTCCAGTAACCGAGTATTTCGTAGTGACGTGTCGCAACTCCTTACAGTTGAATTTAAAGGGCTGGTTTCGGGATTAATATGGAAAAAAACGAAACTGAAACTGAACCAGAGAGGAGCAAAGTTTGGAGACAGCAGCAGATCGCACAGCCGAGGATCGAGACATTGCGAGATACGAAGGAGCAGGTAGGCTGCTCAGCACTTTGGTGTTTACTTTTTGAAAAGTCTCATGACAAAATAACCTGATAGTCTCACTAACACTCCCTCTCGTGCCTGCATGAGTGAAGGAGAAGCAGATCATTTTAAAATATTACGACTTTGTATAATATTATATATTATATGAATTTTATTTTGTGTAGATGTTGTGAAGTCATCTTGTGTGTGAATTAAAATCTAACAAGTTGATCGTTAACTGGTAGTTTGCAGAGTGCAGCACACAACGTTATATAGACACAAACTCCAGTTAATTACACGTCGATCGTTTGAAGATAAGGAAGCTGTTACAACCTGCGGGGTGTGTGCTCAAACTACTTTTTTCCACTAGGCTGCTTTTCTTTCCATGGCAGGAATAAACAAATCCAACCTGAAATACAAATACTACTCTTGGAGAGTCATTTTAACTCCTTCTAGTCCAGAGCAGACATGGTGTGAGTGTTTGTGCTGTGCAAAGGAAAATGTCACTTCCCCCTTCTTCACGCATAGTCAAACACTGAAAGGTAGATTTATGTATGGGTTTATATAAAGAGACATGATATAACCATAAATTCATGTTTTATGGTGACCTGCATCAATAAAACTAATTTCGTTTTATTGTTACTAATTGCATTTATGTAGATCCCCGTGTTATGTACACGACCCATGTCTTTGTACATTTATATTTGACTAAACATCATGTACACTATAACCACACATAAACATTCATTTTTTCTCCTACACCAAGTTGATTGGGATTAGACACAAACTTATGCAACACAACTCCAAACGGTTCATGTGTAACAGTCACTGTTACACATGAACCACTGAATAGTACTTTTGTCGCACTGTATAAGGGTCTTAGATTTGAATTCAGGCTGGGGACAGTGTGGCGTTTGCATGTTCTCCCTGTGCCTGGGTGGGTATTTCCTCCCACAGTAAGGCAAGGCAAGGCAAGTTTATTTGTATAGCACAATTCAACAACAAGGTCTGCTTTACAGAGCCATAAGAAACAAAAACAAATAAAAAGCATGATTTAAAATTGATTAAAACAAGCAAACAAACTAACTAACTAATTAACAAACAAACAAACAAAACAGTATATAAAATCAAAACAGATAAAATCACAAATAGATAAAATCAGTAGTTAAAATGTAAGTTTTGAAATTTAAGCTTAAAAGTGTGGATTTGGTGCTTTATTCAAATGCAGCTGAGAACAGGTGAGTCTTCAACCTGGATTTAAATAAACTGAGTGTTTCAGCTGATCTGAGGCTTTCTAGGAGTTTGTTCCAGATATAAGGAGCATAAAAGCTGAATGCAGCTTCTCCGTGTCTGGTTCTGACTCTGGGAACTGATAAAAGACCAGATCCAGATGACCTGAGGGATCTGGAAGGTTCATACTGGGTCAGGAGGTCACAGACATGTTAGGTCAATCATGTTGCATGTTGTTTAATCTTAAGCCCTGGTCACTCTTGATGTAATCACAATGTAATCTTACTGTGACAGAACTCTTTAACTTCCTGTTTTCATTTGGCTAGAGAAATAAATAAATATCTCATTAATCTCATATGGATATGTATTTCTGATATAAGGACATCTGTGTTAGTAACTATGACAGCATTGAACCGAAAAAGCTATTTTTAACCTGAAACCCGCATTAAACCCATTAAACTACTGTACAAGTAGTTTGGTTCCTAATGTTAAGAAAAGCACAATACTTGAAATAATCTGGAAGAATACTTACATTTCCGAAAGTTGTAAACACAGCCAGTATGCAGTCTGCACCACAACTATATGGTCACACGCAAAATAAAAATAAAAATGATAAAGCTCTCAATTTAAGTTTTATTAATCACCTGGCTATTAGAATGAAGAGAAACAGTAATGAGAAAACAGATGAAAGAAAAACTTCTTGCCAGAGGATGTAGAGGTGTGGTGAAATTTAGGGAAAGATAGACATAGAGTTAAGGATGTTAAAGTAAATTAGACATGATTAAATCATACACCGCTCATTTTTGCTTTACTCACAAATATGTTGACAAAATTTTTTTACAGACACCCAACTTATCAACATGAACAAACAGGTTTGCCACTGCGGTTGGACCAAACATACAACTTACCACGGCTTGAGAGTTCACCAGGGATTGAAGGGATGCACGCCAAAGGGAATGAGGATCCCTCAAAGTGAACAATCCAGGTTCTCCCATAAACCGAGCTACAATGAAGCTCAAATCAAAATAGAAGAGCCTTTTGTGGATTACTTCAAGAGTTCTGGTGAGTGTTTGTGCTGATGTAGGACCAGGAGAAATATTCTCACTAAAACTTCTGTTATCATCCCAGTTTACAGTGCCTGTCTTCTTTCTCTACAGTCTTTGAGACTCCACAGCGCTCTCGTCAAACTACTGAACTTGAAGATTTGAGAGCTCGTAATTTTCTGCAATCTTCTATCGGTGGACAGCAGGTACTGCATATTTCTTAAGGACGACAATTCAGATGCATGTAAAATGGACTTACACAGAAGTATACAGTATCAAGCCAAAATAAAGCTCCTCATAAAGAGCACAAGGTGGCCGAAAACATCACTTTGCCAGTTTGCTAAGAATTTACAGGCCTTTTGCCTGCATTACAGATTAATTCCTGATTTCAAAGTAAAACTATATAAACATTAGTTTTATTCTTCCTCCAAAGGTAAAGAGTATGTAACCTGAAACCCTTATTAAACCCATTCAACTACTGTACCATTAGTATCACATTCTGAGTTTGGTTCAAAATGTTAACAAAAGCAAGATACTTCAAATAATTTGGAACAACACTTACTTTTCTGACGGTTTTAAATACAGCCAGTATGCAGTCTATACCACGACTACTATGGTCACAAAAAATAAATGGAAATGATAAAGCTCTTAATTTAAGTTTTATTGATCGCCTGCCTACAAAAATGAAAAGAAACAGATGAAATAGAAACTGCTTACCAGAGGAGTGTAGAGGTGTGGTGAAATTTAGGGAAAGATAGACATAGAGGTAAGGATGTTGTTAAACTAAATTAGACACGAACTACATCCTTAAATCATACGCTGCTCATTTTTGCTTCACTGACAAATATGTTGATAATATTCTGTTGCAGACACCCAACTTATCCAACATGAACAAACAGGTTTGCCACTGCGGTTGGACCAAATATACAACTTACCACGGCTTGAGAGTTCACCAGGGAATGATGGGATGCACGCCAAAGGGAATGAGGATCCCTCAAAGCGAACAATCCAGGTTCTCCCATAAACCGAGCTACAATGAACCTCAAATCAAAATAGAAGAGCCTTTTGTGGATGACTTAAAGAATTCTGGTGAGTGCACCGATGGTACAGCATTTGTGCTGATGCAGGACCAGGAAAAATGTCCTCACTAAAACTGCTGTTATCATCCCAGTTTACAGTAACCGTTGATGTATTTCAGCATTTTATGTATTTTAGCAGTATAGTGACCCCAACATCACGCTTAAACCATTCATAACTGATAACAGGCATAGAACAGTTTACAGTGACAGTCTTCTTTCTCTACAGTCTTTGAGACTCCACATCGCTCTCGTCTAACTACTGAACTTGAAGATTCCAGAGCTCGCCGAGTTCTGGACTTTTCTATTGGTGGACAGCAGGTACTGCATATTTCTTAAGGACGACCATTCAGATGCATGTAAAATGGACCCATACTGAAGTATACATTATGAAGCCAAAATAAATCTCCTCATAAAGAGCACAAGGTGGCCAAAGGCATCATTTTGCTCATTTGCTAAGAATTTAACAGGCCTTTGGCTGCATCGTTCAACAGATTCATTGCTGACTTCAAAGTAAAACTACATAAACATTAGTTTCATTCTTCCTCCAAAGGTAAAGAGAATGTAACGAGTTCCATTTGTTTGTTTGTCTGCCTGTCTTTCTGTTTCTTAGGAAGATGTTAGTTTTCAATATCATTTTCAAATTTTGTGTGATGTTTGATACCAATAACAACTCCAGCCGATTTCATTTTGGTGAACAGAACTTCACTACAATAGGCCTTGGAGGACATGAGCACCTAGGATGACTAAGCATTTTACCTTGACCTTCTTTGTTTGAGCGTAAGGTCAAAGTTGACGCTTGCGCTCTGTTGCTCTTGTTGTAGCTTATGGTTGGCACAGCTCACAGCTCAGTAAGCAGCAATCAGTCTTAAACAGAAAGCTCTGTGTTTGCATACAGCTCAGTCAAAGCCACCACACCCCTAACTTTAGGCCTTTATTAATATCCACATAGATAGATCATATAGCCAATTTTTTGACAGTAAAACTTTTTGTACCTGGTTTTAAACATGTATTTTAATCCTATTTAGCCTGACATTTTGACACTAGAGTCTGTCTGTTGGGACTGAATCCCTTTCGGAGCCATCCTCCAGTGGCCACTAGAGGAACTGCTGTTTATGAGAATTCATTTTCCAGCCCAATATTAATCAGTTCTCCAGGTTGATTAATAATTGGATTGTTTATCCACCATTACATTAACATTTGCAGTGTCCAGTGACATGCTTCATGTGTGCTATCATCTCTGGTACAAGCTCAAAGCAGGAACTCTTTTAAAAGCGCTATACAAATACAGGCAAAAAAAAAAAAATGCTCGCAAACCTGAAAAACACAAAACTCTCGTGCCAGCAAATCTCAGCATAACAGTCGACTCTTTTTTTTAAATCTCATTATAACTTGTAAATATTATACGTGTCCTTTGTCCTCTTTCAAGGCTAAACAAGAAAAACTGAAAGCTCATTTACAGCAACAAATTCATATCAGAGAGCACAAAATGGCAGAAGTCAGATCATCAGTAACAGACTGCAAGGTAAAGACTGTAACATATGTTTTATTTTTTTGTTTTGTTGTTTTGTTTGCTTTAATATCTTTGCTCTAAACCCTCCACTCTGTTTGACGGCTTTCAGGCTAGTTTGGATGCAGAGTGGCTGGAAGTCAACGATTTCTTCTCAGACATAATAAAAGTTGTGGAGGATGCTCGGCAGCAAGCCCTTCAGCCTCTGGAGGAAAGGTTGGTCCTGTGAGATTATGATGTTGCAGTTAGTCTCTCAGTTCATCAGTGAGGAACAGCTTAACATCACCACGGAGATCCTTTGTGTTGCTATGGTGCAGTACATTTGAATAAAATAGGCTCTCTTGTGCACACTCTAGGAGACGGAAAGTAAAAAGAGACACTCAGGATCTCCTCCAGAAGCTTCAGAGAGAAATTGATGTGCTCAAAAAGGCCATTGATGAGTCAATCAAAAACCCAGACTTGGAGGTGAGCCACAAGGTCCTGAAGTCCATCTTCTGGTCTTTTGAATACTGGAGCATAAAAGCACTTAAAAGAGGAAACATTTAATTTCTATTCTGTGTCAGTTCTGCTTCATTTAAAATCATTACATTTAATGATGTCTGTACACATATACAGGTTTCTCCTCTAACAGGCCTGAATGACTCTAACTGGAAAAACGTACATGTTGACACTTCACTGTCCTTCGGCACACTGAGAGCTACGACTTCAACCATGATGAAGCAAATTCACAAGGAACTGGATAAACTCTCACCCATCGGTGAGTCTTTTGATTCATCATGACTAGTATTAAAATCTATACTTGATATACTGCATCTTACTCAGATTTCTACTTCCACAGAATTCAAGAGGATTCCTACATTTGCAGGTGTGTATGTCAAATTAAGAACAGTATTAAAATAGAAAGAAATGGCAATTGTTCCACATTTTCATTGTAAATACATACAAGACACACTGATGGACAACAGACAAGTCCCAGATGTTGACATTGACTAACAGAAGGAAACAGGTGCGGCTCAAATGTTGAAAGGATGGATCCTCAGTTTCTTATTGGAAAAAATCCTTTGGGAAATTATCATGTTTGACCTAAGTTATAACTGATTTCAAAATAAAATCCCCATGATACTTACAGTATAGGTATTTAGATTCTTTAAACTCCGGCATTTAAATGTAGTTTACTAAACTAAAATCTAATTTTCTTATGTAATATTCAAAGGTCATTTAGAAAACAATGGCAAAGATCATTTTAAGATAACCAATTTTAATATTTTCTCACTTGTTATCTTTTTATCCAGTTAATACAAGTAGCTGGTGAGATGTTGAAACTGTATGACATGAGTTATATTTTTTCTGTTGATGATCTCTTTCTGGTCGTACTGTAACAATTAAATCATCTTTTTAATCACGTGTGTTCTTTTGACCGCAGTGGACGTGAAGCTGGACCCCACCACCGCACACCAAAGACTTGAAATTTCTGATAATGGGAAAAAAGTGAAAGATAGTGGAAATATGTCGACAGATCCTGACTCTCTGCAGAGGTTTGATGTATTTGGAAGTGTCCTGGGGCTCAACAGGCTGTCCTCTGGCAGGGCATACTGGGAGGTGGAGGTCAGGAATAAGCCCGGGTGGGATCTGGGTGTGGCGAGACGTGACGCAAACCGCAAGGGGAAACTCTCAATCAGTCCTGACAATGGTTACTGGGTTGTTGTACATTATGAAGATCAGAAATATGCAGCCCTAACAACACCACCAGGGAGCCTGTCACCTAAAAGGAAACCTCGGAAAGTCGGGGTGTTTGTAGATTATGAGGAAGGTCTTGTGTCCTTTTACGATGTGACATCTCAGTCTCACATCTACTCATTTACTGAGTGTTCGTTCGGTGGTGAGATCCTCCCGTACTTCAGTCCACATCTGAAACAAAATGAGAAAAACAGCGATCCTTTGATTATCTCTACTGTGCAAAAGCAGTAGTAATCACATGTACTGGATCTGGTGCAGTGAATGCATCACTGATAAGCAATATATGTGTCCAGGTGTGCAGTAACAGTTTAATGTTTTTTCTGTGTTTAAACAGAGTTTTCTTACCTCTCTACCAGGCATTTGCTTGCCCAATTTTCAACATTATTCATTATAACATGCATGGATGAAGATCTCCTGACTCAGGTTTTTATGTACTATATTTTCTCACTTTTATTTTCATTTGAAAAGTAAAAACTAAGTCTTACATACAGCAGTGCAAATGTATGAATTTACAGAAACAATTGTTAGCATGCGTGTTGAAACACCTTTTGCAAAAGACAGAAATGACAAAATCTCTTCTAAAGATAAAGCTGTTAAAACACTTTAGACACTATTCCTGTTTCTTTAAGAAAAAACATTAGGACATATTATGATCAAATGATGTTACGTACTGATCACCAGTAACTGGAGCTGGTAGATTTTTCAAAATCAGCTATTAGCCAATTCCTATCACAGTAGCATGAAAACACTATTTTTTAAAGTTTTGTTTTATTTATCTTCTAATCCCTTATAAAACAAATTGCAGACAACCAGCAGACTGAGGAACTTCCTCTGAAAGCTCTTGGATTATCCCACTGTTGGTCTCCTTCACTCACTCACGTGTCTCGGATAAATGTCTTCACAGACATTTTAAACACTTTGACCAATTTTTTCACTGCCCCTTATTTGGACATTTGTAGCCTAAACCTCTGAGTGCTATGTCACGTTTGCAGCATTAAAATCATGCACCTAGATAAAGGTAACAATAAGAAGTAATTTTGATATGAATCCCTTGAATGCAACAGGACACTTGACTTTGTTGTACGTGGACTGGTGTATGTATGAATCTGAATCCTTTAGTAAATAATATAAGTGTGTGTATGTGCTTTTCTACTCACTTTGAGCAGATTGCTTTCTCACTACAAGCCTTGGGGTACTGGGGGTAACTCAGGACTCAGGATCTGTGACACACAGGGGAGCCAGGGATCAAACCACAAACTATGCCAATAGCAGATGGCCTGGCTTACCAACTAAGCCACAGGGGCCTCTAAAATGTTAAGTTAACTTTGTGCATTTAGGGTTATATCAAATGTCTGCTTTCTTAAGAGTTGCAAGACTTGAGTACTTGAAATCTCTGTGTGCCTGTGACATTTGGACTCTGCTGTGTACAGCTGTGATCCCTTCCACCACCATACATGCACACATACTCATTTTCATATAAAAAAACCAAAAATTATTTATAACCACGAAAAATTAATACCAAATCCTAGGTGCTTTGGGCATTTTGACCCCTTGAGTGATCTGTTGGTCCCCACAAGTACAGCATCATGCCAATTTCATGTGCTAAAAAGGTGTCTAAACATGCACACACAGACACCTCAGCACTCTCTTCCCACGGCTCTGACTATAAATGCTGTTTGTTTTAATTGTATAACAAAGGATGGATCACGAGTTCTTCGTGTTGTGTTTGGCTGATTGTCCATCACTTACTGTGTCAACAAAATGTTTACTTACTTACTCTTTGTAGCTCTGTTTTACAGATCCTTTTTGTAACTATTTCAATCTGCTCAATCATTTGTTTCATTTTGTAGTTTTGCTTGTCAGACTTCTTACATTGTGGTCTTCAGGAGTCACTATATGCCATTTAATAGATGTGTGTAATATATTTTATGACATCAGATGTACAGAAATGAATAAAATTGTCATTTAGGAACATTTGTTTTGCATTTTTTTGTCATGATGTTACCACAAATAAATTTGTGGCATATACATATAATGTATTATTATTATTATTATTATTATTAATACTACTACTACTAATAATAATTGATATTATTATTTATTTGTCATTTAGGTGAATGTGGCAGTAACAACAGGGTGATGCTGCTTTTATCTCCTTTGAGTTGAAATGTGTCCCAATAACCACAGTTTATCTTTACAAGATTCACTTCTGACTTTACTGCACTTTTATTTGTTTCTGTCACAAACACTCACCTAATTTTCTCATAGTTATTTTTTTTAGATATCTTGCTTGATCAGATGTGACTAGAATAAGGCTTCTTGAACCATTATAAGCTTCATTCTGACCTGTGATTCTCATCAAACAGTTCCCATTCACCTGGTCCTCTATTATCGTGTAGCAGGTTCTCCTCAGAACCATCCACAAAGGCAGGGAGCTATTGAAAGATTCCATCAAACCCTGAGGTTCTTGTTGCATGCTTATTATACAGAACTGGATCCTGACTGGGAGGAGAGACTGCCGTGGCTCATGCTAGCAGCAAGAGAAGTCACCCAAGGTAGTACTGGGTTCAGCCCATATGAATTGGTTTTTGTTCACACTGTTCAGGGTCCAGGAGCAGTTTTACAGGATGACTGGAAGACCCTCCCACCTCCTGTAAATCTGGCAGACTATGTTAATGGCTTTAGAAGGAGGTTGTATGAAGCTGTAAAACAGGCAAAAGTTCAACTGAACACAGATGAAAAATCAGTTTTACTGTAGAGCTGAAACACTTGAGTTTAGTTCAGGGGACAAAGTGTTGGTACTGCTTCCTGATATTAACTTGTCCATATTCTGTACTGCAGCAGGTGTCAGATCAAAATTATCTGGTTGCTACTCTTGAACGCAGAAGGAAATCACAACTTTTTAATGTAAACCTGTTAAATCTCTACCATGTTCCTGTATGTGGTGCAGAGGATGTGACATCAATTGTTGTGGCAGCTCTTTCAGAGGGGTTGGTTAGTGGGAGGGTTGAAACTGGGGAGGAATGTTTGGCAGCGTTTCTATCACACTTCACTGGAAAAACAGGATCAACTGAAGTCTGAAGTGAAGTACATGTTGATAATATTGCTTCATGTTCAAATTGATCATCCCCATGCTTACTTGTACAAAAACCAGATCTGACCTTTCAACCCTGCACCGATTGTCGTAAAGTTAACCAGGTCACAAAGATGGATTCTTTCCATTGTCACGTGTCAATGACTGTGTGGACGGGATAGTCTCAGCAAAATTTGTCAGTAAATTTGACTTGTTAAAAGGTTACTGGCTGTGCTCAGATGCAGGCAGTAGCGGTTTTTGATACGGGCGACACGGGCGGTTGCCTGAGGCGGCATCGTTGTGGGGGGTGTCACGGGCATCGGCAAAACAAAATGTAAAAAAAATTGCTCGTACTCATGTTTTCTATCACCCATTTGCTGGGAGTTAGGCCGCCGATAAGTTTCTCAAAGCATTTATGCAACTGGGCGATAGTCATTCAGGCAGCTCACCATGTTCTTCTTGGGCACTGGAGTGGCTGACTTAAAGCGGGATGGTATAATAGACTGTAGCAGTGAGAGGTTGAAGATGGTGATGAGAACACTTTAACAGTCTTTGTTGTTGTTACACTCTCAGTATGTATGAGAGTATGAGAGTACAATTCTGTTCCTTCTGCAAATATACCCCAAACCGTGTTGTCAAAACAGTCCTGTAGGCCTGTGGTGGCTTCTGTGGTCCACACTACTCGATAGTGGAGAAGGAAGCATTGGCTTATGGGCTCTATAAAATTTTTGAAGTGTATGCAGGGGCAAGTGATAATCCTATTGTAGCTAACACAGATCAAATTTTTCATTGCTCTGAGTCTGGGGACCCAGTGTTTATGTGTTTCTGGTTTTGAATATTTTTTTGATTTAGCATTGTTCTTGGCATTGTTATTTGTATTTCTATTTTCCTTAATTCTCCCCTGCTTGATTTGTTAGTTTCTAGTCTTTAGGCTTTGTAACTGTGCCTCCTCTGTGTTCCATGTGTTCAAGTTAGTTGTGTTCTCATGTCTGTTCTTACCCAGTCACAGTGTCAAGTCCACGTTTCAGTCCATGTCTCATGTGTCCTGTTTTATTTTGATAGTCCCTGTCCTGTGTGCAGTGTATTTAGTTTTCTTCCTCCTTTGTCTCACTATGTCATATTTGTCCCATTTGTGTTCCACTTACGTTTGGATCACCTAAATCCATGACAGTCATTCAGGCAGTAATGCCTGGACTGGAAACAAGCACCTGTGGCTACACAATAATTACATTTTATTTTGAAAATATAAGTAATGTAACTAGAAAAACAAAGTTGCAGAAAGCATAAACTTAGGTTTACAGAAATTAAATCTGAGACTTTGTTTCATTGTAAGATTATAACAATAGTGGCAATGTTGTTTGTTTTTCAGCAGAACAACGTCTAGCATGTTGGCTGATGTACGTTTTGGATTTGAAAATAAAAGTTGGGCTGATTTTAACACCATTACAAGAAGTGGTGTTAATTATTTTTTATTTGCATACAGTGTTATATTAATTTAAGTATTGTACTAGAAATTTCAAGGATAATAAAGAAATGTGATTAAAAAATGACCACAAATTGTTCTTTAATTTAGTGGAACTTAAAATGTTTGTCAGTCAGTAAACAATTAGTGTTGTACAGTCAGAAACTTAAAATCAAGTTGTTCTTAGTACTGTATACGTGCAATGAACAAGTTGTCCAAACATAGTCATCTTAAATAAGCTTTACTTAATTCTTTTTATTTCTGGGAACTATTTAGTTTGTAAGAGTATTGAGTTTCAGTTAAGTTTATTTTCACTTTAGCATATTTATTATTATTATGTCCATTTCGTACTACATACAGATGTTTAGTTAATATCTGCAGACAGACACATTTTCCCTGTAACAATGTTCTCACTCCAACATCAGTTTAAAAATTTGATTCATGTAATGCTGAGCCAGTCATATTTTTGTGATTAAATCATAACTATATCTTAATTAAAGTATAATTTAAGTGCAATGCTGGTGTGCAGGGGTGCTTTGTGGGAATGCTGTTAACTTATTATAAAATGCTATGTCTATTTTAAGCTGTTAGCCAAATAATAAGCAGAGATATTTGTGTCTTTCTTAAAAAGTCAGATCCTTAGAGATTATTTGAAAAATGGATCAATGGCTATCACAAAATGAAACACTCTAAACCTGCACTGGGAAAACAATCCCTTATTTCACCTGTGATCACATACTTTGTTTTTCCTGCACAGCAATGACCAACACAAGGAAAGAGTTCAGCTGGTGTCAGGAGATGAAGAAAAAGCCTGATCACTTTCTCTGTACAAAAACAAGAGGCAAGGGGAAATCTTACTGGAAAATCCTTGGGAAACCTTACTGGGAGGTGGAGGTTAGCAACACAAGCATCTGGGTGTAATAAAAGCAAGCACAAGCCATAAGGAGAACCTCTCACAAAACCCCCAAAATGATTCGCACAAAGATGACAAAGTCTGCACAGTCCTCACAGAACCATCTGCTTCCTTTGCCCAAAGAAAAACCTCACAAACGTTGGAGTTTTTTTGAGTTACGAGGAAGGTTTTGTGTCATTCTACAAACCAAAGAGTGTTTGTTTACTGGGGAACTTCACCCCTATCTCAGTTTGCATGTTGAAGAAGATGGTGCCACTGCTAGCCATCAGTATACATGGGTGTGGTATTTTTTGTGAACTGGTTTGTGTATATGTGCATTTGTTTTTATTATATTTTTTCTTTAAGTGCCATGTTTGAAGCAGGTGCAGGGGTTCTACCCGGGTGTCAATGGTAAATCATTCAGTCCCAGTCTGCTGTCACATATTGCTTTTGCTTCATGCTGGAAATGGAAAATAAATAAACTCATCTATCTCTCTGCCTCTCTCTTCTTTATTGTCCAGTGAGGAGGATATGACACTTTTATGTGTTTAGCTTAAAAAAACATTTTTTTAAATGACCTGCGTGCTAAATGAGGAGTGTCCTTTGCACACAAAGCCCCACCTGTGTGACAAACACCTCCACTTTTACACTTTAGGTATCAAAAATAGATTTTAGCATCTATATGTCAACTGTTTGTATTTGGGTTTTTTTTCTCTCTCTCGTTTTTCTTAAAGAATGAATGAACGTTGTTCCCTTTTTTTCCTCATGACGTTTATTTGTTTATTTCTTTTCCATGACGTTTTCAGTAACCAAGTATTTCGCAGTGATATGTCGCAACTCCTCACAGTTTCGGGATTGATTTTGCCGAAAGGAAACTGAAACTGCTGAATCTTTATTAGAGAGGAGCAGAGTGTGGAGAAAGCAGATCTCACAGAGGAGCATCGAGATACGCAGGAGCGCAGGTAGGCTGCTCTGCACTTTGGTGTTACTTTGAACTTTTTGAAATGCTTCATGATAAAATAACACGACAGTCTCACTGACCCACTCACTCTCGTGCCTGCATGAATGAAAGCCTTGTTTGTAGAAGAATCAGATTATATTAAATCATTACTCCTTTGTATAATACTATAAGTATTATATATATGTTTTATATGTATTTTATTTTGTGTAGATGCTGTGACGTCATCTTGCATGTGAAATAAAATCTAAAAAGTTGTTAGTTAACTCGTAGTTTGTAGAGTGCAGCACACAACGTTATACAGTTGGGGGTTTTGATATAGGCGACATGGTGGGGGCGGGATTATGGGCATCGGCAAAAATAGTTGCTGGCACCAATGCTGCCAACGCATTTTTGTGCTTGCATGGGTACCAGTCAGTTTTCTATTGCCCATTTGTGGTGAGTAAGGGCGCCCTCCGTTTGCGAGGTGCGCCTGTTGCTTGCTGCACAGGGAGGAGAGGGGCGGGGCGGCGAGGTATTCTCTGGCTCGGTGTAGCGGTATAATAACCAGCTCACGAAACAAAAACAAACCAACGGACACAAAAACACCAGACTTATAATTTGCACCGATGTGTTTTCTAAATTCTATCACACAGATATACTCGAAAATTGAGCGCGAGGGCCCTCGGTGCGCCTACTTGCTGCTGCTGCTGTGCTGAAGTCTCACACACAACCTGTCGAGGGGGGGGGGGGTGCTTCCAAATAAAGCTCATTTCATTCATAATGTTGTCACTCCAAGCCCATTATGTATTGATTATTTTTTCCTGGGTTGCGCGAAATCCCAGAAAAAAACCCTATATAAGCCGAATCCGTGCACATGCACACAAACTTATACAACAAAACTTCTGTTAATTACACAGATCTTTTCAGGATAAGGAAGCTGTCATGGCTATAAAATTAAACCGCAGGTTGCACGGTGTGTGCTAAGCTTTTTTTCCACTAGGCTGCTTTTCTTTCCATGACAGGAATAAACAAATCCAACCTGAAATGCAAATACTACTCTTGGAGAGTCATTTTAACTCCTTCTAGTAGCTACAGATTAAATGTCAGGGCGTGAGTGTTTGCCTATAATTATGTGTTATATGTGTGGTCAAAGTTTGAAAGGGAGATGAGTTTTAAAATGAATGTTTAATGCTTATTAAAAATAATAAAACACTAATTACATTTATGTGGCTGTAGCTCAGGTGGCAGAGCAGGTCAGCCACTAATCAGAAGGTCGGTAGTTCAATCCCAGGCTGCCTTCTGGCTGCATGCCAAATATCCTTGGGCAAGATACTAACCCCATGTTTGCCTACTGGTGGTGGTCAGAGGGCCCGGTGGCGCCAGTGTCCGGCAGCCTCGCCTCTGTCAGTGCGCCCCAGGGCAGCTGTGGCTACAATGTAGCTTGCCATCACCAGTGTGTGAATGGGTGAATAACTGAATGTAGTGTGAAGGGTTTTGGGGTCCTTAGGGACTAGAAAAGCGCTATACCATTTACGCTTTACCATTTATGTGTTATGTATAGGATCGATATTTCACCACATTTATGCTTTATTTAGGCAGATGGCCACCCTTCCCCAGCCTGGCTCTGTGGGAGGTTTCTTCCTGTTAAAAGGGAGTTTTTCCTTCCACTGTCGCCAAAGTGCTTGCTCGTAGGGGTCATATGATTGATTTCTGTATGTATTATTGTACCTCATAATGTAGACCTTACAATATAAAGTGTCTGGAGGCTACTGTTGTTGTGATATATAAATAAAAATTGAATTAAATTATTCAATATTATGTATAAGTACATACATGTTGTAGCTTGATAATGTTTTTTAAAATCTCAGTGGAATGGTGACAGTTTTAATGTATATCTTTACTGACATGAACTCTCCACACTAAGACACAAAACTGTAATATCAGTGGGGTTTTTTTGTTGCACATTCAGTGCCACTAGAGGGCGCCTAATCACTGTGCAACACAAGCGAGTCCGAGGTGTAATTTTTGACAGTTTCACTTTTTTAAAAAAAAGTATTTTTATATATAAGGGGTAATATATTTGTCTTAGTATTTTATATGTCTGTCTTGTAAAGTGGAACAGAGAAATGATGGGTAACTGAGGGGCAAAAACAATATGGTCATCATTTCTTTCTGATATAAGGACATCAGGACATCATGCAGTAATGCCTTGAAAGGTTACTTTTAACCTGAAAAGCACAACTTTTAATAGTAAAAAAAACTCTTCTAAAAGTAGAGTATACACCATAGCAGAAACTATGAACACACAACAAGCCTTTAACAAGACAAGCTGGAACCACACAGGAAACACACCTTGAGGGAGAAAATGACAAAGAACAAAGGAGGACTCAGACATTGTTTACATACTAGGAAATCAGGGAGATGCAAAACACCAGGGAACACAGCTGAATGGAATCAGACTAACGGGCTGGGAAGTGGGAAGCAAAACTGAATAAAAAACACTCTTGATACGTGGACTATCAAAACTAATCATGAGGCAACAAACACTGAGAACAGGACTAAGATGTGAACCATAAAAAAGCCAGAATGTCAACAATACAGAACTGTAATACAGATAAATAAATTAAAAACCTGCAAAACACCCCAAAACTCAAAACTCTAGGATCATGAGAAAAGAAAAAACTGTGACTTTTAATTTCATTAGCAGAAGACAAACAATAATAACCAAATTGTTTGGAAAGAATAGCATTAAAATCAATTATTGAAGCAAACTAGTGATAAACTACCCTCACTGATAATTCACACATTACTCATATTATTCCTAAAATCTAAAACCACATTTTCTAAACAGTGCATGTATTTTTAATAATTGAACTCTTACTGGTTTCCCTGTTGTTTACACCCTTTTCTGTCTACTTCAGATACTCAACTCATCCAAAATGAGTCTTCAGGTTTGCCACTGTGGCTGGTCCAAAACGACAAGTTACCAGGGCCTCAGAGTTCACCAGGGAAAGATGGGATGTACACCAAAGGGAATGAGGATCCCTGAACATGAACAATTCAGTTACCTTCCTACAGTGACTATCCTGAGTCCTCAGATCAAATTAACAGACCCATTTATGGATATTTTCAAGAATTCTGTGAAGTCTGGTGAGTGCGCTGATTGTACTGCTACCCTATAGTTACACTTTGTGCAGCTGCAGAGGATAAATTTGTCACTTTGACAGTTCGTTACAGTGTATTCTCACATTGTTAAGGAATGATTTACTAAAAAATAAACAAAGAATATGCAGGAAGAGTTAAAATAATCGTTCCTTAATGTGTCACACAAACACAACAGATTCAAACTCAAGCTACTACAGCTGGCCCAGAATCACAGTTGATCAGGACCTCGGAGATCTCCAGGGAGGGATGAGATCTACACAAAATCAACTGGAAGAGAACAAAGTTCAACTCTGGAGAAATCATCAAGAAGAATCTCATCAAAAGTGCAGCAGACCAACTTTCAGTCCTTCAGTCAAGGAGGAGGTATGGCTTTTTCACCAAAATATGAGAAATTACACTAGATTAGCATCGAACTGTATAATCACATCTGTTCTCTCCAGCAGAATATGTTTCTGCCATCAAGCTTCATCCCCCAAATCGATTCTCCAGCCAGACCAGCCTCTGCAGTAGAGATAATTAAATCATGTATGCATTTTAATTTAGTTAGTTCATAATGACAACACTCCAAAAAAGCAAGGTGGCTTAATTTAACCATTAATCCTCTTTTGTTACAGTGGTTGAAACTCAGCAACAGTCTGTGCCAACAGGTTCAAACATGGGCGAAGATCAGGGGCTTGATTTAGGCTCTGGTGCACAGGTACACAGATTTTCTTTTCAAACATATCAAAGAAGTGTTAGGACAACTTGTCAAGTGACACCCACTGAATCTCCACTTCTACTTTCCTTTTACAGTCTGTGTTCATGTCTGTGTCACAGACCTTCAGCAACCACAGTGATCACACAGACAACACAACCACAAAGATGGAGACAGACACATCATGTACGCATTACAATCTTCACAGCTGATGATAGTTCAAGCCAGCTTTGCTTGGTAATAACTCTCTTGTTCCTCTGCAGTCTTTGAGACTCCTCAGCGCTCTCATCAAAGCACCGTGAGCTCAGACAAAGCCCGTCGAGCTCTGGACTTCTCTACTGGTGGACAGCAGGTACTGCAGATTTCTTAAGTACAGTTATTCAGATGCATGTAAAATATGGTTTTAGTATAAATGTGAAACAATTTTGCTAAGAGTTAAACTGTATAAAGATTAATTTCATTACTTACTGCTTTCATATTTTAGGTGGTACAACTCTTGGAGCTTCCTGGGAAAGCAGCCCAGCACGCAGCAATCTGCCCCGAAGAAAAAGAAAAGGACATAGACAGGCTGAAAGAGAAGAAGACTAAAAAACTACAAAAGGTAATGCAGTTTTAATAGTTGTTAAAATAGTGGTTCTGAGTAACAATGTAATAATTAGTAGAATTTTCAGTCACTAAAACTGAAAAAATTCTAAAAATGCTCCAAAAAGTGCCAACAGCACAAACACTGCTTGGAGGTCCAGTTCAGACACTCATAGTAGTGGAAGTAAAGCCTCACAGAGTGTTACAGGCTACTGCTGCATGTGTTTGCACACCTTTCAGTCAAAGCCACCACACCTCTAGCTTTAAACCTCCCTAGTATCCACATTTAGTTAAACTGCAGAAATATCGCAAAGACACAAAAAACCTGGATGGCCTCTAAATTTCTGCTTCTAAATTCACATAAAACTGAGGTTATTTTACTCGGCCCTGAAAATCTTAGAAATATGATATCTAACCAGATTCTTACTCTGGATGGCATTACCTTGGCCTCCAGTAGCACTGTGAGAAACATTGGAGTCATTTTTGACCAGGATGTGTCCTTCTATCATGAGACCTTTGACTCTGAGCCATTTTCCTCTTTCAAGGCAAAACAGGAAAAGATGAAATCTGATTTGCAGCAGAAAATTCACATCAGAGAGCTCAAGATGGCTGAAGTCAGATCATCGGAAATAGACTGCAAGGTAAGGATGTTTATTTATTTTTCATTCGTTTGGTTTCTTGCTTTGATGTTACTTTAACACATCCACTCTCTTTTCAGGGTACTCTGGATGCCGAATGGTTGGAAGTCAATAATTTCTTCTCAGAGGCTATCAGAGTTGTGGAAGATGCTCGAAAGAAAGCCCTCAAGCCTCTGGAGGAGAGGTTGGTACTGTTAGTTTATCAGTGGAGAGCAACTGAACATTGCCAGTGTGCTGTTATAGAGCTGTACATTTTACTCTCTTAAATACTGTTTAGGAGACAGAAAGTGAAAGGAGATGCTCAGGATATCATCCAGAAGCTGCAAAGAGAAATTGATGTGCTCAAAAAGGCCATTGCTGAAGCACCCAAAAACCCAAACTTGGAGGTGAGCTTTGAGGACCTGAAGTCCATCTTCTGGTCTTTTTAACATCTCAGCATAAAAGTGCATTTCTGCACTTTGGAAATTCTGTTTCGTTAAACTCATTAAATCTAATCTTGTCATACGCTGATATTTACTGTGTGCACACACAGGTTTCGCCACTAACAGGCCTGAATGAATCTACTGACTGGAAAAATGTACAAGTTGACACTTCACTCTCCTTTGGCACACTGAGAACTACGACTTCAGCCATGATGAAGCAAATTCACGACAAACTGGAAAAACTCTCATCCATCGGTGCGCCCTTCATTTTGTTATACTTATATTAAAATCTGTATTTTCTGATTTATTGCCACTTACTAAAATGTTTGTTTCCACAGAACTCAGGAGGATTACAAAATTTGCAGGTGTGTATTTCAAAATGAAAACCTTATTTAAATGAAAAAATGTGATTGTTTTGCATTTTGATGTTTAATACAGATACATACTGATGAACAGCAGTAGGTCTTGTAATGGAAAATTAATAAGCTTTAAAAGTTGTGAAATTTTTAAAATAAAAACCAAAGCTTTATAGAAATTTAGCAGGATTCTCTCAAATTCCAAAATAAAAAAAGCCTTCAGCTCTTATTGTTTGCCAGAATTGAACTCGTCTTGTTAAGGTTTAGTTGGATGCAGTCAAAATTAATATGTAGATTTCCAAAATAAAACATAATTTTCTAATGTACTCTTTCAAAGTTATTTAAGAAACAAATGGCAGAGATAAGTTTTAACATTGCCTGTAGCGATTACTTTCACTCATTATCTAGCTGATGGTGATGATTGGTCATCGGGCAGTGAGACAGTTTGTATGGCACAAGTCACATTTTTGTTATTTCAGTTTTTTCCTATTTAAACACAAAGGCATAAAGTTTCTCCTCCTCAACTGTAACTGTGTCACTGTGGAAACAAATTGCCCCACAGTAATTTGTCTGCTTATATATTTCTAAAACTGCTCACTTAACTGCAATCACTTCCCCCCCTGAAAAAAGGGTCTATGGAAAAACATGAATAATTATTTTTAAGGATATGAACACGTTTAGCTCGGGCACATTTTATTACTCTCAAATTTTGTCACGTGAACGATATTTGACACCTCTTGGCGAGCAGCAAACTCAACAAAATTAATGCACTGTGATTCAGTACTGTAAGATTTCAGGAGTTATGTGAATAAAATATTGGAAAATTAGCACAGTTATTAGCTAAAAAATATTAATATATTGTTTATTTACCAATGAAAAAATTAAATAGTGAGTTAGCTAACATAAGTAAGTAGTGTTTACTTGTTATGATGACAAGACCTCAAGGGGTCAGCATGGCGAACACAATGCCCTGATGCTCTTTTGTTAGCCTAGCTGCTTGTCGATAGTGTGAAACCTCTCTTTATTGCTTTATCCGGAGGAAGATGTGAAAAAAAGTTCAGGGAACGGTTAGGGTATCATGCATGCTCATATCTCATCTCCTTAAGATTTCATATACAAATATTATTTCTTACTGAGGACAAACCTGTTGTTACTAATGTTTCCATAGCAATACTTACCACCATGTTTGGGTCAGCTTTGGCTGAAATGTTTAATAGAAAAAGTAAATAAAGTAAGGGGAGTCTTCTATTGTAGTTTATCCATAACTCTTGTGATGCTTCCACACTTCTACCCACCACACGGTCCTGTTTTTTTAATCACTTGTGTTCTTTTGACTGCAGTGGACGTGAAGCTGGACCCGGCGACCGCACACCAAAGCCTTGAAATTTCTGATAATGGGAAAAAAGTGAGAGATAGTGGAAAGATGTCGAAAGATCCTGATTCTCCACAGAGGTTTAATATGTTTGGAAGTATCCTGGGGCTAAACAGGCTGTCCTCTGGCAGGGCATACTGGGAGGTGGAGGTCAGCAAAAAGACCGGGTGGGATCTGGGTGTGGTGAGACGTGATGCAAACCGCAAGGGGAAACTCTCAATCAGTCCTGACAATGGTTACTGGGCTACTGTACATTATGAAGACCAGAAATATGCAGCCCTGGCAACACCACCAGTGAGCCTTTCGGTTAAAGAGAAACCTCGGAAAGTCGGGGTGTTTGTAGATTATGAGGAAGGTCTCGTGTCCTTTTACGATGTGACGTCTCAGTCTCACATCTACTCATTTACTGAGTGTTCGTTCGGTGGTGAGATCCTCCCGTACTTCAGTCCACATCTGAAACAAAATGAGAAAAACAGCAATCCTTTGATTATCACTGCCGTGCAAAAACAGTAGTAATCACATGTACTGGATCTGGTGCAGTGAATGCATCACTGGTAAGCAATATATGTGTCCAGGTGTGCAGTAACAGTTTAATGTTTTTTCTGATGAGTTTTCTTAGATTTTCCAAGATTGTCCAAATTTCAACATTTTTAATTTTTCAACATTTTTCATTATAACATGCACGAAGATCACCTGACTCAGGTTTTTATGTACCATATTTTCTATTCAGTGTGCAGTAACAGTTTGCTCACCTGCCCATCGGGCATTTGATCGGTCAAATTTCAACATTTTTCTTATAACATGCATTAATGAAGATCCTCTGACTGAGGCATCAATTTTAGAGTTTTATTTTTTATGTACTATATTTTCTCACTTTTAACATTTGAAAAGTAAAAAATAAGTCATACATACAGCATTGGAAATGTATAAATTTTACAGAAACAATATGAACAATGAAATAACAGAAAATTATTAACCCGGGAAAAACAGAACACTGGAAACTAGGAGGTCTGGGCGTGTTGAAACACTTTAGACACTATTCCTGTTTCTTTAAGAAAAACGTTAGGACATATTACAATCAAATTATGTTACGTACTGATCACCAGCTAGAGGTGGTGCATTTTTCAAAATCAGCTATTAGCCAATTATTTGGAGCATTAAAATCATGCACCTAGATGAACTTCAGGAAGTCATTTCAAATTAATCCCTTGGATGCAACAGGGCACTTGACTTTCTTGTACATGGACTGGTGTATGTATGAATCGGAATCAGAATACTTTATTAATCCTTAAGAAAATAATATAAGTGTATATATGTGCTTTTCTACTCACTTTTACTACAAGCCTTGGGGGATTGGGGGTTATTCAGGACTCAGGATCTATGACACACGGGGAGCCAGGGATCAAACCACCAACCTTACCATTAGCAAATGGCTTGCTCTGGCAACTAAGCCACAGGGGCCCTGTTGTTGAAAGTTGACTTTAAAATGTTATGTTAACTTTGTGCGAATAAGCTTACATCATATGTCTTGACTGTTGTCCTAAGAGTTGCAAGACTGGAATACTTGAAATCTCTGTGCCTGTGACATTTGGACTCTGCTGATTCTTTTCTGCTGTGTACAGCTGTGGTCCACTCCACTCCTGTATAAACACATACAGCACCCCCTTCCCACAGCTCTAACTATAAATGCTGTTTGTTATAATAGTTGACCAAAGAATGGATTACGAGTTCTGCTTGTTTGTTGTGTTTTTGCTGATTGTCCATCACTTATTGTATCAACAAACTGTTTACTTACTTACTCTTTGTAGCTCTGTTTTACAGATCCTTTTTGTAACTATTTCCTTCTGTTCAACCATTTGTTTCACTTTGTATTTTTTCTACTCAGACTTCTTATATTGTGGTCTTCAGGAGTCGCTGTATGCCATTTAAAAGATGTATGTAATATAATTTATGACATTAAATGGACAGAAATTAAAGAGACTATCATTTAGGAACTTTTTTTTTTTTTTTGCATTTTTTGTCATGGTGTTACCACAAATATAATTGATAAGTAGATATCTTTAAAATCAATAACTAGATTTAAAAAATATAAAATATAAATAGAACGTAAAATATCAACTATTATCATTAATAATAATAATAATAATAATAATAATAATAATAATAATGAAATGACATCAAGACTGTCATTTCTTATTTGTCCACTAGATGCCACTAGTGAATTTGATGCACACATTCTTCATTGTTGTTTTGTGCTATGTAGAAGAGAGTTCTGGATAATGGATGGAAATATTTCATGTCCTCTTTGAAATACTCTCATGATGGTCAGTTTCAGTCAATCAATCAGTTTATTTATAAGCACATTTAACAACAACACAGGTCTCCCAAAGTGCTGTAAAAGTAAAACTAACACACAGAGAAAAAACAAAACAAGGCTCATTAACAATTAAAAGCTACGGAATAAAGATGTGTTTCTGGACGAGGTTTACAAATGCTGAGTTTTGGAGAGGTAATAATTTGAAGAAGCAGACTATTCCAGTTTAGGAAACTTTTCAGCTGACCTAAGAATTCTATTTGGAGTATTTTTAGTTTAAAAATCAAAGTGGTAGGAGGGTCCATTTAGAGACTTAAAAACAAGCAATGAACTCTTAAAATCAATTCTATAACATACTGGAAGCCAATGTGAATGAGAAACATTGGGGAAATATGGTTGTGTTTAAGAGTGCCTGTAAACTGTCGGGCTGCAGCATTCTGAACAAGATGGGAGAGCAGAGTCTGGCTGATACCAAAATAAAGACTATTACAGTAGTCAACTTGGATAAAATAAATGCATAAATCACTTTCTTGAAGTCAACAGATGACCAAATGTTCTTAATTTTTGCAAGGAGCCTGAGCCAAATAAATAACAGGATTTATTTGTTTCTCTCAAATAAAAAAATTGCCATCAAAGAACACTCCCAGATTTTTTGCAACTGGACTTCTGGACAGAGGGTCCCACTCCAGCCAAAGTGCACAGAGAAACAGGCTCAAAGTGTTAAAAAACAGCTGAGAAATCTGCTGGAACAGAAAGATCATAAGCTTCGGCCCCTGGTCAGCTCATCACTGGATCCACTTCAGTTTGCCTACCAACCTGGCATTGAAGAGGATTATGCTTCCTGCAGAAGTTCTCTGATGACTCTGCAATAGTCTGCCTCATCACTGACATCGACGACAGGGAGTACAGAGAACTGACCCAAGGCCAAGCTGGTGGTAGAAAAGTAGTAGTAACAGAAAAATCATGACACAATATGGTGGAGCAATAGAGAAAGCAAGCATACACAGCAACGGAGTTCAACTCAGCAAAAACAGTCCACAATTCACCTCTTTCCTTTTGATGAACAATGATAATGGGCTAACAGTTAACAGTAACACATACTGCCACGTTTATAGCATTCTGTGGATGGCAGTTACCTTAAACAGGGGAAGCAGTGAGGAGAAATGAATGAATAATACTGACACACAGCTCTCGCTCTCATTCGTCTGTATTGAGTGAAGGAAGAGACGCGCGAAGCATTACCTTGAGGCACTACCAATGGATCGACGCCCAGGCAAAACTCTCACCACTCATCACTCTTTACATTTCCATTGCATAGTCCATACAGCAACACAGTCAAAACAACAAACAAAACAATAATAAAAGCATGCCACAAAATATAAGGTCATTATTTCACTGAGAATAGTATTTGCTTACAATTTGCACATAACCAAAAGCAGAAGTAAAATTAGATACTCAGTCTAGTGTGCCTCCATTCACAATTTTATTAAAATTAAATGTTGGAAGCTGAAATTTTATCCAGGTAATCCAAGAATCCTGTATCATTTCACCAAGTACAAGATGATTATCTCAATCAAAGCAAACCTGAAAACTTGAAGCAGAGCAGAAATTCCATTCAGTTTTCTTTATTCGGGTCTATGAGTCAATCTGCTGGCTCAACTAATTTTGTGATTTGTTTGACAGAGTGGCAATCACTCAGCAGTGATCGTTACATACACCTGCTTTAGATCTTATCGGACTCATTTCTATGGGGCTAATAACCTAAATTGAATAAACTGATAACACCAGTAACTGTATATAAAAAAATAATGTACCCAGAAAGACAGTTTTAGGTGTGGTTTGGATTAAAAATTAGTAGACTGGATTGGATAAATGCCTTCATTTGTTGGTTGCAGTCTCCTGCTGTGATGTCTGAGTAGCTGCAGCTGAAGCAGTGATATCCTGTACTTTCTAGAGCAGATCAAGTTCTAACTGTGCCTCACACCCAGTTTAACATAATGGATGAAGTTATTAAGCAACACAGATAAGGACGATATGTTTATACGTTCTTGCTTGGTGGACAGTTAGTAGTGCAGTGCGTTCTTCCCCTTTTTTCCTGTTTACTCATAAAGTAAATGACACCTTTTATAACTGGAATATACAAATCCCTCTCATCAGTGGATCATTCATTCAGGGGAAATAGTCCCAGTCTTGTATTTGGATATTCAAATCCTAACCTTGACAAAAAAGAGCTCTCTTTACTGTATATCAATATCTACTTGAGAGCTGTCTTCGTGAACACACCGTATAGAGAAGAAATTATAACATGTAAGTTTAAAACCTGTAATATATTTTATGTATGTGGTGCAGAGGTGATGTGTAGAGAATATCTGAAATATCTTGTCAGGTGTGATACTAAAAAAAAACAAAACTAAAAAATATGTTACCTCAACTCTTACTGAAAAGATGAACTAGCATTAAATAAAAAAGAGCTTTCAAGATTAGTAATATCATTAATTTGATCAGTTTGTTCATGAGCTGCTGAATTATTTAAAAAACAGTTTCTGTTCTGGTTCATAATAGTTCACACTATTTTTCTTTAAGTATGTTGGTCTTTTTCACATGTACTTCATATGTCCTACTATCTTGTATTGATCCATCTTTTCTTTCATCTGACATAAAGTGAAAAAAAAGAAGTTTTGTTCAAGTCTTTGTTTCCTTGAGTAATAAAACATCACTTTAATCTGTCAGATCAAAGATGCAGTGGAGTCTGTATCTGCTTATTCTGATGGGTAAGTGGATTGTTTACCAAATATACTCTTTTTAATTTAAATAAAATGAATATAGAATATTTATGAATATAAATGAACTACTTGACATGTTTTTTTTCCCCATTTTATTCTGTTAAGAAAACAATATCAATAATCCTATATAATACCTCTGTAGGCACTTTGTTATATACCATATCTGTAAGTGTGTCTTTGTATTTGTATTTATTTGACTGTTATTCTCAGCTCTGTACAAGATTGCCCATGTACCTGGACCTATTGTATGAATGCAACTGGCAAATAAAAGACTTTAGCTTAGATTCACTCAGTCTTCTCACATCTGCCCATTCACTACAGTCAGAGTCTCATTTAAGTAACGATGTTAACCTGTAATATTTAATTTCTTCAGTCAGACTATGTTTATCATATTTCTGTATTTCAGGTCAGTGTTGCCTCTTTACATGCCGCCTGTATGAGTACCACTTTATTAAAGAAAACAAGAGCTGGTCTGAAGCACAGAGATACTGCAGAGAGAAATATACAGACCTGGCCAAAGTGTTTGACATGACAGACATGAGCAGACTCCGTAACTCCGCACAGAATCAAGGAGAAGCCTGGATTGGACTGAACAACAACACAGGTGGAAACAGGACGTGGCGTTGGTCTCTGCCAGGAGTGGAATACATTCATAATGACAGCAGCTGGAATCTGAATGGAAGACAAGAAACTGAACCTGGGCCTGGAAACTGTGGGAGGAAAAGAGACAAGCTGGTAGATGTTTCATGTCACCATCCTATGTGGTTCATCTGCTACAATGGTGAGGAGATATGAATAATATTAAATAATATTATAATATCATGATATAAAAATATAATGCAATCACATAATTGTGAAGTGAGAAGATAGAGACAGACAGAATTTCAGGTGAGAAATTATTGAGGGATGTCTTTGTGTGTTTTTCTGTTTGTTTTACAGAAAAGAAGAAAGACAATAAAACATTGTATTTGATTGAGGAGAAGAAGAACTGGACACAGGCTCAGAACTACTGCAGATATAATCACACTGACTTGGCCAGTGGACTCGATCAGGTAGATGGAGAAGAAATGAAGGCTCTGTTCATTGGCCGTAACATGAGTGTGTGGATGGGTCTGTTCAGAGACAGCTGGAGGTGGTCAGATGGGAGTAATTCCTCTTTCAGATACTGGGATATGCAGTTATTCAATGATGAACAAAGCAACAAGACATGTGCTATGACTCTGTTAAACAGATCAGGAAAATGGAGCTCTGATGAATGTGACAAAGAAAAACCCTTCTTCTGTTATGATGGTGAGTTTTTATCAACATGTGTCTGACTGGTTTCTCTAAAAGGAGGATCACTGGAATCACTGACAAGATCCAACTGAACATGTTGTGTATTTTTCCTCCACCTACATCTGCATGTTTGCTGAATTAATCTCATAAACATGAACACACTTAGTTGACAGTCAGATGACTTTAAATATCTGTGGGATAACTTTCAGCTACTTTTATGTTCAACCAACGTTTTAAAGTCTCTGTTGTCTGTAAATATGGAGAGAAGTTGTTTTGGATTCCTAAAAGTTTAAAAACACAAATATTTCAGGATGTTGTCGACCTGTCTGCACAAAGTTCATTATTGTTATTATACTGGTTTCTACTGAGGGCAGAGTAACACACACGCTTTTTCTAGGTTTTTTTATTTTTTATTTTTTTATTATTGGAACAAAATAAACAGCGCAGAGAGTTTCTCATGTTTACAGCTCACTAGATTCAACGGAATGTGTTGTTTTTTTTCTTTATGGCAGATAAACTGATCCTGATCAAAGAAAACAAAACCTGGAAGGAGGCCTTGGATTACTGCAGAGAGTCTCACAGGGGACTGGTCTCCATCACTAACCCTTACCAACAGAGATGGGCAGAGGTGAGAGCCAAGAATGCCTCGAGTCCTTTTGTCTGGCTCGGCCTGCGCTACTCCTGCACTCTGGATCTGTGGTTCTGGGTCAATGACAAGCTGGTCTGCTATGAGAAGTGGAGCAGAGAGGGAAAGACTGAGGATTGTGGCAGGGCTGTGGGCATGATGAGAGGAGGACAGTATGAGTGGGTCAGTCAGAGAGACAATAAGAAATACAATTTTTTATGTTTTAAATAAGACTTCAGAACTATTTTAGAATTTAGACACGAGGCAAAGTAAGATTTATCTCATCTCCATTTATTACAGATTTCATTCTGGAGTGAATTGGGATTTTGTAGTTCTCTGCTGTGAGTCACTGGGGTGTTTTGGTGATGGTAAAATTTCAACTAAGAGTGAAAAACAAATCTATAGCTGTCAACGACACAATATTGGTAAAATTTGATATTCGCTAAGGTAATTATGGTTTCCTCATGTTCTGCTTGACATTCCGTTTCAGTGATATCATAATTGCTTTCTTCATTATTGCTGCATTACTTCATTATTACACTTTTGTTGATAGATAAAAAAGTCTGTTTTAGTTTTTATGTTTGTTGTTTATTTTTTTTTTCATCTTTGTAATCTTTTTGTCTTTACGAACTTATAAACTGGCCTTTGTGATAATATTTCCAGTCTTTAATGGTTAATAAATATTAAAAGTTAATATGACAAACCAGAGTATTTATATTGTAAACTTTCACAAAACCACTTAACTACTTTTTTTCATAATGATGTATTATTTAAAGTGACATGCTGTAAACCGATGACCTGTGTCTGTCACAGTCGACACTCCTTACAGTAGTTCTTGGTGCATACAGGAAATCCTTTAAAATTCTCACCCATTCGACCCTAATGAGACAAAATGTCACTTTCTCAAAAACTGCTTCATGCACCTGAGAACTCTTGGCATCAAGGGCGTAGATTTGGTTTTGGCATTGGTGGGGACGGATGATTCAACCACCGAACCCTGCCCTGTTTCCTTTTTTTTCTTGATAAAAAGAGGAGAAATATACTTGCCTACATATGCTATTCTACATGCTTTTAAACCATTTAAAATTACAATTCATAGTTTTATATGTGAATTATATAATGTTAAGTTACTATTAAACAAATGACTGACTAAGTATTTTATACTTTAGTTTACTTCAACCATATTCCATATAAATCAGATATCATACAAACATAAAAATGGCTTCAAATACAGTCATGACAATAAAAGAATATGACTTTAAGGACTTAACAACATTACTTCAGTTATATTACACCAACATCTCTTATACGTTAGCACTAAGGGAACACTGAATGACCTGGTGGTTTTTGTCCATAAAACTACTCATCTAAGATTACCACAAAGTAACAGATCTCTTAGCAAAATTATGCAACATTTTAGGCACTATTGCCCCGATCAAATCAGTTGGCTGGGATGTTTTACTCTAAACATGAACTACTGTTACAGCAACAGACATTGGCTACTGGTGTCCCACACAACAACTCAATGTCCAGTATGTGAAGGAGCCACACACATGCCTTCTCCTCTCATTAACTGAGGTAAACTGCTGGCATATTTGTTTTACATCTATACTGTCCAGTCTCTCCTGGTGGTCATGGTAACACGTTATTCATGGTTACATACAATTTTAGACTGATGTGGGCCAAAGCCTAAAACGATGTGCCGGGGGTTTGCTGTTCTAGATATTTGAAGTTTGCACAGCTACATTCTCGCCTGAAAAATTTGTAAAAGTTTATTTTGCAACCCAGAAAGGGTAATAAGAGGGGCACTGAAATTCAGGATTGTCCCAGAAAAAACGGGAGGGTTGGCATGTATTGCCTTGCATAGCCTGTAACGTTATTATGATGGACAGGTTTTATGAGTGAACTTGACTTTAAGGGACTTACAGGTTTCTTTGAAAAATACTTTCTTATATCCAGGTTCTTTTTGCTGCCATCCTCCTCTCCTCCTTGCAGGTCCTGGCAGCGCAGGCTTGCCGCTGCTAAAACTAAACAGAGCTCCCTGAAAGGCACAGCCAATCACATTGGCCATATTTGTCACATGACGTAGGACTCCAGTAGAGAAGTAATTTAACTCTTTCTGCACCGCTGGGTGAATGAGACGCTGACAGATCGCTTTTTTTATTTATTTCTATGGGTTTTGTTTTTCTTTACTCGAAGGGATCAAATTATTGGTGGGGACATTCAATAATCGATGGATATTTGTGGGGACATGTCCCTTCCGTCCATACCAAATCTACGCCCTTGCTTGGCATTACCCCTGTGTTTACTTCATCCAAGCGGTCATTCTCCAACTTGGATTTAAAAATGTGTTTACACTCCAGGATTAAGCAGAAGAGACCCACTCACCTGTCCCTGATAAAATTTGAAGAATGTCCTTTGTAAATGCCATGAGTAAATTTGAAGCCAAAACCTCTGAGTGCCATGTCACATGTCAACCATTATCATCATGCATAGATGAAGGTGACATTTTAGCAGTAAATTAATTTCACATTAACACCTTTGACACAAAAGGGCACTTGACCATTTTGTACTTATAACGTGCTGTTCTACTTGCTTTGAGCGCTCAAAACACTTTCTTACTACAAGCCTCATTCATTCATTGACACAAGTGCTTTTTTTTCCAGTGTCTAAGCTCTTTAACCCTGACATTCACCCTCCAGGGGGAGCACATGAGTCAACTCAGGTGTCAGCATCTTGCCCAAAGATACGTTGACACACAGGTTTGAGGAGCCAGGGATCAATCTACTGACCTTCTAATTAACTGACCTGCTCTACCTCCTAATAATTGTGAGAATTACAAAAATGTTTTAGAAACACAGTTTTGTGTAAATAAGGTTATACTGTACTGTCTGCCCTTTCTTAGGAGAGCTCATAGCTGCAAGACTGACATGCTTTTGAAGTCACAATAGACACACACATACTTGAGCAACTGTTCCTTAAAGGCCCTTCTCTAAGCTCTGACTATAAATACTATTCATTATATTTATATGTAAAAAGATGAATGAGTTCTTCTCTTGTTCTTAAATGTTTTCATTTAAAGTCCACAACAGTTGTGATCATTATATATTATGTATTTAAATCAATAAAAGTGTCATTTACAGAACCTTTTTTTTCAACTTTATATTTTTTGTCAAGATGTTGGTTCAAATAATGCAATAAAACATGTTTGACCTTGTAGTTTTTCCAGACTGTTATTCCTCAATCGTCCACTAGATGTAACCAGTGAGTTTGACTTTCTGCTTTCTGCTTGTTTCTAAAGCCTAAAAATGTCAGATTTTTTTCCAGGTTTATATAAAAATAAGACAGATTGTTACATTGTGTCAGTGTTATGAAGAGGCAAAGCTTTGTAAAGTATGAGAAGAATCTGCTCCGGGTACTAGATTTAAAAAAGAGCTCTAAAAATTGTACAAAATGATCAAAACATCAAAAGATAAGCAAAGGATACTTTACTGTGTGATTTCAATAACATGTTAGACATTTTTACTCAATTCATTTTATAGCTACCACAATGACTCTGTCACACGTTACTCGTGAAAAGAATTTAGTTGCTGTAAAAAAAGTTATTTCTATATATAAAACATGAGTTTAGAAAGGAGTGCAATGAGTGAATTTGCTATTTGATGTGACTTGTATACATTTGAGTGAGCGTGTGTTATTTCATGATCATGTTAAAAACAATTCAATACTTCACATTAAATTTGTTGTAACTCACTGTGAATGCCGTACAAAGCAAAACACTTCAACCATATTTTGCTTATTGATTGCCAATCATGTGGAATATGATGGATTCATAATAAAGGTGTTCAATGACAGTCTAGTGAAATATTTTAGCTCGTGGCCGGTGCTCTTTGTGTTCTTTTTCTGTTTTTCTATACTTCAGTTTATTTGTTGTCCACCCACTGTGGGTGTAAAATGGAAAATTTCACACTAACACCAGACACAAGTGTGAACTTCTTCATTTACAGAAACAGAAGGGTGTGCTCTCAGTTTGTGTCAAAAAACATTTACACATTACTTATTTGCCTTGAAATGATCATTAACCTATACTTTATAGAAAGTGGAAATTTGAGATGATTGGTTGTTATAGTTCACACCAGAGAAGATGCTGGTTTAAAAGAGGGAAACGTTTCATAGACTCAAACCTCAGTTGTTTTTCTCCTCCATACTAAAACAGCTACACTGACAACATAGGAAGTTCATGTGATCAGGTAAGACCTCTTCACACACACACGCCACGCACAGTT
The DNA here is from genome assembly GCF_057382185.1 of Mchenga conophoros. Taxonomy (NCBI): domain Eukaryota; kingdom Metazoa; phylum Chordata; class Actinopteri; order Cichliformes; family Cichlidae; genus Mchenga; species Mchenga conophoros. The sequence continues at coordinate 60,510,033 of NC_140528.1, read as the reverse complement.
TCTGCCTTTAACAATACATATAAAGACAATCTTTTATAATTTATCAAGTAGCAGTAACAGTCTTTTGAAAACCTTTAATTTTCCGACATTTTAGTAAAACCACTACAATGATAATGATGACCCTGATGTGAAAAAGTAGATATTAGACTTACAGTGCACTTACAGTGGATTTGTTTTAATTTATTTCCACCAGTTTTGTTACATAAATCTCACAATAAGCAATAAAGAACTACTTTATACCTGAGATGGTTAAGTTTACAGTTTAAGTGTTTTAACTGGCAGGATGATCTGCTGAAGAATGATGGGAAGCACTGGAGCTTTTACAGTAGCACCAGTAGGATTTCCAATAATTTGTGAGTGACTGTGTCACACATGTGCACTGAAAGACTGGCGGAAGACATAAAGCCCAACACTCATGCACACTTAGATAAAGACAGTCTGACCCAGGGCAGCTGTGGCCACAACTGTAGCTTGCCTCCACCAGTGTATGAATATGAGAGTGAATGAATAGTGGTATTGTAAAGTGCTTTGAGGGCCCCGAAAAGCGCTATATAAATGCAATCCATTATTATTATTATTATTATTATTATTATTATTATTATTATTATTATTATTATATAGAATGAAAAGAGGAAGGGAAGCAGCAAGCTTTATGCCAAATATAACCACCTTTAAATATATGTATGGAAATGGTTATTGCTGAACCTTTAGTGCTCTATAATTAGTAGTTACATGACACGTTAGCATCTTTGTCTATAATTTGATTAATAGTCAAATAATGGCTTGATTAAAAAAACAACAAGAAAACGTTGATTAATACAGACCTTTGTAGTGTTAGACATGTATTACATTGTTTCTGAATGTGTGAATAAATGTACTCACAATGTTTTTTTCATACACACTAGATAAAATGAACGCTGTCCTTCTGACTATCTTGTGCACTCTCGCACTTCTGCATGGATGGAATGCAATGGTTTACAATCCAAGCCGAAACTCCAACCCACGGAACAAGTACAACAATCGCCCATGTCAGAGGACCTGGAACAATAATGGATTCAACAGATTTGTTCAGAAGCACATCCTTCAGCAAAACTTCAACAGAAAATCAAAGGAGGCATGGCAAATGTGAGTTAAAGGCTTATAGATAGGTAGATCGATAGAATGCTGTCTTTTCCTTAACAGTGCAACTGGCAAAACACAATGGGATCCAGTACACAAGTACGCTTTCAACAAACCATATGCTTACATTCTTCTTGGCATAGATTCAACAAGGTGCTGGAAACATTCCTCTGAGATTTTGATCCATGTAGACATGACAGCATCACAGTGGATGCAGATTTATAATGCAAATCTCCCGTTTCACCAAAATCCCAAAGGTAATATTGGATTGAGATGTGGTGATTATGGAGGACATTTAAGCCCACTGAACTCAGTGTTAGTTCAAAAATCTAGTTTGAGCAGTCTGACTAGTCTCCTCTGAGCTCTGACATAAATAAGGCATTTCTGCGCAATGACCCGACACTCACTGGTTATTTTCTCTTTTTCAGACCATTCTCTGTAAACCATAGAGATGGTTGTATGAGAAAACACCTGTAGCACTGTTTTTTTTTTTTAAACTTGAACCAGTTATTCTGGCAACCACAACATTACCACATTTTGAGTCACTTAAATCACCTTTCTTCACCATTTTGATGCTTGTTTTGCACTTCAGGGCATCATCTTGACCATATTACATATTTAAATTCACTTAGTTGCTGCTATGTGACTGACTGATTATATTTGTTTTGAACAGGTGTACTCAACAAAATAGCCAGTAAGAGCTGTTTAGCATTTACTAAAAATAACTATAACATTATTGATATTATTTATATTAATGTAAGTGTTATGGGGGTTTTTTTGTTTGTTTTTTTTAAAGAAAAAAGGTTAATGTCCTGACATTAACATAGGACACTGATATGACTCTTCAGGTACTTGGAGAATGAAAGACTCTGCAAAAGACCTCTGCAGTCCTTCATCAAGAAGAAGGATGAGAAACGTGTGGTGAAGATCTGTAATGGCTCCGGCAGGCGTGTTCGTGATAACTTATGCATCAGTACCTCAACTTTTAAGATACATGATGTTGAAGTGAACACCAGCAGCTGTAGCGTTACAAGAATTACGAAAAGCACAACAAAAGTGATAGTGGCTTGTGACAAAGTTGGAAACCAGTGTCGTCCTGTTCACTTTGAAAAATATGTGTTCCAGAAGCCAACAGATGAACGCTGTCATGGTTAGCTAATTTTTATTTTTTTTGCTTGGATAAACAATCTCCTTATATCTTTTGGCTCTTTGCTACATTAAATATTATTATTTGTTATATGTCCTTTGCTTATCTCATTAAATCCTGGTCCTATAGCATTCAGTGAGAAAATCAAAAATGTGACTATATTCCACATATAAAAGGAACAGTTAAATTTCTTATGAATGCACTTTCAGCTACAGTTTATTTGCAGCTATACAAAGAGAGAAACGCATGAAAATTCATCATGATACCATCATAAATAAGACAATGTCTTTTATAAGCATGGTTTTCATTTTAAGCTTTGTTGTGATCCTCTCTGTGTTTATTTGTCAGTCTTTTCCATACGGTCCCGCAAATATTTTAAACCTCTTTACTTTTTATATTTTATATGCTAACATTAAAACTAAATCTCTTTGGAAGTTAACATAGTTTTTGGTTTCTATTTTATGGCACCTAAACAACTCGCTCTGTTATGTCATTTTGTTATGAACAAAATAAACAGTCTGAGTGAGTTGTGGGTTTTTGTTGACATATTTTGAGTTTTGTGGTTACTATTGAGAAATTGAGAAGAAGTAAAATTCAGGGTGGTATCGCCGATACTCGTCCGATACCGATACTTTGTACGAAAACTTACTGTGTTATTGTATTTTAGCTTCATCAAATTATCGCTTCATACTGATTACAGGATGTCAGGCTACTTATTCTTATTGTTTAATTATGAAGAATTAAATAGAAATAAAAAACCTGAAGCTGTGCGTTAATTGACGCTATTTGAACACATATATCTTGTCATTTAACATGTTTATACTTTCCTGGACATTTCAACAAAAACATTCAACATTCACACTTTCCCTCATTCACAGTAGTGCTGTGCCACACTTGGAATTTGGGTATGAATCCAATACCAAGTAAATACAGGTATAGTGAAAGATGAATTCTCAATTTGCAAATTCTGAACACATTTCAATCACCACTATATCACTGTGATTGTAACTTTCCACAATAATTACTTAACACAACAAAACACACCTTTGAGCTTTTCATGTGTTTTGAAATTGGGCTTTTGGAGACCATAGTGCATGTTTGAGGTTTATTTTTTCCAAAGAAATAGTTAACACAGTTCAGCAGGCTACATACTGAACTTGAATGATAAAAGCAAGTATCGACCCAGTTGTGCTAGTATTGATCCAATACCAATACTAGTGTTGGTATCAATACTATTGATTTTTGGATCGATCTGCTCACCTCAGTTACCAGCCTGTTTTTGAATTCATTGGATTGTAGTTGCTTTCTCTCAGGATTTCTGCACTTTTGCAACGTTGGCTTCAAACGTAAATAAGAGGTCAAGTTCTAGTCAGGCAAGAGTGCTGTTGCAGGTGGTGGATAGGAGAATATATCAAAACACCACCTGTGCATGGGAGCACAGGCTTGTAAAAGACCTTATAGAAAATAGTTTTATATGCACAAAAATGTATGAATCACAGACACATATCACACATATATTCGGGTATTGTACTTGCAGTCTTAACCATAGTCGCTGATCATTTATTTTATTTTATTGTCAATTTTCTCAATCCCTGTGTCTAGACAGTAACTACCTTTAGTTTTCAGAAAATTGATTGATGAAAAATGAAATATTGCCTTAAAGTTCCACTAAGCTATTGTTACTCCCCTCACCTTTCTAATATTCTATCTGTAAAACTCAAAGCATGAAACTGTTCTTGAAGAGGAATTATTAAAGAATCAAATCTTATAACGAGCTGTCATGTACACACAATACTTACTGTTTACTAGTATTACCACTTCTTCCGCCATATCTCGTGGGAAGAAAAGATGATGTTGTTGTTGTTGTTGCTTTTTGTTTCCTGTAAAGACAAGCATTGAATGCTGAGTGAGTTTGCCTGGTTTCCTGTGTGAGGCACTGCCTAGATGGTTTAAAAATATTCTGTAAAAATATTCAAAGTCGGTACGTTTTTTTTAATCATCATTGAAATATGTGTTGCTTCTCTGTGAGACATTTGCCAGATACCTCACTGTAAAATCTAATATTTTGTTTTATTCAAAATATTAAGTAGACTGAACCCAGTTTTTATCAACTTGTTATTAGAACTCAGTTTAAGTAAGTTACAGCACTTTTCATTCAAAAAGCTGATCAACTCAGTTTATTTGAGTTGTCTTAACTTGTAAAAAGTAAGTAAGCCAGAAATTTTGCTTCTCAGTGCAGAAGGATAAAACGATATGGTTTGAAAATGCCACGTCACTACCGTCCTCCTCCCTCGCACAGATCAGCCCGCATGTTCATGGTGCCAGCATTTTTTTCTGTTGAGCAAACCTGGAGAAGCTTCAGTTCAAGAGATTGTTGTCATTGCTGTGAATGTTTATGTGATACCGCACACCAAAGCCTTGAAATTTCTGATAATTGGGAAAAAAGTGAGAGATGGTGGAAAGATGTCGAAAGATCCTGATTCTCTGCAAAGGTTTAATATGTTTGGAAGTATCCTGGGGCTCAACAGGCTGTCCTCTGGCAGGGCATACTGGGAGGTGGAGGTCAGCAAAAAGACCAGGTGGGATCTGGATCTGGCGAGACATGATGCAAACCACAAGGGGAAACTCTCAATCAATCCTGACAACGGTTGCTGGGCTACTGTACATTATGAAGACCAGAAATATGCAGTCCTGACAAAAACCACCCGTGAGCCTTTCGGTTAAAGAGAAACCTCGGAAAGTTGGGGTGTTTGTAGATTATGAGGAAGGTCTCGTGTCCTTTTACGATGTCACGTCTCAGTCTCACATCTACTCATTAACTGAGTGTTCGTTTGGTGGTGAGATCCTTCCATACTTCAGTCCACATCTGAAACAAAATGAGAAAAACAGCGATCCTTTGATTATCACTGCTGTCCAAAAGCAGTAGTAATCACATGCACTGAATGTGGTTGGCAATATGTATGATTGGGTATGCAGTATTAGTTTGCTTACCTGCCCATCGGGCATTTCATCTGCCAAATTTCAACATTTGTTACTATAACATGCCTTAATGAAAATCCTCTGACTGAGGCATCAAAACGTTTTATCTTTTATGTACTATTTTTCTAGATTTTAACATTTGAAAAGTAAAAATAGGTCATACATACAACAGTGGAAATGTATAGATTTTACAGAAACAATATGAACAATGAAATTACAGAAAATTACTAACAAAAACAAGGCTGGGAACTAGGATGTCTGGGTTTGTTGAAACACCTGCAAAAGACAGAAATGACAAAACATATTCTAAAGATCAATTTGTTAAAACACGTCGAACACGATTCCTGTTATTTCTTTAAGAAAAAAATATTAGGACATATTATGATCAAATGATGTTACGTACTGAACACCAGCAGCTGGAGGTTGTGCATTATTCAAAATCAGCTTTTAGCCAATTTTTGGGAGCATTAAAATCTTGCACCTAGATGAAAGTAACTTTAAGAAGTAATTTGACATTAATCCCTTGGATGCAACAGGGAACTTGACTTTGTTGTGCATGGACTGGTGTATGTATGCATCAGAATCAGAATACTTTATTAATCCTTAAGAAAATAATATAAGTGTATGTATGTGCTTTTCTACTCATTTTGAGCAGATTGCCTCTTATACTTCAAGCCTTGGCGGATAAGGAGGTAATTTAGGGCTCAGGATCTATGACCAGTGTTGGTCAAGTTACTTGAAAAAAGTAATCAGTAACTAATTACTGATTACTTCCCCAAAAAAGTAATCCCGTTACTTTACTGATTACTTATTTTCAAAAGTAATTAATTACTTAGTTACTTAGTTACTTAGTTACTTTTTAAAAACACGATTTACAACCTGAAGAGGTGATAAAGCGATAGATCTTTCAGCCCAATTCTACTTTTTCTGCATAATCCATCATACAAAATGTAATCAAATGGAAAAGTCTCTTTTTTTAACTTGTTTTATCATTTTTAATCTTTTAACTTTATGCATCAAGCAAAAATTTAATTATATGCAACATTCTCTGAGTTGAATAAATGAGTTTAACATTTAAACCTATTTTCTGCACATTCCAGCACATAAAATAAAATAATTTTTTGTGTTTACACTCACTCTTTCAAATAGATGCAAGTAAAACACAGCAGAACATAAATAAAGTCAAAGACTCAGCGGTCCTGTTGCTCTATTTTCACCTGTAAAGCAGGACTGCAGTAGGCGGAGGTTTACCCTGGTGCAGGTGTGCAGCGGTCAGTGGAAGGATACGGCAGTGTCTCTGTGAGTTTCCCATTACGTCGTTGCGCTCTTGGTGCTTATGGAACGCCAGGACTGCCATAATGAATTAATTAAATACACCATTAAATAATTAATTAAATGTGTCAATAATTAATTAAAATTGGAATTAATTAATTAAATAAATAGTTATGACACATGTAATTAATTAATTATTGACACATTTAATTAATTATTTATGTATTTCACATTTTAATTAATTATTGACACATTTAATTAATTAATTATTGACACATTTAATTAATTATTTATGTATTTCACATTTTAATTAATTATTGACACATTTAATTAATTATTGACACATTTAATTAATTATTTAATGATATATTTATTTATTTCATTTTGGCAGTCCTGACGCCTGGCTCTCGTCATGAAATAATTTTATCTGTCAGCCTCACCCATCAAACTCAGGGGGCGGGGTTAACGCTGCCCATGCAGCTTCTCTAACATTTGATTGGTTGCCGTGCAAAGTAAGTCAAAACAGGTCGATCCTAGATAATCGATTGCTTGTGTAGACTTGGGGCAGCCAGTTATCCCAGAATGCAGATCAAATCACAGGCCGTTTTTCTGTCACCAGCTACACTTTTAACAGTGTTTTAGCCGCGAATGTCGCGCCGTATGTCTGGTCAGGTTGTCAACATAGAACATGTTTGCAAAAGTGCTCAGATGTTTTCAGAGATTTCACTAGCTCTGCTAACAGTTAGCATGCAGAGCGCACCGAGGGGGTACATTAACCGGTTTGTTTACATATTCCACTCTCCGTGTTCCACATGTTGCATTCGCAGATTCTCATTTTCACCGAACGATCGTCTCTTTCCGCCTGGTCTTGTGTCTCTGTGCTTCTGTAACATAAAGAACGAGCTGACATTTTTCTCACGAAACCAGCGATCAGCTCAGCAGACCCTCAGTTTACCTGCATGCATCCTCCTCCTCATCTGTCAGCTGTTTAACACCTGCTGCTAATTCAAGAAACACGCCTACGTTACCTGGTGATAGTCACAGTTTAACTGCACAAGATAAGTAAATATAGTATTTTCCCCGAGCGCAGAGCTGCTGGAGCTTGTTTCCTTACAGAGCACTTTATAGGCGAGCCAGCTTTATCAGCGGCTGATGTCCAATCACCGGCACACAGCTTTCAAACCTCAGCTGAGTTTTAGCTCTCAGTGGTTAAACGCTGGACTTCATTCACTCAGGTTCTGTCTGTCGGGTCACGTTTACTTCGCTGTTTTATTTACAACTGAGCAAATCGGTTTGGCTGAGGTTAAAGTTACGTTTCATAACTGCATAGTTTCACAGACGTTTAATGAACCACTGGCACATGTGTTAGACTGAACTATCATCTAAATATCATCTGTTTTTTAATAGTTATTCAACTGTATTCTAAGCACCAGCTGTCTGTTAGAATGTGATTTTTTTTCTCTCTCTGTTGGCAGAGGTATAAAAATGCGCAGGAAAATCTGACGTGCATGGCAAACTTCACCGACGATATTTAGGGAGGAATAAACACACATCAAACATAAATGAACCATTTGCCTGTCTCCATAATTGAGAGCATTTTCTCTTCTTATGTCAACACTCTCTCTCTCTCTCTCTCTCTCTCTTTTTTTTTTTTTTTTTTTTGCTTTTTCGGTCATGTTATGTTTACCTGTCAAAGGCTTGTTACAAACTATGAAACACATCGTGCAGACTTCTGGATGTTAGAAGAAAACGAATACTGCTCATGAATGAGACTAAAGGCAGGAAGGTGTCCTTTAAAACTAAACATGTTAATAGGACCTCCCTGTTTATATCATAGTTTATGATATAGCACGTGTATTTCAGTAATAGCCTGCTGAGGCCACTATACGTGCTGGCCTCATATCAAATGTGAAGGCAGACTGAGTCTATGTTTGACGTTTGTTTATATCTAATCTTCCTTTTCAAACATTTAAACAGCAGCGAGTCTGCAGCTGAGGGAATACAAATTCAAATTGTCGGAACAGGTTTGCTCGTTTCTTGGATTCATTTGGTGATTTATTAAATGTATAACTGTGTGGTGGGGCGTGGTCTGCGGTGCCGTGCAGGGAGGGCGGACGCACCTGCACGGCATCCTTAATCACGCCCGCCTAGTTAAAAACACGGGGACTGAGGGGTTTGGGGGTGTTGTGGTGTGGTGAGATGTAAATAAAGATGACTCTGAACGTTGCTCCGTGGTCCCGCCGTGTCTTATTCACGCCACAAACTGTTATTCTAATCTGCTGCTGAGTCTCTTACACTTTTCTTTATGCTGTATATTTTCACGTCTCTGGAATAGTTGGCAGTTAGATTAGTCAGCTGGGAAACTTTGTGTTAACTCATGGAGCTGAGGATATCGTGGATATGCTGACCTCGCTGCGTGGTGTACAGAGCGAGGTCAGCATGATTAATATTCACAATAAAAATATTAGCCGAACATCATGAAGTCTGTATGTGTTTCATAGTGTCGAACAACCTTTGTACAGTTAAAGCCAGCAGTTACTACATGACGGAAACACCAACGTTATCTCTTTTATGTGTTTATACACAGGTCACGCTGATTACTGAACAAAAACCCAAAGATCAGATGTTAAACAGATTTATTTGCTCTCTCTCCTCCTTAAACATGTTTTTAATGTTAGTTATAATTCAGAATTGGCGACTGAAACACGTAGGACACATAAGAACATCAGGAAATAAAACATCGATAAATATAACCTCAGTAAAAGAAGTCAGCGGGGGTTACTACAGCTGTGTACCGGGGCCTGCGCTTTGTCGGTGGGATTGCTTGTGAGGCGAGCGGGTCTATCCCACGCTTTGCCGTGAGACTGGGACGACATCTCCGAAATCATCGAAACACTTTTGCAAAGAGGCTGTATCTTGACAAACCGACCAGACACATGAAGATTAAACCACTACATTCTCGGCTAAAAAAATATTAAAACTGTATTTGGTAACACACAAACAGGGTTTTTCAAAGCTCAGTTCTGTTAGCTTCCACATGCCGGTTGTTGTGTGCTAGAAACAATGGCCACCAGGCCAAAGCAATGGTTTTGACTCGATCAGCGTTAACCCCGCCCCCTGAGTTTGATGGGTGAGGCTGACAGATAAAATTATTTCATGATGAGAGCCAGGCGTCAGGACTGCCAAAATGAAATAAATAAATATATCATTAAATAATTAATTAAATGTGTCAATAATTAATGAAATGTGTCAATAATTAATTAAAATGTGAAATACATAAATAATTAATTAAATATGTCAATAATTAATTAATTAAATGTGTCAATAATTAATGAAATGTGTCAATAATTAATTAAAATGTGAAATACATAAATAATTAATTAAATATGTCAATAATTAATTAATTAAATGTGTCAATAATTAATTAAATGTGTCAATAATTAATTAAAATGTGAAATACATAAATAATTAATTAAATATGTCAATAATTAATTAATTAAATGTGTCAATAATTAATTAAAACGTGAAATACATAAATAATTAATTAAATGTGTCAATAATTAATTAATTACATATATCATAACTATTTAATTAATTAATTCCAATTTTAATTAATTATTGCCACATTTAATTAATTATTTAATGGTGTATTTAATTAATTCATTATGGCAGTCCTGGCGTTCCATAGGTGCTTCCTTGGAAGTTTAGGGGTTTTTTTCGCTGTAAAAAGAAGTTTTCTTCCCACGCACGATGGACGCTAATGTTTTTGTCACTTTTTATGGAATCAAACTCAAAGTAAGGTCAGTACTTCCACGCTTTAAACGCTGCATGCTCATACTCTCTCCCGCACTCGATATGTGATCCATTGTTGATCTGCACACAGCTGTTGTCACTAACGGCGCACTCGCTTACGTCACTGTCGTGAGACATTCTCGCAAAAAATCAGGGTTTTAGTAACGCAGTAACGCAGCGTTCCTACGGGAAAGTAACGGTAATCTAATTACCGATTTTGCAATAGTAATCCCTTACTTTACTCGTTACTCGAAAAAAGTAATCAGATTACAGTAACGCGTTACAAGTAACGCGTTACTGCCCATCTCTGTCTATGACACACAGTTTAAGGGGAGCCATGGATCAAACCACCAACCTTGCCATTAGCAGATGGGCTGCTCTACCCACTAAGCCACACAGGACTTTAAAATATTAAGTTAACTTTGTGTGAATATGCTTAAATTATATGTCTTGACTGCTGTCCTAAGAGTTGCAAGACGGGAATACTTGAACTCTCTGTATCTGTAACATTTTTTGTCTGCTGATTCTTGTCTGCTGTGCACAGAGGAGTGTGGTAGACACACACACAAACACAGACACTTCAGCACTCCCTTCCCACAGCTCTGACTATAAATGCTGTTTGCTATAACTGTATACCACAGGATGGATTACGGGTTCTGCTTGTTTGTTGTGTCTTGTTCGTTCTCCATCACTTACTGTATCAACAAAATGTTTACTTCTCTTTGTTTACAGATCCTTTTTGTAACCATCTCCATCTGTTTGCTACTCAGGCTTCTTATATTGTGGTCTTCGGGAGTCACCATATGCCATTTAATAATGTGTGTAATATATTTATGACATCAAAAGGACAGAAATGAATAAAATTGTCATTTAGGAACATTTTTTGTGTGTGCATTTTTTGTCATGATGTTACCACAAATAAGTTTGATAAGTAGATATTTTTTTTAAATCTGTAGATAGATTTAAAAATATAAATAACACATATAATATCAATTATTATCATTAATAATAATAATGATATAGAAATTACTTCCAGACTGTCATATCTTATTTGTCCACTAGATGCCATTAGTGAGTTTTATCTCCATCCTGATGAACACATTCTCCACCCATTGTTGTTTTCTGTTATGTAGAAGAACGTTCTGTATAATGAATGGAAAATTAAAGTAAATACTTCATGTCCACACACAAATCAGAGAAAATATCCACTCCACTTTGGAATACTCTCATGATGGTCACTTTCAATCAATCTGTTTATTTATAAACACATTTAACAACAACACAGGTCGACCAAGCTGCTGTACTTAGTAAAAAGGAAAACAAATACACACAAAAAGAACAAAACAAAACACAGTCACAATTAAAAGCTAGGGAGTAAAGATGTGTTTCTAGATGAGATTTACAAATGTCGAGTTTTGGAGAGGTCCTAATTTGAAGAAGCAGTCTATTCAAGTTTAGGCGCAGCAATCTCAAAGTCCTCGTCTCCTCTGGGTTTTAGTTTGCTGCTAGGAACAATCAGAAACAACTTATCAGCTGACCTAAGAGTTCTATTTGGAGTATTTTTAGTTACAAGATCAGAGAGGTATAGGGAAGCTAATCAATTTAGAGACTTAAAAACAAGCAATAAAATCTTAAAATCAATTCTATAATGTAAATGGCCTGTATTTATATAGCGCTTTTCTAGTCCCTAAGGACCCCAAAGCGCTTTACATATCCAGTCATCCACCCATTCACGCACACATTCACACACTGGTGATGGCAAGCTACATTGTAGCCACAGCCACCCTGGGGCGCACTGACAGAGGCGAGGCTGCCGGACACTGGCGCCACCGGGCCCTCTGACCACCACCAGTAGGCAACGGGTGAAGTGTCTTGCCCAAGGACAATGTACTGGAAGCCAGTGTGAACGAGCCAAGACTGGGGAAATATGGTCTCATTCACGAGTGCCTGTCTAACCCTAACCTCATTCTGAACAAGCTGAAGAAGAGAGCAGAGCCTGGCTGATACCAAAATAAAGATTATTACACTAATCAAGCCAGGATGAAATTAATAGATAAATCACTTTCTTGAAGTCAGCAAATGACAACATGTTCTTAATTTTTGCAAGGGCCCTGAGCTGGAAGAAGCTGGCTTTTACAACAGGATTTATTTGTTTGTTTGTCAAATGAAAAATTTCCATCAAAGAACACTCACAGATTTTTTTTGCAATGGGAGTTCTGGACTTTTCCAGAGAGCCCTACTTCAGCCAAAGTGCACAGAGAAACAGAGGAATATGAGGGAACAGAAGGATCATAAGTTTCGGCCCCTGGTTAGCTCATTACTGGACCCACTTCAGTTTGCCTACCAACCTGGCATTGCAGAGGATGATGCTTCCTCCCGAAGTTCTCTGATGACTCTGCAATAGTCGGCCTCATTAGGGCTGGGTATCGTCACTGATTTCTAGAATCGATTCGATTCCGATTCACAAGGTCTCGAATTGATTCGATCCACGATTCGATTCAATTCAATTCGATTCGATTCGATTCAATTCGATTTGAATCTGGGAAATTTTGCCTCAGACAGTCAGAAATATTAGAATTCAAATCAGTACATTAACATATTCTTGTATCTATAAAAAGGAAGCTGACACTCGCAAGACTTTATCAAAGGTGTGAGCATCACAGCAGAAGATAAAACACAGAAAAACATGAAGGTGGTTTTCCTGGCCTGGGTTTTATAAAAATATTCTGCAGTTCATCAAAAACAAAAGAAAACCATTAATCAACATATGAACATTACCTCTGAAGTTACAGCGGTTTTATTAGAGACACGGCTAAACGTTTTGCATTTTGCATAATTTTAAAAAGTTTAAATTTATTCAGTATTGAACAGCAGAAATTAGGTTTTCTTTTCGGAAGTAAGTAAAAGGGAAAAAAACAGCGGCCGACAGCCTGTAAACAACATAGACTTGTGCGTAACAAGCAAGCGAATAATGAAGAAAACAGATTTTCAGACGGGAAACTGTTCTTGAAGTACAGAGAGAGAGAGAGCTGTGCATGAAGTGTGATTTTATCATGGTGGAAGCAAAACGGCAAAAGTAAGAGGGAATTCATGACGATGTTTATGTGAAGCGTAGTTTGGATCTTCTTTTGCTGCTGGTTCAGTCAGTATTGTTTGGAGAGAGATCAAACTAACAGCTCTAGAATCAGCGCAAAAAGGGCGTAAACACAAAGCTTGGACCCGCCGAAACATCAGAATCAGCGAGCTGTCGGCTTTCAGCCCCGACCGTGTCCGTGCCGTCGGGTGAGAAAGGCGACATCTCACTGATTCTGATCCGTCGGCGGGTTCGCGCTTTGTGCAGAATCCGTGTACCTGCTCTCATTTACTGTTTTAGCTGTTTGGTGGTTGTCGAAACTGAGATTCTGGCATTTCGGGCAAAATAAATTTATATTAAAAAATCGATTCAGAATTTTAATGAATCGATATCACGTTATCCAAGCCAGAATCGATTTTAATCTATGAATCGATAATCAAAACCCAACCCTAGGCCTCATCACTGATATGGACGACAGGGAGTACAGAGAACTGACGCAAGATTTTGTGGACTGGTGCCAGTAGAATTACCTCCAGATCAACACTGGAAAAACAAAGGAGCTGGTGGTAGACTTCCGCAGGCACAAACATCCTCCACTGCAAGCACTAAACATCCAAGGTATAGACATTGAGGCTGTGGACAGTTGGCCAGAGGGGCCGATGGCGCGATATGGCAGCCTTGCTTCTTTCAGTCTGCCCCAGAGCAGCTGTGGCTACAACCGTAGCTGCCTCCACCAGTGTGTGAGTGAATAGTGGCATTGTAAAGCGCTTTGGGTGCCTTGAAAAGCGCTATATAAATCCAATCCATTATTATTATTATGTGCAATAACACTAAGTGTATTTTTTTTTTCAAACAACGTAGCATTTTATTCTATTGCATATAGCATGCGTGACAGCCAAGGGCTGGCCTTGATTTCTTGTTGACTGTCTCTTTCAGATATGTGGTTGGTGGAGCTGACCCAATTATAGATACAGCACACCTGAGAAGGCCAGTCCCAGTTATAAAGCTACCTTGACTGAACCTCTGTCTCTTCATCTGGGGCTCATTATGCTCATTTGGTTATGTTCAGTTATGGCTGTTGTATCATTTCACCTGTGTTGGAATTTCTTTACTTTATTTCATTAAAATATCTGACAGACTGTGTCACATTCTTTGAGCCGGGTTGTGACATATGGTATTATTTTTTCTCTTGTTCTATTCCAGTGTTTTTCTTAATTTTTGCTACTGTAACTCTGCACTGTCCACTTTCTGCTGTGACACAACACATTTCTCACATGTGTGACTAATAAAGGCTTATCTTATCTTTAACAAGAAACTGTGAAAAGGTTTCACAGGTGGCTGGAGACACTGGTGAGTGTGGGGTAGGTGAAGGGTTGATAACAGAATTAATGGTGTCTAATAAGACACAGGACCTATAACAGTTACTTCTTAAATCCAGTTTCACAGACAGAGTTACACCCTTGCCTGTTTTTGAGAGCAGGGCTTAATGATGTAAATTAGCCGAACAAAACAACAAACAACACAGAACTGAGCTCCAAGGAACACAAATAACCTCATAAAACAATAAATCTAAAACTGAGTCTGACCTTCCTAGATTACCCAAAGAGTGAGAATAAGATAATATGTGATATATTTTATGTAGACCAGATTTGCTGAATTCTGTAGTGTTGCAAAAAGCAGATTAACCTTATAGTGATTAAAAGTTCCTAAACACCACTTAAAGCCTTGTCATAGCTTTTGTGCTCTGCAGGTTATTTCTGCCATTCAAATAAATGTTACTTTTACAGCCTACCTAACAATGTTCAAGGTCTTGAACTGTCCTCCAATCAAGCCTCTGTGTCAGGAAGTAGAAAAACAATTTCCCCATTGTCCAACTGGTACAAACAGATAAGAGATATAAAGATGCAGACAAGAGAGCAGTTTATTATTAAACAACATCAAAACAGCCAGTTTGATCATAATCATCAGAGAGTCTGGAGAGTGAGTGGTGCTGAAACAACTTGGAAAATGAATTTTAACATTTTACGGTCTATTTTCTTGTTTTGCGGCTTGACTTTGGCCCACAGTGGTGCTAATACCACTGAAACAAATCCATACCATCCTGACATGTGTAACCTCCTGAAAGACTTTGGGGCCATGACAGAAAAAGTGAAATCTATGGAAACAAGACTGAAGGAAACTGAAATCTGCCTAAAGGAAGCTGTAACCAGGCTGAAAGACAGCGAAAACCAAATTTTGGAGCTGCAAAGCAAAGGTAAAACAAAATGAAGTGAGATTTCATTGATTAAACTGTTAAGCATTTTTTTCATTGTGGCTGAATACTCACAATTAATTTGACTCAATGTTAACAATCTTCAAAAATATTAGTATAGGAAGGAAGATGGAAGGTGTTGATGCTCTTATTTGATGTTTTCAAACCTGACAATAGAGCATCAACTCCCTGAAATTCAGTGCTGTAAAAAAATAAAAAAGAGTCTTGAGCCACGCCTTGTTTCTATTTTTACAAAAATTGGAAAAAGCTGGAATGATTTATTGAAATGTATAAACATTGTGTATCGGGATAGCTGAGTAAAAAACAAAGAGTTTATGACTCTCTAACAACGTGGAAATTTGGTAGGACCACCCTAAATTGTCATATTAGAATGCGAAATTAATTACACTGTTTGTCTAATTAAAGATGAAAAGCTTAAAACAATGACATTTTGAAGACCGGATAATGTCCATGTTATCAAAGAGCTCATTAATAATACCATAGTAATTATCCAAATTAAAAGCTAAATGTCACATTTATCTGCTGATACAAAGAAATCTGATACACCTGATCGTCTGTGTGTCCTTACAGATAAGTCACAATATCAGTCAGTGTGGAACCTACATTTACAACAATTTTATGTTTATGATTTGATTTTCACAGAAAGAACCAAGATAATATTCAGTGCAACAGCAGGAAGAGGCAATGCACACATCGGACCCTTCAACACAGACATAATTATAGACTATAAGAAAGTAATTACAAACTTTGGCAATGCCTACAGTCCAGTCACAGGTAAGATTTACAGCCTCCTGTATGCTCATTTGTTTTATTTCACAAAGTAAAAGAGATATAGGTGTAAGACAAAAACAGTTTTGGAAAATTATATTTATTGTTATTGTAAAATTAAATGTACTAAACTTAATTATTAAAAATTTCAACAGCAATTTACAAATATGACATTTATATGTAGTTAAAGGATGAGACGTAATGATCAAATCTCCATTACTTTTTCCTTTTCTTTTTGATGTGACCAACACTCTTTTATTCTTCAGGTGTCTTTACAGCACCTGTTGCAGGTGTTTATTACTTTACCATCTTCTATCACGGTGGAAGAAGCTACCCACATTATCTGCGTATGTTCAAGAATAATGAGATGACGGTCTTTACAGCTGATCATAAGACAGAAAGCGACGGAGCTGATAATGGAGGAAACGCTGTGTTCCTGCAGCTGCAGCAAGGAGACCAAGTGTATGTGAGCATGGCTGCAAACACATATGTTGGGGGAGATGACCACACAACCTTTAGTGGTTTTTTGGTCACGCAAACGTAAGAAAAAGTAAATGTATGTCTGCTTAGGATGAGAGGCCAGAGCTTCTTTTAAATATGATGCTTCACACAAATCAAACCAATTTCTGTAACATTCAAATGTGCTTAAGAATTTTGTGCTTTAATTTTATTATCACTCTTGAATTTGATATAATTTTAAAATGTATGTTCATGTTAATTTAATTGATTTGAGTTTCATTGCATTGCCTATTATTAACTGCATTTTGATAGCGTTTAAAAAAATCTTTAGTAAGATAGTTTGAATGAGCTCTGTATTCAAGTTTATTGCCTTATAAACAACGTTGTTTTGCTTTTTTTCTGCTTGATCGTGAATATCAAAATGTGAGCTCAATGAATAAAATTGAAGTAAATAATTTACGTACCATAATGTATGACTTTTGAAGCATACAGGGATCACCTCCATTCCTACTTCACAATTATGTGTTGACAATGTATACTAAATAATTGTTGGGGTGCAAATAAATAGGACTAACTTATAAGCATTTTTAGGAGTGAGGAGGATAAACTGGGGCATTTAAACTGCATTCGTCAACAAACTGATACCTGAAAAAATGCCACGTTTCTCAAAAGGAGCCATGTATTTACACCTATGTGGAGGTCCCTCTGTTTCGAGCCTGTCAACATTATATAACTTTGAATTATAAGCACAGAATGAATTAGTGAACATAGAACAGAAATACAAGAAAAACAGAGGATCTTTATATTCATGTTATGACCTGTCTAGGGGCCAGGGCATAAAATGAAAAGGAGATGAAAAGTTCCAGCCTTGTCATAGTTTTTGTGCTTTGCAGGGTATTTATGCCATTCAAATAAACTTTACTTTTACAGCCTACCTAACAATGTTCAAGATCTTGAGCTGTCCACCAATGAAGCCTCTTTTTGAGGAAATAGCAAAACAGAGTCTCACTTCACCTCTTTTCTGCTAATTGTGCCTTCATGTGCCAGAGCTGTTTCAATGATATGATGGCACAGTTGTTTTTTAATAGTGTCTGAGATTATACATTGACAGCAACACTGGAATTCTTTTGCTAGCAAATGAATTACTGTTTCCTCATTGCTCTCATGCTGAGTTCAACTGGTACAGATAGATACAGATAGATAAGCGATACAGAGATGCAGACAAGAGAACAGTTTATTATTAAACAGCATCAAAGCAGCCAGTTTGATCATATTAATGGGAGGTCTGGAGAGTGAGTGGTGCTGAAACAGCTTAGAAAATGAATTTTAACAATTTATGGGCCACAGTGGTGATAAGTTACTGAAACAAATTAATATTATCCTGACATGTGTAACCTCCTGAAAGATTTTAGGGCCATGACAGAAAAAGTGAAATCTATGGAAACAGATTGAAGGAAACTTTTTTTCGTTGTGGCTAAATATCTCATAAGGCAAAACAACAAACAAAGCAAAAAATGAAGACATACCACAAAATACAAGGAACAGAAATTTCTGACCCATAACACTTTCGCAAGCAGATGCTTTCTGGATAGACAGCATCTGGAATTGTGCATGACGTATTATGGATTAAGATATGATAGTACTTTCCTGCCTTCATTGTTCCACTATTTTTGACAGAATTGTCAACATGATGTAGACTAACTCATTGTTGGGGTAGAAATGAATATAGAAGTAAACAGGTTTATTGGTCACTCCAACCCCCCCCCCCCAAAAGAAAAAAACAAAACAAAACAAAAAAACAATAGACTTAACTTCTACCTTAAGTGTCCAGACTTGCTAGTACAAAGTTAAACCCGCTTTTGCCTTCAGAAATGCCTTCATTTTTCATGGCATAGATTCAACAATGTCCAACAATTCAAAGAACGATTCAGTCATGTGTCCAAGTATAAAAGATGCCTGGGATCACTTATACAGGTGTTAGACAAGAAGATGGCGCAACAAGAACACAGCAAGAGGAAAGCTCAGATTAGATGAATGTAAATAAATGAAACCGTAATTTAGGGATCTTTTGGAAACTTGTCAGGATGTTGGTACAAATAAAACAATAAAACATCTTTGACGCTGTAGTTTTTCCAGACCTTTTTTCCTCATTTGTCCACTAAATGTTACCAGTGTGTTTGACTTTTTTCCTGCTGCACACTTTTTCCATTTACTGTCACTTTGTGTTATATGGAAGAGAGTTCTGGATAATGAATGGGATGTTCATGTTACTTTCATTATATGAAGTCAGATTAAGTATCCACTCTAATTACCCACCCTGACCCCACTCACACTTTTACTGTACTGACAGCAACACTGTCGCTGCATGGACCCCACGAGTTTGTGCAGACCTGATACTGTGAGTCATGTATGTGAGAGTGGTGAAGTAATATTTGATTGTTATTATAAGTAGGCCTTTAGATGGTCCAAAGATTGGCACCAATATTCATTTTGATCAAATACTACTTTTTTTGCAGAAGCACACTAAATGTAATGTTGTGCTATATCATGTTTTTCACTTTTTGCTTACACTAAACGTTTGTTATTGTTGTGTTCTAAAAGAAAAGAAAAGAAAAATTGTCTAAATAACAATACAAGATCACTTTGAACCAGAAAAATATTTATTTTAGAAGGATGAACATGAACATTTATGTTGCTGGGAATCGGGGAAAGTTGTGATTTCCGCTGCCGGTGTCCGGCGGCCGTTGCCAGTAGCTCCACCGGCTGCTGCCAGCGGCTCCAGCGGTGGGATAGTGTTTGGGTCCCAGTGTCAGTGTTCCCAACACAAGACATACAATACCATGTGAAAACAAATATATAATTCTTTGTTGTAGCCTTCACACTGAATGTAACAACACTAATTTTTCACTCTTTCTGTTTCTCACGAAACAAAGACACCACACCTCGTGAATAATCCCAACCCAGTGGAAACATGTTCTGTCTAATTTGGCATGACAGGTCACATAGCACATGTGAATAATAAGATTCAAGATTCATTTTTTTTGTTTTTTTTGTCACATGCATAGTTGTACAAGTACAACACACAGTGAAATGTATCAAAAAAGTTCCGAACGCCGGCACGTTTCCCCCGGCGCTTCTTTGTTTTGCGCCTCTGGGCCTTAAGATTGTAAGGCCCGGACTGTCACCCTCACTTAGAGAATTGCATTAACCCTAGTTAAAATAATTGTGCAATATGTCAGGTTGGGTCTCAGGCCCTCCAAAGTACGGAGGCCTATCTCCCCTCACTACACTCCCTGCTGGTGGCTGATGCCCTCAGACGTTGGTGTGTTGGTGGTCCTTGTCGACTGGGGCTGGGCGCTCATGTATGTACCGGCTCACTCCTGGTGGCCGATTGGCGAGGCCGGGCGCCTATGGCCCAGCTGGGCCCCTTCCGGGGGTTGGGGTGGCCTCAGGCCTCTGGTCTCAGGGCCTGAAGCTCGGTCCTCTCTGGCACAGCCCACGGGCACGCCACTGCAACCCCCTCTGGTCTCTGCTCTGTAGCTGCTGGGTGACCTCTCGTTTGGGGCTCTACTCAGCTCTTCCCAGGAGGGTGGCACGGTTCCCCCCCTTTTGGTGGTCCTCCTCGGGTCCTCGTACTCTGGGGCCTCAGGATGTCTGGGGCCTGGATCTCCTCCATACCTGCTTCATGCCCTGGGGGACAGGGCTATGGCTCCCCACACTCCCTAGCAGATCGTTACATGGAGAAACCTTTGGAATACAAGCATGCTGATCCACACAGGTATGCACACAGGTGTACACACGGGTGTTCACAGACGTGGACTACACCTTTCTTGGCTGCTGCCTCAAAGCACATTGTGCGCTGTCTATCTTGCGTGCTGCACAATATCGTTTAATATTTAGTATCTACTGTTATCTACTGCTAGCTAGTTTATTGTGATGGTGCTGTTTTTTATTATGTTGCTCTTTTTTTGTTTGCTTTCTCTTCTGTTTTTTTTTCTCCATACAGGTGATCCAGGTGTTTTGTTTGTTTTTCTTTCTTTCTTCCCCCCTTTCTCACCGTCTCTTCTCCCCTTTGGTTTTCTTTCTCTCCCTCTCTTTCTTTCATTCTTTCTCCCTGTCCTATCCCCCAGTCATGTCTGTCCCGTTTGTAGCAACCGAAAATAAAATAAATACATAATTATAATAAAGGTCAATCAAATGGACCAATATGGCAAGGACATGATGATCCACTTGGTAAAATAAATCCGCTTGGCATCTTTCTTGGCCTTAAGACAACAATTCTGATGGCTAAAGATCTAAACGGGACAAAAACAACAACAAATAATAATAATAATAATAATTGTGCAATGAAAAATAGCGTTTATAATGGTTTTAAATGGGGCAGAAATCGACCATGAGGTTCGACAAAGGATGTATGTCTGTATCTCAGCCGTTTAAGCTCATTTAAGGAACTTTGGCTATATTCCATTCAACACAGTGAAAATAGTGTGAAATTAAAAAACGCAAAGGCCACAAAATGGTCCCAGGTTCACCCAATACAATAAACCCTACTCAGCTAACCTCCCCAGAACAAGCAAGAGGGAATGGACAGTGCTCGGCTTTACACACACAGTTTAACACAAAGTGGGCCAAAATGGCGGCCTGTGCTCTCAGTCTAAAGCAGCCACGCCGAATCACAGATCATCAGTCTTTTATAGACGCAGGTGAGCTCAATCAGCCACTCATTGCTTCCCGGTTTTCCACAGGGCTCAAGCTGGCCAATCACCTACGAGGGCTGACACACTTGGATTTGCCTGGAGGAAAACATGTTGCCTCATATGTTCCAAAACCCTAGGCAGTAACAATGAAGTCAAAGATAAATAATACAAAACGGGAAAACACTAAGGACCATAACAAATTAAAATGCACTGAAATATAAAAAATGTTAAAATCCATTAAAATGTAAAATGAGAATAATTAAAGTGTTTAGAAAATTCTTGAAATTGCTTTTAAAAGGAGGACAATGTGTTTAATAAGTTTAAGAGATATAGTAATTATATATGATTCACCTTTACAAGTTTCCTGGTTTATTGTGGAGAGCTGATGATTGTAAGAGGAAACGAATGTGGTTGTGAGGTTTGTGCACGTCTGCTGAACTGTCTGCTCAACAGTCTTTGTTGATCATTTTACAAACTGTCTGTGAGAAACTTGACATGTCTGCGAAATCCACCGAGCAGCTGCTCACTTTTGTCTTAGTGTCAAGAGTCTGCGCTACCTTGTAGATGTCCGCTGATCTCTCTGCATTCCTTCACACATAACTGTTGTAATCTAGCCCATTTCGTACTGTGCCATGCTGTTCCAGATCATTCTCCAATGACTTCATTTGTTTGTCTCAGCCACATATGATAACTGGGGACGCATAAAAAGATGTAAACAAAGCTACAGAAAAATGAACTCTTAGCATGTAGAAAACATGTCCTCCACCCTCTGGAAACATGTGAATACAGAGCCTACAGAGGCAGTATACAAACAACATCCAAAATGAGTCAAAGTTTGACGTCCACAATGACCCCATGGAGGTCTACAGATGACAACACTGATGTTATAATGCACAAGAGATTAAGTAGAGTCAAAAAAAGTTCTCCCCCATCTGTGGACCACAGTTGAACCCCCAAAAATGAGATATGCTGTAAAGGACATCACTCTGCACGTCACTTTGCACTTTGACATTACTATCTCTTTAAAACTTTGGGTCTGTCAATCACAATTTCCTTAATCTATATAATCTATAAATCACATATAAGACTGGATGTTGATCTTTTCACTTCATTTCTGGCCAGAGTCGAGCCGAGAGATCTCAGCCTCTATGACACTGCCTGATGGTCTCATGTTAAAGTCTGTATGCCTTACACAAACATAGACATCATTTCACTGAGCATGATGTTTGGATCCCACTCACAGCACAGAATTTGTTTATGAGCGAAAGCAGAAGTAGAGTTAGCTACTGTGGAGATACAGAAATTCTTTTATTGCTGCCATATAATCTGCATCATTATACCTGCATTAATAACATTCTTTACAGCATTATTTCATCTAATAATATTTCTCACAGTATTGATACTGCATTACAGTTGTTTATTGAAGATGTCCATTTGAGGATCCTTCCATTATGTTAACTTTTATTACAAGTATGGTTAGAAGTATTTTATACACATTGCATATCTGTGCCTATTTTGAGTTGATGTTCGGTTCATTAAGGGTCTTAAGCTTCACTGGCGTAACTGTCCAGGTGATACATGCTGAGGGAAACTAGAACATAGAAGGATAACTGCAATGCATGCTTACAGTACATATAATACATATAAACTAGGAATAGGCCTGAGCAGAGGCCCAAATGTTTCCAGCTTCTTGTTGCAAACCTGTTGCATTTTATTCTACTTGGTAACAGATGACTGGAGGTTATAACCAGCCCTTGGGCTTAAGATTATTACCTTTATTATTTATTATTACCTTGAAGGTGTTATCAAAATGAGAAGTTCTATGTCTGGTTATAGCTATTAAAGATGTACAAGATGTACGATTAACTGTGACTAATGTCTGGAACCTATTTTAATCTGTCATTGACGCCATGGGCGTGTACCCCACTGCTTTATAAGTGTCCACAACATGTATTTTGGTCAGAAGACATATGTTGATGTTTTCTCCGGGCTGTTAATAAACTCAACGTTTGATTGCACTGTTCTGGGGCTTCCGTGGTTTGTGACACTGCTCTACATTGATCGATTTCGCGACACTACTCAATATGGTGTGACTCGATACACAAATTTATTCAAATGACTCAAATGTAGGAAGCAGAAATTTTATCCTGGTAGGCCAACAGTCCTGCATCATTTCACCAAGCACATGATGAATCTGTCTCTGTCTCTCTTTCTCATAATGTAAATGACATCTTTCATAACTGGAATATAAAAATCCCTCACATCAGTGGATCATTCATTCAGAGGGAAAGTCAGACTTTTATTTTAATATTCAAATCCTGACCAGGACAAAAAGAGCTCTCTATACTGTGTTTCAATATTTACCTGAGAGCTGTCTTCATGAACACATCGGATAGAGAAGAAATTATCACATGTAAGTTTAAAAACTGTAATATATTTAATGTATGTAGTACAGAGGTGATGTGTAGAGAATATTGAAAATAATTTGTGATGTGTTACAAAAAAGAAACTTTTATCTTGCACAACTTTTACTGAAAAGACTTGTGAGCTTAAAATAACAAGAACTTCCAAGATGAGTAACATTAATGGTTTCATTACCTTCTCCATGAGCTGCTGAATTATTAAAAATGAATTAATTTCTGTTCTGGTTCAAAATGTTCACACTATTTTTCTTTATCTGGCTTTCTGTTTAATCCATCTTTTCTTTCCTGACATAAAGTGTGCATCGAAGAAGTTCTGTTCAAATCTTTGTTTCCTTGAGTAATAAAACATCACTTTCATCTGTCAGATCAAAGATGCAGTGGAATCTGTTTCTGCTTATTCTGATGGGTAAGTGGATTGTTTATTGTTTGTTTAAAATTAAAATTAATGCAGATTATGACCTCACACGTTTTGTTGTTGTTGTTGTTTTTTACTTTTTTAAGTGAATTCAATAATCTCATATAATCTCGATATCATATTTCTGTATATTAGGTCAGTGTTGCCTCTTTACATGCCGCCTGTATGAGTACCACTTTATTAAAGAAAACAAGAGCTGGTATGAAGCACAGAAATACTGCAGAGAGAAATATACAGACCTGGCCAAAGTGTTTGACATGACAGACATGAGCAGACTCCGTAACTCTGCACAGAATCAAGGAGAAGCCTGGATTGGACTGAACAACAACACAGGTGGAAACAGAACGTGGCATTGGTCTCTGCCAGGAGTGGAATACATTCATAATGACAGCAGCTGGAATCTGAAAGGAAGAACTGGTAGAGAACTGCCTGGAAACTGTGGGAGGAAAAGATACGATAAAGGAGATAAAAAGCTGGCAGATGTTTCATGTGACCGTACTATGTGGTTCATCTGCTACGATGGTGAGGAGATGTGAATAATATTAAATATTATTATAATATCATGATATAAAAATATAATGGAATATCATAATACTAACTTAAGAAGATAGAGACAGACAGAACTTCACAAGAAAATTTATTGAGGGATGTCTTTGTGTGTTTTTCTGTTGATTTCACAGAAATGAAGAAAGACAAGAAAACATTGAATTTGATAACGTTATTTATGAGCTGGACACAGGCTCAGAGCTACTGCAGATCAATTTACACTGACTTGGCCAGTGGACTCGATCAGGTAGATGGAGAAGAAATGAAGGCCCTGTTTAACGACTATACCTTTAGTGCATGGGTCGGTCTGTTCAGAGACAGCTGGAGGTGGTCAGATGGGAGTGATTTCTCTTTCAGATACTGGGATATGCAGTTATTCAATGATAAACAAAGCAACAAGACATGTGCTATGACTCTGTTAAACAGATCAGGAAAATGGAGCTCTGATGAATGTGACAAAGAAAAACCCTTCTTCTGTTATGATGGTGAGTTTTTATCAACATGTGTCTGACTGGTTTCTCTAAAAGGAGGATCACTGGAATCACTGACAAGATCCAACTGAACATGTTGTGTATTTTTCCTCCTCCTACATCTGCATGTTTGCTGAATTAATCTCATAAACATGAACACACTTAGTTGACAGTCAGATGACTTTAAATATCTGTGGGATAACTTTCAGCTACTTTTATGTTCAACCAACGTTTTAAAGTCTCTGTTGTCTGTAAATATGGAGAGAAGTTGTTTTGGATTCCTAATAGTTTAAAAACATAAATATTTCAGGATGTTGTCGACCTGTCTGCACAAAGTTCATTATTGTTATTATACTGGTTTCTACTGAGGGCAGAGTAACACACACGCTTTTTCTAGGTTTTTTTTTTTTTAATTGGAACAAAATAAACAGCACAGAGAGTTTCTCATGTTTACAGCTCACTAGATTCAACTGAATGTGTTGTTTTTTCTTTATGGCAGATAAACTGATCCTGATCAAAGAAAACAAGACCTGGGAGGAGGCCTTGGATTACTGCAGAGAGTCTCACAGGGGACTGGTCTCCATCACTAACCCTTACCAACAGAGATGGGCAGAGGTGAGAGCCAAGAATGCCTCGAGTCCTTTTGTCTGGCTCAGCCTGCGCTACTCCTGCACTCTGGATCTGTGGTTCTGGGTCAATGACAAGCTGGTCTGTTATGAGAAGTGGAGCAGAGAGGGAAAGACTGAGGATTGTGGCAGGGCTGTGGGCATGCAGAGTGGAGGACAGTACGAGTGGGTCAGTCAGAGAGACAATGAGACATATAATTTTGTTTGTTTTAAATAAGATTTCTGATGTGTGTCACTGGCTCTTTTTTTTTTTTTTACTGGCAAAAGTTCAACTAATAGCAAAACAACAAACAAAAAAAAACAAACATTGTTTTAACCAGCACAATATTGGCAATATCTGATATTCACTAAAGTAAATATAGTTTCCTTTTGACTGCCTGATTCAGTCATGATGCCTGATTTTTTTGGTGATGACAAAATTTCAGCTAGAAGCAAAAATCAAATCTTTAGCTGTAAATGGCTCAACACTGATAAAGTCTGATCTGCACTGAAGTAATATGGTTTATTATTTTCCTCTTGACTGTCGGATTCAGCGATATTATACTTACTTGCTTCATTTTGCTACATTACTCTATTATTACACTTTTCTTATTGGACGTCAGAAACAAAGTTAGTTTCAGTTTTCATATTTGCTGTTTATTTTATTTTTATTATCTTTGTAATCTTTTTGTCTTTGTGCACTTATAAACTGGTCTTAGTGATAATATTTCTAATCTTTAATGGTTAGTAAATATTAAAACTAATGCGACAAACCAGAGCATTTATATTGTAAACTTTCACCAAGGTAACTATTTTTTTCATATGACTATTTAAAGTGATGTGCTGTAAACTAGTGATCTGTGTCAGGGTTTCTGGGTCGTTGACCCAGTATTTTCAGTTCACGTTCACTGTTTATGTACTGCCTGTTCCACTTCCTGTTTTATTGTGTTAGCCTTGGTCTGTGTCCATTATGTTCAGTCCTCTTCCCATTTATCATTAGTTCATTAGGTTCAGCTGTTCACTCACCTGTCTCCAATCATTGTCATTATAAGCCCTCTCTTCCCTTCAGCCCTTGTCGTGTCATTGATGTTTGTGTGATGTTATGTAGTCGTTCCCGTTAGTGCTCAGTTATTCAGCCAGCCACTCAGTCTTTCAGTCAGCTAGTCAGTTCTGCCGTTCCTGCGTTGTTTATTCACCCACTCCAATAAATCCTCATCATTTCTGCACCGTGAGTCCTGCGTTTGGGTCATCTCTTCCACGCCTCCACACACAACCTCTGACAATCTGTGTGTGTCAAGATAAATAAATATTCAGTTGCAAGTGTAACAATCAACACTCCTTACAGTAGTTCTTGGTACATTTATTTCTACAGAAAACCCTTAAAATCCTTACACGTGTGACTTACTGACAAAAAGCACTTTCTTACTACAAGCCTCATTCATTCATTGACAAAAGTGTTTTTTTTTCTTGCCTAAGCTCTTTTAACCTGACATTCACCCTCCAGTGGGAGCACTGGGGGCAACTCAGTGCTCAGCACCTGCCCAAAGATACTTTGACACACAGATTTGACCGATCTACTAACCTTCTATGTGGCACTGAATCCGATACATATCTGATGTTTTAGAAAGCGACTGCTGTGTGAACGGTCAAATCGCATTAAATCCGTCTTTTACGTCACTGACACAAGACAGACGCCAATTATCAGCGCCGGAGAAGCGCCCGAGAAGACATCGTGAACGCTTCCTGGCCATCCGGTGAAACTGCTGGGAAGACAACGTTGGAGAAACGTGAACATTTTATTTGTACTGCATAATCTGCAGATTCTGACAGAAATCTGCAACTGTCCTTTGAAGCACCGCTCCTCTAAAACAGCAATAAGGATCATTATTAGGTTATCTACATTATTATGTAAATAACAAAATAACTTACAGCAAAAATTGGGAAAGGTGAAGTCCGAAGTCTTTATATTAAGGGCCATCAGTCAAACAATACTGTTTGCTCTGGGTCTAAACAGAGCGCGTTGTGTGTGACGTCTTCTGTTGAGCATGCGGGCCGCTTTGAGCGTTCACACTAGAGCGCGTTTGCTGTCACATTTTATCTGTAGTGTGAACAAGCAGACAAAAAAATCAGATTTGATCAAAAAATCGGAATTGAGCATTAAGACCTGCAGTGTGAACGTAGCCTAAAAGAGTAAAATGTATTTGATGTTGTAGTTTTTCAGACTGTTATTCCTTATTTGTCCTCTAGATGTTGCCAGTGTGTTTGACTTTCTTCCTGCTGCACACTTTCTCCAACGTGTGTCACTTTGTGCTATATGGAAGAAGGTTCTGGATAATGAATGGGATGTTCATGTTACTTTCATTATATAAAGTCAGATAAAGTACCCACTCCAAACACCCACCCTGACCCCACTCCCACTTTTACTGTACTGACAGCAACACTGTCGCTGCATGGACCCCACGAGTTTGTGCAGACCTGATACTGTGAGTCATGTATGTGAGAATGGTGCTGACTTTCTCTGCACCCTTGTGAATAATCAGTGTGGCTGAGTTCAGTTAACTGTAAGAGAAGTCAGTAATGAGTCCACCACAGTCAGCACTGTTTGCTTTTAAACATGTAAAGCTGTGTAAGGTGTGACTGGGTTCATTATTCTGCTGCATTATGAAGTTTTTCCCACAAACCACAAGGCAGAACTCTTAGTGAGGGTCAACATGTTTCTTTTTAATTCATATGAAAAAGCTATCTTTAAATTAAGCACATTTTTAAAGTCGATCTGAAGAAATGACTTGATTGGCTGAGGGCTGTCACTTTTAATGAGTTACAATGCACACAACTGGTCTGTGTTTCCTGTGTGTACACACTGACTACTGTAAAGTTAAAAGGAAAACACTGTGCAGGTTAAAATAATTCCACTGTAGATATGAGAAAATCTGCAGAGAGTAAAAAGTTTGTTTTTAAATTCTAAGAGTTTCAGATTATTTCCAGGTTTATATAAAAATAACATAGATTATGTTTCAGTGTAATAAAGATACAATGTTGTAGCATATGGGACGAATCTGCTCGAGGTTTTGGATTTAAAACACATCTCTAATAGTGTAACAGAATTCATTTAAAAAACAAAACAAAAAAAAGGTAAGCAAAGGTCACTTTAATGTTCCTTCATAAAATATATAAATAATAAAGCAGAAGTTACTTGGCAGTGAAGGATCACAATCTACAAAGCTACCCTCTGTTCACAGATACAAAAAGCTTGTTTTGTATTTACAAATAACTGCATGAACTACAGTTCTTTACTTCTGCTAATGTGCTAGCAGCCTTAACCACAATCACTTTATTTTTATTTGTTTTTCTTTTGACATTTCTCAAACCCTTTGACTAGACAGTTATTAAAACGAATTTCCAACTTTGCATATCATACCTTGCTTTGTTTCTAAATCCTAAAAACTTCAGTATTTTCCAGGTTTATATAAAAATGTGTGTCAGTGTCATGATGAGGCGATGCTTTGCAAAATATGAGAAGAATCTGCTTGATTTGAAAGAGAACTTCAAGGCAAATAAAATGATGAAAACATCAAAAAGTAAGCAAAGATCACTTTACTGTGTGATTTCAATAACATGACCAGGGGTCTCAAACTTTAATGAGGTGTGAGCCACTGCTGGCACTGTCATCTCATTGGAGGGCCACTTTAGTGTTTTTCTTTTTCTTTCTTTTTTTGTGTACAAAACAAACAAACAAGAAAACACCCACAAACATTTCCGTAAATAGTGTTTTGTTTGTTTTTTGAAATATTGTATAACAAGACAAAATTGCAAACATGAATGCAAGTTGTTTTTTAATAACTCTTAACTAACTGAAGCCTTTCATTGAACTACCAAATAAACAAACTTGTCCTCTCTTTCTGGCAGACACGTGGCAGCATTTCTGCTATTATTTTGTTCATACCACTAGCCCGCAAGTGGCCCCGGCTGTTGATACTGTTGAAAAAAACTCACTTGTTCACATCTTCAACCAACTTAAAGAAGTCCAGACGCTTGTCTTTCCTTAGACTACGATGACCTGGATGACTGAGGACCTCACAGACAGTTGTTCACATTAAACTTAGTGTGAATGCTGTACAAGGCAAAAATACTTCAACTATATTTTGTTTATTGATTGCATATTTGTAATTATTTTATTAATGATCAATGATGTGAAATATAATGAATTATTAATAAAGGTGATACCTGACAGTGCAGTGACATATTTTAGCTCCGTGGCTGGTGCTCTTTGTTTTCTTTTTCTACTTTTCTGTAATTTAGTTTTGTTGATTTATACCCACTTTGGGTGTACAGTGAAAATTTCACACTAACGCACAAGAGTGAACTTCTTAATTTACAACAACAGTAAAATGTGGTATTAGTTTGTGTAAAAGAAACCTCTATACATTTGCTTTGTAATGAGCACTAACAAATACTAAAAGGAAAATTTGAGATGATTGGTTGTTCTAGTTCACATGATCATGAACTCAAACTTCAGTTGTTTGTCTCCTCCATAATAAAACAGCTACACTAACAACACGTTGGTGTGATCAGACCCAGTAAGACCACTTCACATTTAACAGATACTAATGCTGTTTTATATACATTTTAATATACATTTAAAAAAAATATTACTCAAGATTCTTTTATAATTTAACAAATATCTAGTTCTATATTTTATATATATTCTTAATATAATTTAAGAATCTAGTTTGAGAACATTTTGACAGCTCGAAGCAGTCTTAGCCTTTGTCCTCTGACCATTTTTTCTCAGTTCATGTGATTTCATTATATTTTTATAACATTTCATATTATTCACATCTCCTCACCATCGTAGCAGATGAACCACATTTTATGGTCACATGAAACATCTGCCAGCTTATCTCTTTTTCTATGAATATCAACCTTTGTTGGTACATGCAAATACAGATTATTTATAAACAAACACAATGTACGGTGTGTTTATTTCAATTAATTGACTTATTTGGTTTTTAAGCATGTTAAAACTGTCATTAATTAAAATACACTGAAATTGTCATGTCTGCCCGGCCGGCTGTGTTTTGTGTACATTCTCCTCTCTCCTCCCCGCCAGGGCGGAGCTCACTGCAGGCTCCCGCCCTTGGCACACACACCTGCATCTTGTCAGGCTCTAATTATGGGTTGGACTCTTAAGGCCGGGACGCAGACAGCCTCACAGCTGGATGATTGTGCTAGACACGTCAGTAAACCTCAGCCTGGTATCCTTAAGTGTTGTGGACCTGCTGTGATCTCTGTGTAACCCTCTTTTCTTCTGTGCACAGTTTCCCCAGACCTGTGACCAACCTGTTGTTTGAACCGTTGTAAAGAAGAAGAGCTAGCGTGTATGTGACTCCTATCCCGGACTTCCCTTTCGGACCAAGGACCCCCGCTCCTCTCACTGTATATATCTGCACCTGGTGACTGTGTAAATAAACGTTGTTTTCCCCTGAACTCTGCTCTGCGCCTGAGTCCTACCACACCACATGACAGAAATATTGAAAATGTTAAAATCCATTCAAATGTAAAATAATAACAGCTATGTTTATAAAATTCTTGAAATTCATTTTAAAATGAGTACAATGTGTTTAATAAGTTTAAAAGAGCATTTGAATTATATATGATTAATTTTTACAAGATTCCTGTTTTATTGTGAAAAGCTGATGAGTGCAAGAGGAAATCAATGTGGTTGTGAAGTTTGTGCAAGTATGTATAAATTGCAAGTATGTATAAATTGCAAGTATGTATAAATTGCAAGTATGTATAAATTGGACTGTCCGCTCGACAGTCTTGAAGAATGTCTTTTGTAGATGCCATGAGTAAATTTGAAGCCAAAACCTCTGAATGCCATGTCACATGTCAACCATTATCATCATGCATAGATGAAGGTGACATTTTAGCAGTACAGTAAATTCACACTAACACCTTTGACACAAAAGGGCACTTGACCATTTTGTACTTATAACGTGCTGTTCTACTTGCTTTGAGCACTCAAAACACTTTCTTACTACAAGCCTCATTCATTCATTGACACAAGTCCTTTTTTTCCAACGTCTAAGCTCTTTAACCCTGACATTCATCCTCCAGGGAGAGCACATGATTCAACTCAGGGGTCACCATCTTGCCCACAGATACATTGACACACAGGTTTGAGGAGCCAGGGACCAATCTACTAACCTTCTAATTAACTGACCTGCTCTACCTCCTAATTCACAGCTACCCAGCTGTGAGAATTACAAAAATCTTTTAGAAACACAGTTTTGTGTAAATACGTTTATAGTGTACTGCATGGCTATTCAACTACGAAGTTAGTTGGGCCAGATTTTCAAACCGAGGAATTTATCTGGGCCAGATATTTTTTTTGAAGCCAGTAAGCAGCAG
Organism: Mchenga conophoros; assembly: GCF_057382185.1. Classification (NCBI taxonomy): domain Eukaryota; kingdom Metazoa; phylum Chordata; class Actinopteri; order Cichliformes; family Cichlidae; genus Mchenga; species Mchenga conophoros. The sequence continues at coordinate 60,477,582 of NC_140528.1, read as the reverse complement.
ATCATGATCAATTTCAAACCCACACAACTGTATTGAAAAACAAGTAATTTTTTTTATTCCTATTCCCCTGTAAATCTGGTGACCTCTCACAAATGCACACCAAAAGGTCCATTTTAAAAAAAGGGGAGCTATAACTAAACTATTTTTTGCACATTTGAAATAATAATAATATTAACAAAAAAAAAACATTTTGATAATTCCCTTTCAAATTAAAATAAATATTTCGCTGACCACTCACTTTTCCTGCCATGGATGGAGCCCCATCCGTCACAAGTATACAGACACGCTTCATATCCAGACCATTTTCCTCAAAAAGAGCTGAAATCTTCTCAAACATTATTTCGCCAGCTGTGTGTCCCTCTAACGGTAGTAAGCCGAGCAATTTCCCATCCAAAAAACGGACATATACGCACAACTGTGCATTATCAGTTCTGTCAGTGACCTCCTGCTATAGACATTACATCAGTTTTCTTCAGGTCATCTAACAGCATTTCAAACTCGTCTGACGCCAGAACTTCAACTCTACGAATATTTGAACTGTCTGACAGGGGTACGTTTTTAATAGCAGATGTCACACTTACTTTAATTTTTTCATCACTTTTCACCGCATCCACCACGGCCAGCATGCAGTATTTCGCTGTTTCAGAATCTGTGAAAGGCCTTTTCTTCTTCGCCAAGAAGCAAACACGAAGGGAAGCTGCTGCCGCTCTCTCTTGGGCTGTACAGGACCCTCACCATGGTAGTACAACTCCGGTTGTAAGATTATTAAACTCGGTAAAATGAATAAGTATTTGTCAGTCCAGGCAGGGTTAAACCGACAGTTTTCATTGTCAATTTTGCGCTTTTGGAGTGAGAAAGACATGCTGCTGTGATTGTTTAATATGTTTACATCACGGTGCATTGTGGGTTAAATATTGCTAGGCTACTAGGAGTGTTGCATTCACAGTCTACACTACGCTGTAGGAATTTTTAATTTTTTAATTTTTTTTTTTAATTAATAAATTTTTTGCGTTTGCTCTGTGTTTCTGCCAGGACCACAGGCAGGGCCACTCGCAGGTTGCTTCTGGGCCGCATTTGGCCCGCGGGCCGCCATTTGAATAGGCTTGGTGTACTGTCTTGCCTTTCTTAAGAGAGCTCATAGCTGCAAGACTGACATGCTTTTGGAGTCACAATAGACACACACATACTTGAGCAACTGTTACTTAAAGGCCCTTCTCTAACCCCTGACTATAAATACTATTCATTATATTTATATGTAAAAAGATGAATGAGTTCTTCTCTTGTTCTTAACTGTTTTCATTTATAATCCGCAACAGTTGTGATCATTATATATTATGTATTTAAATCAATAAAACTGTCATTTACAGATCTCTTTTTTTTTCAAACTTTATATTTTTTGTCAAGATGTTGGTTCAAATAATACAATAAAACATGTTTGACCTTGTAGTTTTTCCAGACTGTTATTCCTCAATCGTCCACTAGATGTAACCAGTGAGTTTGACTTTCTGCTTTCTGCTTATTTCTAAAGCCTAAAAATGTCAGATTTTTTCCAGGTTTATATAAAAATAAGACAGATTGTTACATTGTGTCAGTGTTATGAAGAGGCAAAGCTTTGTAAAGTATGAGAAGAATCTGCTCCGGGTACTAGATTTAAAAGAAAGTTCTAAAAATTGTACAAAATGATCAAAACATCAAAAGATAAGCAAAGGATACTTTACTGTGTGATTTCAATAACATGTTAGACATTTTTACTCAATTCACTTCATAGCTAAGAAGAATTTAGTTGCTGTAAACAAAAGTTATTTTCTATATATAAAACATGAGTTTAGAAAGGAGTGCAATGAGTGAATTTGCTATTTGATGTCACTTGTATGCATTTGAGTGAGCGTGTGTTATTTCATGATAATGTTAAAAACAATTCAATACTTCACATTAAATTTGTTGTAACTCACTGTGAATGCCGTACAAAGCAAAACACTTCAACCATATTTTGCTTATTGATTGCCAATCATGTGGAATATGATGGATTCATAATAAAGGTGTTCAATGACAGTCTAGTGAAATATTTTAGCTCGTGGCCGGTGCTCTTTGTGTTCTTTTTCTGTTTTTCTATACTTCAGTTTATTTGTTGTCCACGTGGGTGTAAAATGGAAAATTTCACACTAACACCAGACACAAGTGTGAACTTCTTCATTTACAGAAACAGAAGGGTGTGCTCTCAGTTTGTGTCAAAAAACATTTACACATTACTTATTTGCCTTGAAATGATCATTAACATATACTTTATAGAAAGTGGAAATTTGAGATGATTGGTTGTTATAGTTCACACTAGAGAAGATGCTGGTTTAAAAGAGGGAAACGTTTCATAGACTCAAACCTCAGTTGTTTTTCTCCTCCATACTAAAACAGCTACACTGACAACATAGGAAGTTCATGTGATCAGGTAAGACCTCTTCACACACACACACACACACACACACACACACACACACACACACACACACACACACACACACACACACACACAGTTTCTGCCTCTAACAATGCATATAAACAATGCATCATAGACTCAAACCTCAGTTGTTTTTCTCCTCCATACTAAAACAGCTACACTGACAACATAGGAAGTTCATGTGATCAGGTAAGACCTCTTCACACACACACACACACACACACACACACACACACACACACACACACACACACACACACACACACACACACACACAGTTTCTGCCTCTAACAATGCATATAAAGACAATCTTTTATAATTTATCAAGTAAACAGTCTTTTGAAAGCCTTTAATTTTCCAACATTGTAGTAAAACCACTACAATGATAATGATGACCCTGATGTGAAAAAGTAGATATTAGACTTACAGGGCACTTACAGTGGATTTGTTTTAATTTATTTCCACCAGTTTTGTTACATAAATCTCACAATAAGCAATAAAGAACTACTTTATACCTGAGATGGTTAAGTTTACAGTTTAAGTGTTTTAACTGGCAGGATGATCTGCTGAAGAATGATGGGAAGCACTGGAGCTTTAACAGTATAACCAGTAGGATTTCCAATAATTTGTGTGTCACACACATGTGCACTGAAAGACTGGTGGAAGACATAAAGCCCAACACTCATGCACACTTAGATAAAGACAGGAAATATAGAATGAAAAGAGGAAGGGAAGCAGCAAGTTTTATGCCAAATATAACCACCTTTAAATATATGTATGGAAATGGTTATTGCTGAACCTTTAGTGCTCTATAATTAGTAGTTACATGACACTTTAGCATCTTTGTCTATAATTTGATTAATAGTCAAATAATGGCTTGATTAAAAAAACAACAAGAAAACGTCAAAGTTGATTAATACAGACCTTTGTAGTGTTAGACATGTATTACATTGTTTCTGAATGTGTGAATAAATGTACTCACAATGTTTTTTTCATACACACTAGATAAAATGAACGCTGTCCTTCTGACTATCTTGTGCACTCTCGCACTTCTGCATGGATGGAATGCAATGGTTTACAATCCAAGCCGAAACTCCAAACCACGGAACAAGTACAACAATCGCCCATGTCAGAGGACCTGGAACAATAATGGATTCAACAGATTTGTTCAGAAGCACATCCTTCAGCAAAACTTCAACAGAAAATCAAAGGAGGCATGGCAAATGTGAGTTAAAGGCTTATAGATAGGTAGATCGATAGAATGCTGTCTTTTCCTTAACAGTGCAACTGGCAAAACACAATGGGATCCAGTACACAAGTACGCTTTCAACAAACCATATGCTTACATTCTTCTTGGCATAGATTCAACAAGGTGCTGGAAACATTCCTCTGAGATTTTGATCCATGTAGACATGACAGCATCAGAGTGGATGCAGATTTATAATGCAAATCTCCCGTTTCACCAAAATCCCAAAGGTAATATTGGATCGAGATGTGGTGATTATGGAGGACATTCAAGCCCACTGAACTCAGTGTTAGTTCAAAAATCTAGTTTGAGCAGTCTGACTAGTCTCCTCTGAGCTCTGACATAAATATGGCATTTCTGCGCAATGACCCGACACTCACTGGTTATTTTCTCTTTTTCAGACCATTCTCTGTAAACCATAGAGATGGTTGTATGAGAAAACACCTGTAGCACTGTTTTTTTTTCTAAAAACCTGAACCAGTTATTCTGGCAACCACAACATTACCACATTTTGAGTCACTTAAATCACCTTTCTTCACCATTTTGATGCTTGTTTTGCACTTCAGGGCATCATCTTGACCATATTACATATTTAAATTCACTTAGTTGCTGCTATGTGACTGACTGATTATATTTGTTTTGAACAGGTGTACTCAACAAAATAGCCAGTAAGAGCTGTTTAGCATTTACTAAAAATAACTATAATATTATTAATATTATTTATATTAATGTAAGTGTTATGGGGTTTTTTTGTTTGTTTTTTTAAGAAAAAAAGGTTAATTTCCTTACATTAACATAGGACACTGATATGACTCTTCAGGTACTTGGAGAATGAAAGACTCTGCAAAAGACCTCTGCAGTCCTTCATCAAGAAGAAGGATGAGAAACGTGTGGTGAAGATCTGTAATGGCTCCGGCAGGCGTGTTCGTGATAACTTATGCATCAGTACCTCAACCTTTAAGATACATGATGTTGAAGTGAACACCAGCAGCTGTAGCGTTACAAGAATTACGAAAAGCACAACAAAAGTGATAGTGGCTTGTGACAAAGTTGGAAACCAGTGTCGTCCTGTTCACTTTGAAAAATATGTGTTCCAGAAGCCAACAGATGAACGCTGTCATGGTTAGCTAATTTTTATTTTTTTTGCTTGGATAAACAATCTCCTTGTATGTTTTTGCTCTTTGCTACATTAAATATTATTATTTGTTATATGTCCTTTGCTTATCTCATTAAATCCTGGTCCTATAGCATTCAGTGAGAAAATCAAAAATGTGACTATATTCCACATATAAAAGGAACAGTTAAATTTCTTATGAATGCACTTTCAGCTACAGTTTATTTGCAGCTATACAAAGAGAGAAACGCATGAAAATTCATCATGATACCATCATAAATAAGACAATGTCTTTTATAAGCATGGTTTTCATTTTAAGCTTTGTTGTGATCCTCTCTGTGTTTATTTGTCAGTCTTTTCCATACGGTCCCGCAAATATTTTAAACCTATTTACTTTTTATATTTTATATGCTAACATTAAAACTAAATCTCTTTGGAAGTTAACATAGTTTTTGGTTTCTATTTTATGGCACCTAAACAACTCGCTCTGTTATGTCATTTTGTTATGAACAAAATAAACAGTCTGAGTGAGTTGTGGGTTTTTGTTGACATATTTTGAGTTTTGTGGTTACTATTGAGAAATTGAGAAGAAGTAAAATTCAGGGTGGTATCAGCGATACTGATCCTATACCGATACTTTGTACAAAAACTTAATGTGTTATTGTATTTTAGCTTCATCAAATTATAGTTTCATACTGATTACAGGATGTCAGGCTACTTATTCTTATTGTTTAATTATGAAGAATTAAATAGAAATAAAAAACCTGAAGCTGTGCGTTAATTGACGCTATTTGAACACATATATCTTGTCATTTAACATGTTTATACTTTCCTGGACATTTCAACAAAAACATTCAACATTCACACTTTCCCTCATTCACAGTAGTGCTGTGCCACACTCAGAATTTGGGTATGAATCCAATACCAAGTAAATACAGGTATAGTGAAAGATGAATTCTCAATTTGCAAATTCTGAACACATTTTAATCACCACTATATCACTGTGATTGTTACTTTCCACAATAATTACTTAACACAACAAAACACACCTTTGAGCTTTTCATGTGTTTTGAAATTGGGCTTTTGGAGACCATAGTGCATGTTTGAGGTTTATTTTTTCCAAAGAAATAGTTAACACAGTTCAGCAGGCTACATACTGAACTTGAATGATAAAAGCAAGTATCGACCCAGTTGTGCTAGTATTGATCCAATACCAATACTAGTGTTGGTATCAATACTATTGATTTTTGGATCGATCTGCTCACCTCAGTTACCAGCCTGTTTTTGAATTCATTGGATTGTAGTTGCTTTCTCTCAGGATTTCTGCACTTTTGCAACGTTGGCTTCAAACATAAATAAGAGGTCAAGTTTTACATGTTCTAGTCAGGCATGAGTGCTGTTACAGGTGGTGGATAGGAGAATATATCAAAACACCACCTGTGCATGGGAGCACAGGCTTGTAAAAGACCTTATAGAAAATAGTTTTATATGCACAAAAATGTATGAATCATAGACACATATCACACATATATTCGGGTATTGTACTTGCAGTCTTAACCATAGTCGCTGATCATTTATTTTATTTTATTGTCAATTTTCTCAATCCCTGTGTCTAGACAGTAACTACCTTTAGTTTTCAGAAAATTTATATTAGCTTTTAAAGAAAAATGAAATATTGCCTTAAAGTTCCACTAAGCTATTGTTACTCCCCTCACCTTTCTAATATTCTATCTGTAAAACTCAAAGCGTGAAACTGTTCTTGAAGAGGAATTATTAAAGAATCAAATCTCATAACCAGCTGTCATGTACACACAATACTTACTGTTTACTAGTATTACCGCTTCTTCCGCCATATCTCGTGGGAAGAAAAGATGATGTTGTTGTTGTTGTTGCTTTTTGTTTCCTGTAAAGACAAGCATTGAATGCTGAGTGAGTTTGCCTGGTTTCCTGTGTGAGGCACTGCCTAGATGGTTTAAAAATATTCTGTAAAAATATTCAAAGTCGGTACGTTTTTTTTTAATCATCATTGAAATATGTGTTGCTTCTCTGTGAGACATTTGCCAGATACCTCACTGTAAAATCTAATATTTTGTTTTATTCAAAATATTAAGTAGACTGAACCCAGTCTTTATCAACTTGTTATTAGAACTCAGTTTAAGTAAGTTACAGTACTTTTCATTCAAAAAGCTGATCAACTCAGTTTATTTGAGTTGTCTTAACTTATAAAAAGTAAGTAAGCCAGAAATTTTGCTTCTCAGTGCAGAAGGATAAAATGATATGGTTTGAAAATGCCACGTCACTACCGTCCTCCTCCCTCGCACAGATCAGCCCGCATGTTCATGGTGCCAGCATTTTTTTCTGGAATATGTTGAGCAAACCTGGAGAAGCTTCAGTTCAAGAGATTGTTGTCATTGCTGTGAATGCTTATGTGATACCGCACACCAAAGCCTTGACATTTCTGATAATGGGGAAAAAAGTGAGAGATGGTGGAAAGATGTCAAAAGATCCTGATTCTCTGCAAAGGTTTAATATGTTTGGAAGTATCCTGGGGCTCAACAGGCTGTCCTCTGGCAGGGCATACTGGGAGGTGGAGGTCAGCAAAAAGACCGGGTGGGATCTGGGTCTGGCGAGACGTGATGCAAACCACAAGGGGAAACTCTCAATCAATCCTGACAACGGTTATTGGGCTACTGCACACCTGATATAGGGTGTTGATGTCATTAGACCACACCCCTTCTCATTACAGAGATGCACATCACCTAATATGCTTAATTGGTAGTAGGCTTTCGAGCCTATACAGCTTGGAGTAAGACAACATGCATGAAGAGGATGATGTGGACAAAATACTCATTTGCCTAATAATTCTGCACTCCCTGTAGTTGGCACAGCTAAGCAAACATCAGTGTTAAACAGAAAGCTGTTTGCATACATGTTTGCATGCATGTGTTTGCATACAGCTCAGTCAAAACCACCACACCCCTAACGTTAGGCCTTTATTAATATCCACATAGATGGGTCATATAGCCAATTTGTTGACAGTAAAACTGTCATGAAGGGGGCAACTACTGTAGTTTTATACCTGTTTTTAAACACGTCTGTTAATGCTGTTTAGAGTTAAACAGCATTAAAAGCAGCATTAAGAAGGCTTTTTAACACTACGGTCTGTCTGTTGGGACTGAATCCCTTTTGGAGCCAGCCTCCAGTAGCCACTAGAGGAACTGCTGTTTATGAGAATTAATTTTCCAGCCAAATATCAGTTCTCCAGGTTGATTAATAATCGGATTGTTGATCTAACTCCACCATGATGTTAACATTTGCAGTGTCCAGTGACATGCTTTATGTGTGCTATCAACTCTTTAAATACCCGCAAACCTGAAAAACACAAAACTCTCATGCCAGCAAATCTCAGCATAATAGTCAACTCTTCTTGTTTTTAATCTCATTATAACTTGTAAATATTATAAGTGAAAAGTGAGAGAAATTGATGTTCTCAAAAAGGCCATTGATGAGTCAAACAAAAGACCCGGCCTTGGTAGTGAGCCATAACCCACATAGCAAGCAGGTCTGGCTCGGATCTGGTATCAAGCCGGCACTGCTGGCTGACCTCTGCCATGAAAAGACGTATGTCATCCAGATATGGGCAACACCTGGCACAGATGGCACTGTTTATGTGATGGCATGCTACGAGCTCAATTATGGTTTGGTTTATGTGGCCCAGGCCCCTTGGAAAATAGACCTGGCCGGTATCTGGCATCAAGCTGGCACTTCTGACTGACTGGTGTCATGGCAGAGTGTATGTCAACCAGATGCGGGCCAGGTCTCGCAATGAGGCACTATTTATGGTCCTATTTTCCTATTTTATTCAGAAGACCCAAATGCAATGTTGCAACACTATACTGCTAGGGTAGCCAACGTTTCAAATGCAGGTTTGACAGGTTTGTGAATGTACACTTGATCCAAAACCTAGGGCCCGTTCTTCGTACCTCGCTAAGTAGGTTAGCCGGATTAGATTGTTGACGATTTCGCGTGATCCTGGATCAGTCGGTTCCCCGAAGCTCATCCGGGACTTGCTGTCATAGCAACAGAGCCGTAAGCGTAAACCTGCTCGGGAGCAGGTTTACTTTATGTAAACAGGATTAGATCGCGGCCACGCAGGTATGTCCGCTTCATTTATACGAAAGCAACAGCGATATTTTTCCACTGTTTCACCATAAATAAATATTATCAATGTAACTAAAGATAATGCAGCACTTGATCCTTTTATTGATGTCACACAGATACATACAGGTCATTTCCTAAAAAAGGGAAATGAACTATTAACATTCTATTACATGTATGTGATTATTACAGATGTAATCCATATTTCAGAGTAGTAATTGTAAATTACTTCGTGTAATCAAGATGAGAGACCACGGCTATAAAAGCGAAGGTGGATTTGGGAAGCCTGTCGCAGCCATGTCCTGTCCGTATACGCGACCAACCCATTGCGGAAGGTGCAAGATTGATAAGGAGAGTCCTCAGAATTCAGCGTATATTGCGGGATAGACAGGATCCTTTAGCTCAGCGCGACAGTGTGCTCATAGAGAGATATCGATTTTCCCGTGAGGGTATTATTTACTTAACCAACTTGTTGACGAGGGGGTGCAGGACCACCACCTGTCTTTTTTTCCTCTGCCCTTTTCTTGGTTGCTGTTATGAACAAACTAACAGAGTATTACAGGCCAGTATTACCTTGCCAAGAGACGCAAAGCAATCTAAGAGATAAATATTACCATTCTGTAGAATACTCCTGTATTCCACTTTTACTTGTTCCCATGTTCTTGTGGGTCCTGTTGTGGCTCTAATGTGAAAGGGGATATAATATAACATATTATAATATAATATAATGCCATATGATATTGGACAATATAGTGTCATATGATAGATCTACCCTACCGCCTACTGGTGTTGGCCAGAGGGGCCGATGGCGCGATATGGCAGCCTGGCTACAACCGTAGCTGCCTCCACCAGTGTGTGAATGTGAGAGTGAATGAATAGTGGTATCGTAAAGCGCTTTGGGTGCCTTGGAAAGCGCTATATAAATCCAATCCATTATTATTATTATTATTAAATTACCTACGAGTTTGATTTGTCAGCAACTTTCTGCCAGCCCTCTCTCCTTGCTTTTGCAGCCTTTGCAGTGTTCTCTTGCGTTTTAATTAAACTCTGAAACTCCTGTAATCCCTCACTCATGAGTTCTTGCTCTGCTGCCGGAAAATACCGAGCACGCCCCTTCGACATTTTCGCCGTCCAATCAGCGGGTTGCCGATCAATGTTTCTACTATCGATGCGTAGCCCCTTTTACGACACCCAGTGATGTCACATTCCTGCGTCCAGCTGTAGTAATCGTCAACAGCAGGTGTGTTCGGGGAACCGGATTAGCGAGCTCACGGTTAGCCCGATGATTTGATCTTGGATGTGTCATTTGATCTTGGATGTAGTAAGCGACGTACGAAGAACGGGCCCCTGGTGAGGGTTTACACATCTTTGACAGTGTGTGGCTGTAGCTCAGGTGGTAGCGCAGGTCACCTATTGATTGGAAGGTTAGTGGTTCAATCCCTGGCTTCTCGAGTCTGCATGTTGTGACTGTGAATGTGTATGAATGTAGTTAGGAAGCACTCCGTTAAGAGAAAGTGTGTGAATGTAGCATGTTGCGTAGAGCACTTTGTGTCACGGCTGGCGGAGTAAGCCGTGTAGTGTGGAGGAAAAGGAGGACCCAAAATGCGGCATTGACTGATGATTCGAGTGATGTTTATTTACAAAGTGGCAGAAACAGGCAACGAAGCGTGAGAGATTACTAACGGAAACCTAAACTGGGAGAAACTAAAGAGCAAACCTGAAATCTTAACGAAACGGAGAGCAGAGCAGAGAGACGCAGAGACAGGAACGGAACACCATAGAACGCAGATGAACACAGACGAGCCGACAATGAACACAGACCGACACCCACTAAATATACACACACAAGGTAATCGGGTAATCACACACAGGAGGGAAGAACAGCTGAACCCAATACACATGAGGATCGGAGGAGACAAGCTGAACACAATGACAACAGACACAGACTTTCAGAACAAAACAGGAAATCTAGAACCCGAACCGGACACAAGGGGGGAGGGCACAGAATAACTAGAACAGAGGAAAATAATCACAAAACACAAAACGCTGGGTCAACGACCCAGGACCATGACAGTACGCCCCCTCTAAGGGCTGGCTCCAGACAGCCCAAAACAAAAACAAACGACCAACCCAGGGCGGGCGGCGGGGGGTCCAGGACGGAGGGACCAACACCGAACAAAAACAAGCTCCAGCGAACCAAGGGAATTGTCCAAAACAAAAACACACATGCTGGAGTTCAAGAACAAAACACAGTTCAGGAGGCCGGCCCGGAGGCTGACAACTCAGAAGTCCAGGCCAATTCATCTTCTGAGGCCGGCCACGTTGGCGACACAGATCCAAAAGCCGACCGCGAGGAAGGCAGCGGTTGCGAAGTGGAAACAGTTCAGGCGGCCGACCGTGCGGACAGCAACGGCGGCGGCGACACAAGTCCGGAGGCCGGCCGCGCGGAAGGTAGCGGCGTCATTTGGGAGGTCGTCCATATCGACGATGACGCCCAACAAGCGGCCTGGCAGATGACCGCCGATGTCGAGGCGGCAGTTTGGGACCTGAAGGTGGCGTGGCCCCCGCAGCACCAGACGAGGCAGAAGCAGAGGCTGGACCAGACGAGGCTGAAGCGGATGCGGAGGCTGGACCAGGCGACGCTGTGGGTGATGCTGAAGCTGGACCAGGCAACGCTGAGGATGCTGAAGCTGGACCAGGCAACGCTGAGGATGCTGAAGCCGGACCAGGTGACGCTGAGGATGCTGAAGCCGGACCAGGCGAAGATGAAGCTGCAGCAGGCGAGGACGAAGCTGCTGCTGCTGCCAGCGGCGTGGATGAAGCTGATGTTGCTGCCGGCGGCGTGGATGAAGCTGCAGCCGGCGAGGATGATGAGGCTGCAGCTGGCGGCTGGACGGGCTCCTCGGACCCTCCACCTGACGAGGCAGGAAGCTGGCTAGGTTCCCCTGAACCTCCAGCTGACGAGTCTTGGGGCTGGACGGGCTCCTCGGGCCCTCCAGCTGACGTTGCAGGAAGGTGGCTAGGTTCCCCTGAACCTCCAGCTGACGAGTCTTGGGGCTGGACGGGCTCCTCGGGCCCTCCAGCTGACGAGGCAGGAGGCTGGATGGGCCCCTCGGACCCTCCAGTGGAGACAGGTGGCTGAACGGGCCCCTCGGACCCTCCAGCGGAGACAGGAAAGTGCTGGCCGGGCTCTCCAGAACCCCCAGCGGAAATAGTCACTGAACCAGCGGGCACAGGGGACCCTGGCACACGCAGGGCTGAACCAGCAGGCACACAGGCCTCTGGCAGGAACGGATCAGAGCCAGTAGGCGCACGGGCCTCTGGCAGGAACAGTTCAGAACCAGCAGGCGCACGGGCCTCTGGCAGGAACAGTTCAGAACCAGCAGGCGCACGGGCTTCTGGCAGGGACAGAACAGAACCAGCAGGCACGATGGCCTCTGGCAAACACAAAGCAGACTGGAGCTGCACAGAGCATTGACTCAGCTCAGGCAGCGACAGCCGGGTGCAGTCCTCAGTTGGCTTCTTAACCTCCAGGGGTCCAGAGTCGGCTGGGGGCTGAAACCCAGCCTCTGGGGAGGCCCTGGAGTGCGTCACAATTTCTGAACTGGCCAGCATTTGAAGACTGATTACAATATTGTGTGGTTTGTCTCTCTGCTTGGAATGAACAGATGAAACATAGTTCTTTTCGGGTTGGATTGACTTAACTTGTTGTACAGGAGGAGTTGGTGAAGATGATGGCTGAATAGGTGGCTGAGCTGATAACAAGGCTGATGAGTCTTCTACCAACTGGGCTATTGACTGGGCTATGGACTGTAACATAGTGTCTAATAAGTCTGGCTGTGACTGGGCTATGGGTAGTGAGGCTGAATGTGATGGAGGTGACTGCTGGGCAGCTAACTGAGCTTCTGGTTGGGAAGCTAACTCAAAAAACACAGCCCCGGTATAAACAGTCACAAGATCTGGCGAAACAGACATAGTGTCTTTTCCACTCACCACAGCCGGCAACTCAGAAGTCTCGGGACCCGGCTGTGGCGATGGGCGTCGGCGGCGTGAACGTCGCTTCCTTCTCGGGAATAGCTCCGACCGGCCGGGTAATTCCACATCCGGTGCGCCGGGCCGCAGATTCCCCGGCGGGCAGTGCAAAACATTCACCACCGGGCTGGGTCGGGAAGCGGTAGCGGCTGGAGGGTGAAGGTGAAGTTCTTTCAGAATGAAGTCCTGTGCGAGCGGGTGAAGAGAGTCGAGTAGCGAGGAGTGAGCAGAAATTAGCTGCTGTAGCCTGGCTTCTACAGCGCGGTGAAACTCCTCTCCCTCACGTTCGAGCCACAGGTTGACCAACCTTGAAACGGAGTCGATTACTTCCTCCCGAAACTCCTGGGAAGGTGCGGATGCTGCTGGGTCCATGTTTGGTTGGCTAGTACTGTCACGGCTGGCGGAGTGAGCCATGTGGTGTGGAGAAAAAGGAGGACCCAAAATGCGGCAGTGACTGATGATTCGAGTGATGTTTATTTACAAAGTGGCAGAAACAGGCAACGAAGCGTGAGAGATTACTAACGGAAACGTAAACTGGGAGAAACTACAGGGGGTGCAGAATTATTAGGCAAATGAGTATTTTGTCCACATCATCCTCTTCATGCATGTTGTCTTACTCCAAGCTGTATAGGCTTGAAAGCCTACTACCAATTAAGCATATTAGGTGATGTGCATCTCTGTAATGAGAAGGGGTGTAGTCTAATGACATCAACACCCTATATCAGGTGTGCATAATTATTAGGCAACTTCCTTTCCTTTGGCAAAATGGGTCAAAAGAAGGACTTGACAGGCTCAGAAAAGTCAAAAATAGGGAGATATCTTGCAGAGGGATGCAGCAGTCTCAAAATTGCAAAGCTTCTGAAGCGTGATCATCGAACAATCAAGCGTTTCATTCAAAATAGTCAACAGGGTCGCAAGAAGCGTGTGGAAAAACCAAGGCGCAAAATAACTGCCCATGAACTGAGAAAAGTCAAGCGTGCAGCTGCCAAGATGCCACTTGCCACCAGTTTGGCCATATTTCAGAGCTGCAACATCACTGGAGTGACATACGTCTTTTCATGGCAGAGGTCAGCCAGCAGTGCCGGCTTGATACCAAATCCGAGCCAGACCTGCTTGCTATGTGGGTTATGGCTCACTACCAAGGCCGGGTCTTTTGTTTGACTCATCAATGGCCTTTTTGAGAACATCAAATTCTCTCACTTTTCACTTATAATATTTAAAGGTATGCAATACTCAGAGACATGGCCAAGGTAAGAAAGGCTGAAAGACGACCACCACTGAACAAGACACACAAGCTGAAACGTCAAGACTGATTTTTCTAAGGTTTTATGGACTGATGAAATGAGAGTGAGTCTTGATGGGCCAGATGGATGGGCCCGTGGCTGGATTGGTAAAGGGCAGAGAGATCCAGTCCGACTCAGATTCCAGCAAGGTGGAGGTGGAGTACTGGTTTGGGCTGGTATCATCAAAGATGAGCTTGTGGGGCCTTTTCGGGTTGAGGATGGAGTCAAGCTCAACTCCCAGTCCTACTGCCAGTTTCTGGAAGACACCTTCTTCAAGCAGTGGTACAGGAAGAAGTCTGCATCCTTCAAGAAAAATATGATTTCCACGCAGGACAATGCTCCATCACACGCGTCCAAGTACTCCACAGCGTGGCTGGCAAAAAAGGGTATAAAAGAAGAAAAACTAATGACATGGCCTCCTTGTTCACCTGATCTGAACCCCATTGAGAACCTGTGGTCCATCATCAAATGTGAGATTTACAAGGAGGGAAAACAGTACACCTCTCTGAACAGTGTCTGGGAGGCTGTGGTTGCTGCTGCACGCAATGTTGATGGTGAACAGATCAAAACACTGACAGAATCCATGGATGGCAGGCTTTTGAGTGTCCTTGCAAAGAAAGGTGGCTATATTGGTCGCTGATTTGTTTTTGTTTTGTTTTTGAATGTCAGAAATGTATATTTATGAATGTGGAGATGTTATGTTGGTTTCACTGGTAAAAATAAATAATTGAAATGGGTATATATTTGTTTTTTGTTAAGTTGCCTAATAATTATGCACAGTAATAGTCACCTGCACACACAGATATCCCCCTAAAATAGCTAAAACTAAAAACAAACTAAAAACTACTTCCAAAAACATTCAGCTTTGATATTAATGAGTTTTTTGGGTTCATTGAGAACATGGTTGTTGTTCAATAATAAAATTATTCCTCAAAAATACAACTTGCCTAATAATTCTGCACTCCCTGTAAAGAGCAAACCTGAAATCTTAACGAAACGGAGAGCAGAGCAGAGAGACGCAGAGACAGGAACGGAACACCATAGCACACAGATGAACGCAAACGAGCCGACAATGAACACAGACCGACACCCACTAAATATAAGATAAGATAAGATAAGATAAGATAAGATAAGATAACCTTTATTAGTCCCACACGTGGGAAATTTGTTTTGTCACAGCAGGAAGTGGACAGTGCAAAAGTTTTGACGCAAAAATTAGAATACAATAAGAATAAATACAGTACACAGCTGTACAGAATAGAATAAAATAATATACTATATACAGTAGAATAAAATAGAATAAAAATATACAATAAGATAAAAATAGAATACGAATGCTATATACAACTGAGTAAAAATACAACGATGCCAGAAAAGATTATTGCACTTAGTGTTATTGCACATGTGTGGATGTGTGTGTTTGTTCAGTTAAAGTCTTTGTTGTGGAGTCTGACAGCAGTGGGGAGGAAAGACCTGCGAAATCTCTCCGTCCCACACCGTGGGTGCCGCAGTCTCCCACTGAAGGAGCTGCTCAGTGCTGTCACAGTCTGCTGCATGGGGTGGGAGACGTTGTCCAACAGGGATGACAGCTTAGCCGCCATTCTCCTGTCACTCACCACCTCCACTGGGTCCAGAGGGCATCCTAGAACAGAGCTGGCCCTTCGGATCACCCTGTTCAGTCTCTTCCTGTCCCCAGCAGAGATGCTGCCGCCCCAGCAGACCACACCATAAAAGATAGCAGAAGCCACCACAGAGTCATAGAAGGTCTTCAGGAGTGGGCCCTCCACTCCAAACGACCTGAGTCTCCGCAGCAGGTACAGCCTGCTCTGCCCTTTCCTGTAGAGGGCGTCTGAGTTATGAGTCCAGTCCAGTCTGTTGTTCAGATGAACACCAAGGTACCTGTAGCTGTCCACAGCCTCAATGTCCATACCCTGGATGTTCAGTGGTTGCAGTGGAGAATGCTTGTGCCTGCGGAAGTCTACCACCAGCTCCTTGGTTTTACTGGCGTTGATCTGGAGGTAGTTCAGCTGGCACCAGTCCACAAAGTCTTGAGTCAGTCCTCTGTACTCCTTGTCGTCCCCATCAGTGATGAGGCCGACTATTGCAGAGTCATCAGAGAACTTCTGCAGGAAGCACTGGGTGGAATTGTGGGAGAAGTCTGCAGTGTAGATGGTGAAGAGGAACGGAGCCAGAACCGTTCCCTGTGGGGCCCCCGTACTGCAGACGACCCTGTCCGACACACAGCCCTGAGTCCTCACATACTGTGGTCGGTCGGTGAGGTAGTCCAAAATCCAGGTAGTGAGGTGATGGTCCACTCCAGAGTTCTCCAGCTTGTCCTTCAGAACCGAGGGAAGAATAGTGTTGAAGGCACTGGAGAAATCAAAGAACATGATTCTCACAGTGCTTCCAGCGGTCTCCAGGTGAGCGAGGGAACGATGTAGGAGGTGAATGACGGCATCATCCGCTCCAATGCCAGGCTGGTAGGCAAACTGAAGTGGGTCCAGTGATGAGCTTGTTAGGCGCCGAAGCTGAGCCAGGACCAACCGCTCCAGGGTCTTCATCAGGTGGGATGTCAGAGCCACCGGCCTGTAGCTGTTGAGGTCCTTGGGGCGTGAAGTCTTTGGCACTGGTACAACACAGGAGGTTTTCCAGAGCTGTGGGACTCTTCCCAACCTCAGGCTCAGGTTGAAGAGGTGCTCCATCACCCCACACAGTTGGTCCGCGCAGGACCTGAGGACCCTCGAGCTGATGCCATCTGGGCCCGCTGCCTTCTTGCCATTAATCCTCCTCAGTTCCCTCCTAACCTGGGTGGTTGAGAGAGACAGGCTGGAGCCTTGTGTTGAGTGTGTATTGGATGCTGTTGTTGGGGGTGGGGAGGAGTGAGCAGGGTGAATAGAGGAGGTGTGAAGTGTCTGAGGTGTCAGAGGTGGAACAGCAGCAGTGGGGGTGGGTGAGTCTGCAGCCGATGTTGTAGACTGTCTCATGGTTGAATCAAATCTGTTGAAGAAATGATTCAGTTCATTTGCCCATCTCACATCCCTCCCAGGCAGAGAGTTCTGCTGTTTGTGGCCTGAGATGGTTCTGAGGCCTCTCCAGACTTCACCAACGTTGTTTTGCTGAAGCTGGTTCTCCATCTTCTGCCTGTAGCTGTCCTTCCCATTCCTTATCAGTCCCCTCAACTCTCTCTGCACCCTTTTCAACTCCTCTTTGTCTTTGGATTTGAAGGCCCTCCTCTTCTGCTTGAGGACAGCTTTAATTTCTGGGGTAATCCAAGGTTTGTTGTTGGAGAAACACCGTACAGTCCTGGTAGGTACGGTGTTATCCACACAGAAATTAATATAGTCAGTAATGCATGTAGTAAGGCTGTCGATGTCCTCTCCATGGTCGTCACACACACAAGGTAATCGGGTAATCACACACAGGAGGGAAGAACAGCTGAACCCAATATACATGAGGACCGGAGGAGACAAGCTGAACACAATGACAACAGACACAGACTTTCAGAACAAAACAGGAAATCTAGAACCCGAACTGGACACAAGGGGGGAGGGCACAGAATAACTAGAACAGAGGAAAATAATCACAAAACACAAAACCCTGGGTCAACGACCCAGGACCATGACACTTTGAGTCAGAGGCGGAGCCAGACATTTGAAACACCCGGGGCTTAGCCCTAAAGGGTAGTATGCATGTGGGATTTTTTTTTTGTTTTGTTTTTTTGGGGGGGAGGGGTTAGAAATGACTGAAAGATTAATAGGCTCTGTTTTGAGTTTTGTTCAAAAAAGAATGACTTCATATAGGGAAAAATATATATCACATGTGCAGGACACCTTAAACTAGTTTTTTAATTAAGCAGCAAGGCAGAACAAAATCGGGGCTGTATCAAGACATGAGGACTAAACCCCAATTCAACCAGACCCAAAACTGATCCG
Organism: Mchenga conophoros; assembly: GCF_057382185.1. NCBI lineage: Eukaryota > Metazoa > Chordata > Actinopteri > Cichliformes > Cichlidae > Mchenga > Mchenga conophoros. The sequence continues at coordinate 60,459,365 of NC_140528.1, read as the reverse complement.
GAATTAAAACAGGACTACAACAGTTCAAAATCAGGACTACTTAGGATTTAACCAAGACAGAACCAGAATCAGAACTAGATGATAGTAGCACTAAAAATCATCATAGACCTGCACTACACTTATTTTTTTAATTCTACCAAAGTCCACTATTTAGATTGAGAAAAGTTTATATAATTATTTAGCCTTGTTGTGCAAACAACCCTGCATAACTTAATAAATATAGAATTTGAAAAATAGCAAAGCTAAAAAGAAACACTAGGTACGAGATACATGAGTACCTATGATACGGTGATACTTTTGGTAAACAACCATTTGACTAACATTTGTGTCTCACCTGCTCTTGTTCCACCTCTGTTCTGTCCTCATTCTCCATCTCCCTCTCTCTCCCTCTCTGTTCCTCTCTCTCCCTCTTTGTGCTGACAATCATCAAATATACAGTTGAAACCACATATTTATGTACTCTTTAGATCAAAACACAAACACTTTTTTAATTGTAACATCAAATCAGACTAAATGTTTATTTTTTTAGATTGATAAATATAAAAACATATTTGTTAACTTTAAGAGTAAAGAGAGAAACTGTCTGTATTTCTTAATTGCAAATGGCACCAAATTGTATTCAAAATTGAGCCACACTTATGGAGCTCCACAGTTCTTTTCCTGGTGTTTTGGTTGACATCTCTTGATTTTCCCATGTCAAAGAAACAGGCTCTGTGTTTTGCCTTATATGCATCCACAGCTGTGCCACCAATTTACTCACATGGACTCTTCTAACCTATCAGAAGCTTCTTCAGCTCAGAATAGAATCGTCTGGAGTTTTCTTATTAATTAACAATAAACTTAGTGTATATGTACTCCTAAATTTGATCAAAGTGATAAAAAATAGACAGCTCTGTCTCTCTTTATTCTGACATTTAACTAATTCAAAAGATCTTTCAATATTTATCTAAAACAAAAGTTTACTCTAAATTGATGTTGTACAGTAAAAATGTTTTATGTTTTCTCCCTAAAGTGTATGTAAATATCTGGTTACAAATGTGAATATCCTGCTGTGTACTGAAATCCCTCTTGTTTTGCATAGATATACTGAACAACATACAAAGCATAATATATAAAATAACATTTACCTGAGTTTTTTCTTTGAAAGAACCCTCTAATGTCCATTCTTATATTTCAGTACATAACTGAAACCGATTTAGTCGGGGAGGGTAAGAACTGAAAATTTGAAATAAACACACGTAAGCTAAGACTCTAAAAAATAGCATTTGTTCTGCTTTTCATTTCGCCATTTGTTGATTCACTTGGAGAGCAAGTAACGTAATATTGGTCAAGTGATCAGTTTGATATCAATCTTTCGTGATTCACCGTCATATTTACATTATTTGTACGGTACGAATGATTTGCTTTGGTACCTGGTCAAACTTAAGCTCTCCTTAGTATGGCTGGCTCCGTTTCTCCAACAGCGCACTCACAGGCAGCAGCTGCTAACTAATTACTGATTACTTCCCCAAAAAAGTAATCCCGTTACTTTACTGATTACTTATTTTCAAAAGTAATTAATTACTTAGTTACTTAGTTACTTTTTAAAAACACGATTTACAACCTGAATAGGTGATAAAGCGATAGATCTCTTAGCCCAATTCTACTTTTTCTACATAATCCATCATACAAAATGTAATCAAATGGAAAAGTCCCTTTTTAAAACGTGTTTTATTAGTTTTAATCTTTTAACTTTATGCATCAAGCAAAAATGTAATTATATGCAACATTCTCTGACTGGAAGAAATTTGTTTAATATTTAAACCTATTTTCTGCACATTCCAGCACATAATTTTTTTTTTTTTTTTGCATTTACACTCAGTCTTTCAAATAGATGCAAGTAAAACACAGCAGAAAATAAATAAAATCAAAGACTAGCTGTCCTTTTGCTCTAGTTTCACCTGTAAAGGAGGAGTTGGGTAGGCGGAGGTTTACCCTGGTGCAGGTGTGCCGCAGCGGTCAGTGGAAGGACACGGCAGTTTCTCTGTGAATTTCCCATTACGTCGTAGTGCACTCGGAGCTTGCTTGGAAGTTTAGGGGGGGTTTTTTTCGCTGTAAAAAGAAGTTTTCTTCCCACGCACAATGCTAATGGACGCTAATGTTTTTGTCACTTTTTATGGAATCAAACTTAAAGTAAGGTCAGTACTTCCACGCTTTAAATTCTGCACGCTCATACTCTCTCCCGTACTTGATATATGATCCACTGTTGATCTGCACACAGCTGTTGTCACGAACGTTGTACTTGCTTACGTCACTGTCATGAGACATTCTCGCAAATAAATCACGGTTTTAGTAACGCAGTAACGCAGCGTTCCTACGGGAAAGTAACGGTAATCTAATTACCGTTTTTGCAATAGTAATCCCTTACTTTACTCGTTACTCGAAAAAAGTAATCGGATTACAGTAACGCGTTACTGCCCATCTCTGTAAGGTACACATTAGACTGACATCTGGGGCCAGAGCTGAAACTGTTCTGGGCCAGCACAGGGCCAGCAGTGTGTCTGCAACTGGCCCGTGGCTGCATGCAACTTACTCATGGCCCTTTGGTTGCCTAGGACAGGATTGCCAGAGGTAATCCACACATGGGCCAGCAAAGGACCACCAGAGTGTCTGCAACTGGCCTTGTGCTGGCGCATGTGTGGGCCAACTTTGGCAAACCAGATCTGGGCCGTCATTCTTTGCGGTATGTGGGCCATGTGTAAGCACATTGTGTGGACCAGATGCAGATCATACCAATTTTACTATGTGGGAAGGTCCTGAAGTCCATCTTCTGGTCTTTTTAATACTGGAGCATAAAAGCAATTAAAAGAGGAAACATTTAATTTCTATTCTGTGTCAGTATTTCGTAAAAATCATTACATTTAATCATGTCTGCACACACACATATACAGGTTTCTCCACTAACGAGCCTGAATGAAAAATGGAACTGGAAAGTGTAAACTGGAAAAATGTCCATGTTTACACTTCACTGTCCTTTGGCACACTGAGAGCTAGGACTTCAACCATGATGAAGCAAATTCACGAGGAACTTGATAAACTCTCAACCATCGGTGAGTCCTTTGATTCGTCATGATTTGTGTTAAAATCTATAGTTGATATACTGCATCTTACTAAGATTTTTGCTTCCACAGAATTCAAGAAGATTCCTAAATGTGCAGGTGTGTATGTCAAAATAAAAACAGTATTTAAATAGAAAGAAATGGTCTTTGTTTCACGTTTTCATTGTAAATACACACAAGACACACACTGATGGACAACAGACAAGTCCCAGATGCTGACACTTACTAACAGAAGGAAACAGGTGCAGCTCAAATGTTGGCTCAAAGGATGGATCCTCAGTTTCTTAATGGAAAAAATCCTTTGGTAAATTATCATGTTTGACCTAAGTGATTTCAAAATAAAATTCCCATGATACTTATAGTATAGGAATTTAGATTCTTTAAATTCAGACATTTAAAATGTAGCTTGCCATCACCAGTGTGTGAATGTGTGTGCGAATGGGTGGATGACTGAATGTGTAAAGCGCTTTGGGGTCCTTAGGGACTAGTAAAGCCGAAAGGAAACTCTCACTCATTCCTGACAACGGTTACTGGGTTATTGTATATTATGAAGACGAGAAATATACAGCCCTAACGACACCACCCATGAGCCTTTCACTTAAAGGAAAACCTCAGAAAGTCGGGGTGTTTGTAGATTACGAGAAAGGTCTTGTGATCTTTTACGATGTAACGTCTCAGTCTCGCATCTGCTCATTTACTGAGTGTTTGTTTGGTGGTGAGATCCTCCCGTATATCAGTCCACATCTGAAACAAAATGCGAAAAACAGTAATCCTTTGATTATCTCTGCTGTGCAAAAGCAGTAATGATCACATGCACTGGATCTAGCGCAGTGAATGCATCACTGGTAAGCAATATATGTTTTTAGGTGACCCAGCCACTGCCTTGCAGCCCAGAAAGAAATGGGATAAGTTAAAAAAGAATACAAAGTATGTGTATGTGTTATCAAAGATAATTCTCAAGAAAACAAGTTAATAAATGTACAATTACTAAGAGTTGTTTTGTCTGTCATTTTTGATTTCCTCTGCCTTTAGGATTGCAAGTATCCAGGGTCAGAAGAGGGAGTCAGTGGGAAGCCCACTGATGCCACTTGGCTCTGGTTTGCCCTCATGGTGAGGTAATAGGACAGAGGCCTTTCATTAGGCCTCCTGTCCCAATTTTCTCTCTCCCTGAGGACACAGCAGTGGGTGGCCAAAACCAAAGCGATGAGGAAGGAAGTGAGCCACCTGCAACAGGTAGACAGAGGAAAGGAGACAGGGTGATGAGCTGCTAAATTACATCAGAGAGGACATGAGGCAACAAAGAGAGGCTGAGGAGAGGAGAGCGCAGGAGAGTAAGGAGAGGATGTTTTCAATACTTGAAAGATTAGTTCCAAAATGAGTTGTGCATTAAGAAATGTATTTATCTAAATATATTTGTTACATTGATATATGTGCTGCATTAGTTTACAAGTTTTATGTAATTAATCAATTGATTAAAACAAATAGTAATTGTTACTGAACTCATTTTATTTACGTAAGTATTTTAACATGTATGAACATAATGCTAACTTTGAACAATTTGACATGGATATTTATTTGATGACAATAAAATAAATAACAATAACAACAACAATCAAACAAGAATATTTCTAATACACCAACATTATTTAAAGAAGGAAAAACAATATTTACAGTTGTTCGCACAGGATTAACCCAAGTGACCAGTTCCTGGGCCGTTTTTTTAACAACTGTAATAGATTACAGGAAGTCTCTGGCAGTGTTGCTGAATCTGCCCGAGCAAGATCAGACATGGATGGGGTGCTGCAACTGAAACCTGTGGTTTGTCTTTTCTGGTTGGTGAGTGGAGAATCACACAGGGTGGTCTGCAAAGAGAGCTTTAGGATGCGTCCTCCCACTGTCCACTGCATCGTCCATCCCCAGGGTTTGCAGGGCTGGCTTGATCGACGGTTGCAACACCACCAAGATGTTTTCAGAAATATGCAAGCAAAAGGTGGTGGATGCTATATTACTATTAATATAATACTTGTAACTCTGTAGCAGAAAACGGTTTGATAAAGTGCCATGAAAAAACCCCCCAAAAGATTCAAAGAGATTGACTTATATTTTATCCATCCATCCATTCGCTTCCGCTTATCTTTTTCAGGGTCGCCAAGTAATTCCAAAATGTGTGTAAATGAAAGAAAATTTTTTTACCTTGATATGATTCTCTCTGATGAGCCTTAGGCACAAAACGTGCCGACAACAACTTTAAGGTTTTCTAGCTCCTCGAGAATTAAAAATGTACAAAAAAAAACAACATTTCTGGGTCCATTTTAAAGTTTTTGTTCTGTGGCACTAGCGACCTGAAAAACACGGAAGTAAGGGCAGACTTCAACGAAGGCTAAAAGGCTGTCCAATTTTACAGCCGCTCACTTCCTGGCTACCCAGCTGTAGAAGCATCCTATGTACGTGGATGTCAGCCGGTGATCAGCTGATCACGGGGCCGGGTTTAAAAGAGACGCCACCCACCTGTTCGCCGCTCAGACATCGTTCTCTTCATGTCAGGAGCTCCGAAACTTTGCCGACGTCAGTCTCTGCCTGATTCAGCAACCGTGACTGTTTTTCCCTTCGATCCTTTTTCTCATCCCGGCTCCGCTCGCTCTCCGTCTGTAACGCCAGTTCCGCAGCTACGCTCCGTGCACTGATCGTTACTAGAATAACTGCGTGTCTGTTCCAACCCACCGCTAGCCTTCGCCGCGTTTGGGTCTAGCCAGCATGCCACACGGGCACACCGAACTACTGTGTGTAATTCGCCCGATCGTGACAGGATGTCTGAGCCACATATAGACCCAGCGGAATTCAAACGGCTGAAAGCCGAAGTTCTATATCTTCGCGGTGTGGTAGATCGAATGAGCACAAAAATGGAGTCCCTCACCGAAACTGTCCTCCAACTTTCCACTTCCGTCACCTCGCTGCAACGTCAGCCAGCGCCGGTGAGCGCGGAGCCCCGGATTGGACTACCAGATAAGTGGAACGGAGTTGATGGCCGGCCTGATGGTTTGCTCACCACTTTAGACATGCTGTTTGAATGTCAGCCCACTAAATACGCCACCGCCCGTGCAAAAGTTGCACTGTTAACCTCTCTCTTGTCTGGCCAGGCTCAGGAATGGGCCGCGGCTCTCTACAACAATAAATCTGCAGCTTGCAATGACTATGCCCTGTTTGTGGAGGAATTAAAAAAGACGTTTGTTCCCCCGAGCAGTGAAGTGGAAGTGGAGTCACAGCTGCTTCATTTACGCCAGGGCAGTCGACCCGTCTGTCACTTTGCCTCCCAATTCCGTACCCTGGCCGCTAAGCTAAAGTGGGGAGATGCTTCTCTGCGCTCTATTTTTCTGGAAGGACTGGCTGATTACATCCGAGATGAGATGACCGGCCGTGAGGCCCCAAAAACTCTGGATGAGGCTGTGGACCTCGCCCTGAAGATCGACCAACGAGTGATGTCGCGGCCTCGCCACACCCCTCGGGCTTCAAACCCTTCCAGCCTCACAGGGCCACGTCTTCGCAGCCTCCTCCCCCCTCTGACGGAGCTGCTGCTAGCCCAAGCAGTACATCCAGCGAGGAGCCCATGCAGCTGGGTAGACTCTCCAAAGAGGAGAGAGAGAGACGCTGGCGTGACGGTCTCTGCGCCTACTGTGGATCAGCTCGACACTGTCGTCCCCAGTGCCCGCTACGTCCGGGAAACGACAACGCCAGGTAGACTGCGGGGGAGTCCCACCTGGCCCTTCCCACTCCTCTGACCCCTCTCGTTTTCTGTTACCAGTAATATTTCACCTGAAACACCAACAGTTCTCATCTGAAGCCCTCCTGGACACCGGAGCCGCTGAGAACTTCATCGACCAAAAACTAGCCTCTCGACTTCGCATTCCGTTAACTTCCATCGATCGATTTCTCCCGGTGACCTCAGTAGATGGGCGACCCCTCCAACCCTACCCGATCCAGTTCCAGACCCAGCCGGTTCGTATGTCTATTGGGGATCATCAGGAGGAGATCCGGTTTCTAGTAGTCTCGGCCACTTCCTCTCCTCTCATCCTTGGATACCCCTGGTTCCGTCAACATGACCCCCACATCTCCTGGTCTTCCTGCCAGATCCTGGATTGGGGTCCCCGGTGTCCACGCTGCTGCCTTCTCTCTCGGACCAAAAAGAACTCAAAGTCAGAAGAGGCTTCACCCCCGGAGCCCATTGATCTGGATAAGATCCCTCCGGCTTACCACGACCTATCTGAGGTCTTCAGTAAGAGGCAAGCCTCTACTCTACCTCCTCATCGCTCCTACGACATGGCCATCGAGCTCCTCCCGGGAGCGGTCCCTCCTCGTGGTCGCCTGTTCTCTCTGTCACCCGCAGAGAACAAAGCTATGGAGGAGTACGTTGCTGAGGCTCTCCAACAGGGCTTTATTCGCCCTTCTACCTCCCTGCAGCTGCGGGATTCTTCTTTGTCAAGAAGAAAGATGGCGGGCTCCGCCCCTGTATAGATTATCGGGGCTTGAATAAAGTCACCGTCAAGAACCGCCATCCTCTTCCTCTGCTATCCACCGCACTCGATTCCCTCTCCCACGCCTGCATCTTCACCAAACTAGACCTACGCAGCGCCTACAATTTGGTGCGAATTAGGGAAGGGGACGAATCTTCATCACCCCTAACGGGAACTGGGAGTACCAGGTGATGCCCTTCGGCCTCTGCAACAGCCCTGCTGTCTTACAACATCTGATCAACGATGTCTTGCGGGATATGCTAGGCCGGTGGGTGTTTGCTTATCTAGATGACATCTTAATCTACTCCCGCACCGAAGTGGACCATATTCGCCATGTGCGGGCCGTGCTGAGCAGGCTGCTCGAGTACCAGCTGTTCTGCAAACTGGAGAAGTGTGCTTTCCATCAGCGGTCCACCACCTTCCTAGGCTTCACCATCTCCTCCAAAGGCCTGACCATGGACCCGCAAAAGGTCCAAGCCGTGACCCAGTGGCCTCAGCCCTCCAGCCTTAAGCAGCTACAGAGCTTCCTGGGCTTTGCCAATTTCTATCGGCGCTTTAGCCGCAATTTCAGCACCGTTGTCGCCCCACTGACATCCCTCACCAAACCAGCTAACCTGCCTAAGCCCTTCTGCCTCTCCCCAGGTGCGAAACAGGCATTCCGAGACCTTATCCACCGGTTCACTATGGCCCACGTCCTGCTCCACCCTGATCCTGCCAGAGATTTTGTGGTGGAGGTGGATGCCTCCGATGTTGGCGCTGGCGCCGTCCTTTCTCAACACGGCCCGGATGGAAAACTTCACCCATGCTGCTATTTCTCAAGGAAATTTTCTCCCACGCAGCAAAGGTACGGTGTCGGAAACCGAGAACTCCTGGCCATCAAGTGGGCCTTAGAAGAGTGGCGGCATTGGCTCCTGGGAGCGAAAGACCCTTTTCTGATCTGGACTGATCATCAGAACCTTATCCATATTCGTTCTGCCAAGTAGCTCAACCCAAGGCAGGCCCATTGGGCCTTATTCTTTGAGCCTTACAATATCCACCTCGCCTACCACCCTGGTTCCAAGAACGCTAAGGCAGACGCTGTCTCCAGACAGTTCGCCCAGGACGGCCTCACGTCAGACCCTGGACCTATCCTACCTTCTCTCATTGCTTTGCTGCCCCCCTTCGGTGGCCCTTGGAGGACTCTATCCGGGATGCCCTGACCGCCGAACCACCTCCGCCTGACACCCCTGCTGGGAGGCTCTATGTACCATCCCGGTGCTGTCAGGAGGCCTTGCTCTGGGCTCATCCCTCCCCGCTCTCTGGTCACCCGGGGCCCGACAGGACCCTCCAACTCCTCCGTCCTGACTTCTGGTGGCCCTCCATGACTCAGGACGTCCGTGAATTCGTTTCCGCCTGTGACACCTGTGCTCGGGCCAAGTCCTCCACTCAGCCGCCCGCTGGCGACATTCGCCCTCTCCCTGTGCCGGGACGTCCCTGGTCCCATGTCGGCCTTGACTTTGTTACCGGCCTCCCGTCCGTGGACGGTCTTGACACCATCCTCACCTTTGTAGACCGGTTTTTTAAGGCGGTGCACCTGGTCGCTCTGGCCGGCCTCCCTTCCGCCAAACGGATAGCCGAGCTCCTCCTGGACCATGTCGTCCGGCTTCACGGGTTCCTCAAGGACATAGTCTTCGATCGGGGGCCCCAGTTCACCGCCAGGTTCTGGAAAGCCTTTTGCCGCCCGATTGGAGCGTCTCCCAGTCTCTCGTCCGGCTATCACCCTCAGAAGAATGGGCAGGTTGAACAGACCAATCAACAGTTGGGGCGCTTCTTGAGGTGCTTCGTCTCCGCCCAACCGTCGCTTTGGCCTCGTTACCTGTTGTGGGCTGAGCTGTCTCATAACCTTCACGTCTCTTCTGCCACCGGTCTCTCGCCCTTTGAAGTCTGTCATGGTTTTCATCCTCCTATCTTCAGCCATCAGGAGGCGGAGGTCGACGTGCCTGCTGCTGAACGGATGGTCCACCGCTGTCGTCAGGCCTGGATCAAGGCACGGGCTGCTGCCATTTCCCGAGCCAACGCTCTGTACACCCAGCAGCATCGTCGCCGCCACCGCCCGGGTCATCCATTCCAGCCGGGGGATCGCGTCTGGCTCTCCACAAGGCACCTGTGGCTCCGCACCGAGTCCAAGAAGCTCACTCCCAGGTTCATTGGCCCGTACGAGATCACTGCCCGGCTCAACCCCGTGACTTATCATCTCTGGCTTCCACCCGCCATGAAGGTCCATCCGGTTTTCCACGTCTCGCAGCTTAAACGGCGGGTCACTTCCTCGCTGGCGCCCCCCTCCCAGGCCCCGCCCCCGCCCAGGTTCGTCGATGGGGGTCCTGTCTACACTGTCCAGCGGATCTTGGACTCCCGTCCCCGGGGTCGGGGGGTCCAGTATTTGGTGGACTGGGCTGGCTACGGTCCTGAGGAGCGCTCCTGGGTGCCGTCCCGCTTCGTCTTGGATCCTTCCCTCATCTCGGATTTCGCCGTCCTGGACCGTCGGGTGCCGGTCTTCGGGGGGGGGGGGGGTCCTGTCAGCCGGTGATCAGCTGATCACGGGGCCGGGTTTAAAAGAGACGCCACCCACCTGTTCGCCGCTCAGACATCGTTCTCTTCATGTCAGGAGCTCCGAAACTTTGCCGACGTCAGTCTCTGCCTGATTCAGCAACCGTGACTGTTTTTCCCTTCGATCCTTTTTCTCATCCCGCCTCCGCTCGCTCTCCGTCTGTAACGCCAGTTCCGAAGCCACGCTTCGTGCACTGATCGTTACTAGAATAACTGCGTGTCTGTTCCAACCCACCGCTAGCTTTCGCCGCGTTTGGGTCTAGCCAGCACGCCACACGGGCACGCCGAACTACTGTGTGTAATTCGCCCGATCGTGACAGTGGAGCAGGTAGGTACGATCCTTTGAAGCATCGTCCCTGAATTTGGACACAGCAAGTGCCTGACTGGTGGCCGGAGTATAAAAGCCAGATCCTGCAATCTCTTTAGACTTCACTCTCTCTTTGGAAGGCTGCTTGCTAACCTTGGTAGTGTTGTTATTACAGGTCTCTTGTACAGGTGTCTTGTCTTGTACAGAAGAGGATAGGCCCAAGAGTGCGATCTGCACGCCCTTTGGCTTATTTGAGTGGAACCCAATGTCCTTTGGGCTCTGTAATGGCCCTAGCACCTTCCAGAGACTAATGCAATGCATTTTTGGTGACCAGCAATGCATTGCATTGCAGCTGTAGATTTTAAAAATGCAATAAGAACATATAATATCAGTTATTATTGTTGTTAATTTATATTATATTTGATTTCTTGTTAAGATGAAAAAAAATGATCATTTGGTTTTAATGTGTCCCAATAAACACAGTTCATATTAACAAGATTGCACTTTTATTTATTTCACAAACACATACCTTATTTTTTAATAGTTTTTTTAGACGCCTTGGTTGAACAGATGTTCCTAGAAAAAGGTTCATTGAGACATAAGTTTTATTCTGACCTGTGATACTTATCAAACAGTTCCCATTCACCTAGTCCTCTTTGTATCCTGTAGCAGGTTCTTCACACTAATTAGAGACAGAAAGGGTGTTAGTTAAGCACACAGTTTATTATTAATTTACCACAAAAGAAAGACACAGTGATGCATAGCTTATACTACCAGCTGTTCAGTGTGCACCTGCACATCTTTTATATGGAGGATTAAACAAAGATCCTCAGGGGATAAATCTGTCTGTGGGTCTACAACAACATCAGGCTCTACACCATCAGTGAGCACGGCAGAAACCTGTTCCACTTTGGTTATGCCTCTGCTATTACGTCTGGCTGTCTGGCAGCTTCTTTGTAAATGAATTAAGTATCTTACCACCAAATCTGCACACAAAGTGGCATTTAACCCTGCTTTATGGGCACTCAAATGCATGTGGATAGCATAAAAAAAAATAAAATAGCTTCTGACAATATCCTTGGTTTCTTAACATAAAACGTATTGTTGCAGCCAGGGGCAGCACAAAAGTGACCCCCTAAAACATATTTTTAGTTTTAGTGTCCTTACTTTCCTGTGAATTATCATTATCCATTCTGTCACTAGTTGGCTAACAGAAACTAATCTAAGTCTATTAGTTGCAACCAACCACATAAATGCAGCTTCACAGTCTAAGTAATCCACGCTTTTGTAACCGTTCGGCTGGATTACTGTAATTCTCATTATTTTGGGGTGAGTCGATCTTCTGTTTTTCGACTGCAGCTAGTCCAGAATGCTGCTGCACGCCTTTTCACTTGCACTCGTAGATACGAGCATATCACCCCAGTTTTATATTCACTTCATTGGCTGCCCGTGCATTTTAGGATCCATTTTAAACTGCTTTTATTTGTTTTCAAATGTTTGTCCAATGCTGCACCTCTGTACCTCTCTGAGCTTCTTCATCCATACATACCTTCCCGGTCCCTCGGTCGTTTGCTGTGGCAGCACCAAATTTGTGGAATGAGTTGCCTTTACATGTTAGACAGGCACCTTCCTTATCTGTTTTTAAATCACGTCTTAAAACATATTTATTTACCTTGGCTATTAGCACAGCAAGACTTGTTTATGTCTCTTAATATATTTTCTTATTAATTATATTATTTTTAATTTTAAGATATTTTATATGTAATTTAAACTGTTTCCTCTCTGTTTTATATTTGTAGCACTTTGGTCAACATTGTTGGATGTAAAGTGCATTATAAATAAAGATGCTATGCTATGCTAAGTTACATGTCAGTTTTCGAGAGCAGGGCTCCGTGATGTAAATTAGACTGTATGTGTGTAGTGTTTCATGTCTCCTTTAAACTCAGTGTCAGCCAAAGATAAAACAACAAATAAAAATAAAAAGTATATCATAAAAATGAGCAGAAGGCACATAAATAGCCTCATAAAACAAAACAAAAAATCAAAAACAGAGTTGGACCTCCCTAGCTTACCAAAAGAGTGAGAATACAATAATATATGATATATTTTATGTATAGCACATTTGCTAAATAAAAATTATTGCAAAAATCAGATTTACCTGAACCCAACTCTGACATTTTAACTGATTTTTATAACTTTCTCGCTGAAATCCTACTCTTTTCTCCAGACATACTAGTGCTGGGCTATTTTAGCATCCATATGGACAACACATCAAATTCATCCACAAGAGATTTTATATTCTGTCTGGACAATTTTGGCTTACACCAATATATGAACGTTCCCACACACACCAAAGGACCATTTTTGGTGGGGAGTGGGAAGGGATGTGTAGTCACCCCAAAGAACTGTGCTGTGTTTTTTCAGACCATAAATTAATTTTATTCAATGCTAGTCTCCCACTATACAAAAATAAACAAAACTGCTCAATTACTTTTAAAAATATTAGGGGCATTGATCAGTCACCCCTTTCCCATGGCATTAATAATTTACCTATCACTGATGCCTCAGCTTCCATATATGACCTGGTATCCCACTATAACAATGAACAATCAACCTCTTAGATACCTTGGCTCCCCCCAAAACTCAAACCATTTCTCTCTTTCGCTCTGCCCCATGGTATTCATCTAAACTTCGCCAACAGCTACTGGATCTCTCCAGGAAAACAGGACTTACTATTCATAAGGACATGTATCTCAATACAATACACACAATAGAGTTTTATTCATATAGTACATTTAAAACTCGAAGGCACACTGAAGTGCTTCATAGCAATATGGAGAATCCACATAAGTCAATAACAAGGTACAGATCAGGCACTAGCACAGACAGGATAGAGGCACTAACAGACCAGAAGATTTAGATAAATACAAAATGCACTAAGAAGACAAAAATAGCAGTAAAATTAATAATAAAATAATAAATTTAATAAATTTAATAAAAAATGTAAACAATTTAAAAGTCTAAAGTTTAAAAGATTTAAAAGGGTATTAACTGGTCATGAAAGCCAAGTCAAATAGATATGCTTTCAATCTTGATTTAAATGATTGGGTAGAGTTCAAGGCTCGAATAGAAGCAGGGAGGCTATTCCAAAGGTTGGGTGCAGCTGAAGCAAAGGCACAATCGCCTCTGGTCTTCAGTCTAAACTTAGGTTGGGCCAGGAGTGATTGACCTGATGATCTTAATGCACGACAAGGAGTGTACAGATTGAGGAGGTCAGTGAGGTAACTGGGCGCAATGTTATTCAGGATTTTAAAAGTGAGTAGCAAGATTTTAAACTCAATGCGATATTTGATTGGTAACCAGTGTAGATCAACAAGAGCCGGAGTAATAGCGTCAAATTTTCTAGCTCCAGAAAGAAGGCGAGCCGCAGCATTCTGAATGAGTTGCAGCCTTCGAAGAGAGAAGGCTTGGAGACCACAGGAGAGAATTACAATAAACTAACCTAGAGGTTACAAAAGCGTGTTAAAATCTCCAGTAATAAGTTTTTTCCAGGTCCCTGTGTGCTATATAATGCTTAGCTTTAGAAATTTGGCGCAGTGAATAAAAACAGATTTAACTACAGATGACACTTGCTTATCGAGCTTAAAGAAGCTGTCCAAATAGACACCCAGGTTACGCATAGAATCAGAGAGAGAGTTAGCTAGGGGTTCCAGCAAGGCAACAAGCTGGTCTCGAGGAATATGGCTGTTGAACACCATAACTTCAGTTTTTTTCCTAATTTAAAATGAGAGAATTATCTGACAGCCAATCTTAACCTCTCTCAGGCAATCGTACAGGGAGTTCAGCGATGCTGACTAATCATCAGTTTGTTGAAAATAGATTTGAATGTCATCAGCGTAAAAGTGATAAGAAATATTATATTTTTCAAATATAGAGCCCAAGGGTAGCATATACAAAGAGAATAATAAAGGGCCCAATACAGACCCCTGGGGCACACCACAAACGAAAGAGGGACATCAGAGGAAGGGTATCCTCCCATCATAACAGAGAAGGATCCATCTGTGAGGTACGAATTAAACCAGTTAAGGGCAGAACCCTTGATGCCTACAACATGCTCTAGCTTCCTCAAGAGAATATTATGATCAACCATGTCAAAGGCTGAAGACAGATCCAATAAAACTAAAACGGCAGGGCGACCAGAGTCAGCAAATACAAGAAGATCCTTATAGACTCTTAGCAGGGCTGTTTCAGTGCTGTGGTGTGGTTTAAAGCCAGACTGGTATTTGTCAGTAATATTATTTGCAACTAAGTAAGCCTGTATTTGGAGAAAGACTGCTTTCTCTAGAATTTTTGATAAAAACGGAAGTTTCGAGATTGGCCTATAATTGGCAGGGTCTTTCTGATCGAAATTACTTTTTTTAAGAACGGGGTGTACATCTTTAAAAGCAGTCGGGACACAGCCCAGTAAAATGATTAATTCTTTAATAATAATATGCAAGGCACAATTTCCTCAAAACCTTCCTTGATAATTCAGGATGGAAGGATATCATGCACAGAATTTGAGTTTCTCAATTATTCAATTATTCCCTTAAGAGTGGGGAGTGATAACAGCTCAAAGTGAGAAAAGGTGGACATACATCCTAAAACCAGAACAGGATTCAACACAAGAGAGTGAGAGTGTGAAGCCTTCAATAATAAACCTTTTCCACTAAAATGATTGAGAAATTGCTCACAGAGAGCCTGAGAGGCCGAGCTCGAAGGTTCCGGACAGGGATTTATCACTGAATTAAAAATTTTGAATAACATTCGGGGGTTGTGGCTATTAGTCTCAATAATAGGATACGAAAGCTGCTTTAGCTGCCTTTGCGGAATTCTGGTATAGAAAGTGGCTCCTACAAAGAATGTCATAGGATATTTGAAGCCTGTCTTTTTTCCACCTCCTTTCAGATTGACGGCAGACACGACGTAATAGTGTCATTTAGCCATAGTTCATGAGAAGTTCTGGGACGTTTCATCTTTATAGGGGCCACAGTATCTAAGATGGAACAACAGGTGGATAGCATAGCGTTGGCAAAATCATCAACCAAGGGAGGTGTGTAACAGTTAGTATCAGTAAAATCTGGATCAAAAAAAGGCAAAGTTTAAAAAGGCCATAATGAAGTTAGCCACAGTCTCAGAGTTAATGATACGTACAGGGCGATGACAGCCTTTAGAATTTAAATAAATTGCACATAGCTCAACATCAAACATGACCAAAAAATGGTCAGAAATACCAGCATTATTAATGTCCATAGTACAAATAACCAAAGCATATGAGAGGACCAAATCCAAGGTATGGCCTTTAAGATGAGTTGGTTCCCTGACCCAATGTGTAAGGTTAAAAGAGTCAATTAGGGCAAGGACATCCTTGGCTAGAGGGTCATCAGCACAACAAATATATGTTAAAATCTCCAGTAATAAGAGCTTGGTCATAACTTAATAAAAATGAACCTAAGAAGTCAGCAAATTCACAAATAAAAGACCTATTTTATTTAGGTGGTCGATAAATCACAGCACATAGAATCGTTGGGGGTCCAGCAAGCTCCAATAGTTGAACCTCAACTTGTTTACCGACCGGACAGATCCAGTGATGGCTGAGCAGCCTGAGGGATAATGGATCCTGTGCGAATGGAAGTCATAATCCCCGCGGTGGTGAGGGAATTATTTGCAGCTGATGTTTTAAGGTAAGCCTTAAAGCGAACCCAAAACCCACTCTGTTTTCCCCGCTCCCTATAACGCTTCTTAGGTGGGGGGCAGAGAGGGGAACCATATGAACCAGTGGAAGAGATGATACGTGGAAAGGTAGCGTCCCCCAAATTCCAGCCTTGATCCAACCCAGCATAAGGGGGAAAATGAAGATTTAACAGAGTATCCTGGGCATAGGTGATTAATGCGTAACCATCTGGGGGGCATAGTGCCAGAAAGTTAGCAAATAATAAACAAATATCAAGGAAAAGAGATCGACAACAGCTGCTGTACACACTGGCGCCATCTTGAAAATGCGAAAATCGCAGTCACATACAACATTATAGAGAAGCTATTCATCATGCTAAATCTGCCTACCACACCTCTGTTATTGAATCCACTGAAGGAAACACTCGCACTTTGTTTTCTACATTACATAATATTGTGATACCTGCAGATACCTTTGCCATACATACACACTCTTCTGCAGTCTGCGACAAATGTATGGACTTTTTTTGCACCAAGATTAAGAATCTTCATCAACAATTGCCCTCGTCCTGTAATATGGTCAATTGTTCTCTCTGTATTTTTTGTCCTACTCAACTGCCATCCTCTCTATCCAATTTTGAACTTCCCTCAATAATTCAGCAATCTTCCATAATTACTAAGTTAAAGTTATCATTGTGTAAACTTTGTCACGGTCCGCTGTGGCAGACCGTGTGGAGAGTGTGCGGAGGACTCAGGTGCAGACACAAGTGAGGATACGGGAGTGAACTTAAACAAAAGCGAGCCTTTTATTGTGGCTGATGAACACAAAAGAAACAAACAAGAATGAGGGCAGCACAAGAGCAGTAACTAAACAGAAACCTAAACTGGGAACAAACTATGGTAAGGCTATGGCTTGGAATACAAAAGACTGGGCATGGAAACACGGAGGGTGGGAACACAGACGACGCGACACAGACTGCATGAAACACCGAGACTAAATACACATGAAGGATGATCAGGGGAAGTGGCCACACATGGGAGCACAGCTGACACACATGAACCTAACGACAGGACAGGAGAGGTGAAACTAAATACACTGACATTGAATACAGACTTTCAAAGTAAAACAGGAAACATGGAGATTAGACATGACATGAACTAAACATAACCACGCAGACATGACTCATGACAGGTGAGACGGAGTACAGGGGAAGATGACAGAAGCGACAGCATGAACTTGACAACACAAGACACACAGACATAAACACATGAAGGGCAAGGGAGGCTTAATACAAGGGTCATATAATTACAAATGAGCTGGAATAACTTAATGAACCAAAACAAACAATAAACATCAAAATAGACTAAACACAAAACACTGGGTCGCACGACCCAGGACCATGATAAACTTGATCCACTGCCGACTAATCTTGTTAAACTCTCATTCCCCTCTCTTGCACCACTGATTACTAATATCGTAAACTCCTCTCTTATATATGGATCTGTTCATTCCTATCTTAAAACTGTAATAATAAATTTAATACTAAAAAAGAATGGTTCAGACCTTTCCAATCCAAATAATTTCAGGCCAATTTCAAATCTGCCTTTCTTAGTTAAAATTCTGGAAAGATAGTGGCTGCACAGGTTCACAGTCATCTCACTGGAAATAACTTGTAAGAATAATTTCAGTCTGGCTTTTGTTCATGTCACAGAAACAGCTCTAGTAAAAATAGTACATAGTAGTTACACCAATGATCTTCTGCTTGCAGCTGACTCTGGACTCATCTCCATTCTCATTCTCCTTGACCTTACAGCAGCTTTTGACACTATCTCCCACTGCATCATTCTTCACAGATTAGCATTTATTGGCATCAATGGTACAGTAGTCACCTGCTTTACCTCTTATCTCTCTGGCCGCTCATAGTTTAATCAGTTACTCACTCAAAGATCAGTATCTACTCCAGTTAATTCAGGTGTACTCCAAAGCTCTTTCCTGGGTCCTTTACTTTTTATTATCTATCTTCTACCTCTAGTTAAAGCATAACATCCAGTTTCACTGCTACGCAGATGACACCCAGCTCTATCTAGCCTCCACAGCTACTCTCCCACCCTCATCCATTTCTGATTGTTTAAGTGAAATCAAGGTCTGGTTTACTCACAACTTTCTTAAACTTAATGGCAATAAAACAGAATTCATTTTAATAGGCACCAAATCAAAACTGATTCCAGACCCAACCAGAAAAGTTTAACTATTCATTGATAACTCTTTTGTCACAACCTCCCCTCAGGTTAAGAGTCTTGGTGTCATCCTCGATAGCACTCTTTCCTTCACAGCACATATTACTTTTATCTCTGTAATATTAACCCCTCCCTCACTCACTCCAAACAGTACCGCCATACTTATCAATTCTCTTGTCACATCTCGTTTAGATTCCTAGAATTCTCTTCTCTATGGTCTACCTCATAAATCCCTCCATTAATTACAGTTAGTTCATAACCTCACTCCTCCATATTTATCTGATCTTCTCTATACATACTCACACCCTCGTACACTCCGCTCTTCTTATGTCTGTTCCACTTGCTTGCCTGACTACCATGTGACTCAGAGCCTTTAGTTGTTCTGCCCCTATCACAGTCTGGCAGAGGCAGACTGTATGTATTGTGAAGAGCGGACCCAAAATACAGACACAAAGGAACTTGGGTATCAACAAAAAGCGAGCCGTTTATTTTGGCTGATGAAAAAAGTAGAAAAACAAAAGGCAGATGCACACAAGAAAGAAAATAACTAGAACTAAACTGGGAAAACTAAATGCTAAACACAAAAGGTAAAGAACAAAACCCTGAACGTTGCAAAAAACCTAAACATGGAAAATCCTAGAAAAATGACGTGGCGCAACAGATGACCTGACAAGGAATGAACAGAAACAGGACTAAATACTAAATACACACAAGGGTGATTAGGGGAAGTGGAAACACATGGGGAAACAGCTGACACTAATCTGACATAACGAGACAAAGGAAGCAAAGCTGACTACGCTGAACTAGGACACAGACTTTCACAATAAAACAGGAAACATGAGACGCAGACATATAAACTTAATAATTTAAACTTGACAACATAAGACATGCAGCTTGAACACATAAAGGGCAAAGGGAGACGAAAACACAGGGGTAGAAGACACAAGGGGAATTGAAATAAACAAATGAGCTTAGATAATCTAATGAACTTAAAAATGAACCATAAACATCAAACATAAACTAAAACTTAAAACATTGGGTCAAAAGACCCAGGATCGTGACAGCCCCGAGACTTTGGAATGCGCTTCCCAACCCGTTCTCACTCCTGACGCGTAAAATAATGACGATTTGTCACGTCCCTTAACTTCTCATGCTGACGCTAAAGGTACCCTTCCACGTTTTTATGAGATGCGGTGGGTTATCAATTCATTCCAATATGAACCCGCTCGCGGCGATAAGAGACGCTTCAAGCAGAGGCTCGAGCCATCCATTTACTCCAATAATAACCCCGTCACGGCGAAAAATGGCGCCTTGAAGTACAATCTAACTGGAGAACCGGGGACCCTCTAAGCGAATGTGTTTTTCTCCCTAATTTAATGCTTTCTTTTAATGACATCGTTAACATTTCTCATCAAAAACACATGAAAGTATCACTGATAATTCAACAATAAAATCGCTTCATGTTGTGGCCATCACACAGTGTTTTCCAAAGTGATTCACGATCTGAAAGTGCGCAGATTTAACGTACATAATCCTTTGTAAGGTTTATTATTTTCATTTCACACGTAAGACACATTTATAGATTCATTCACCACTCCTCTTAGTTTTGGATGCGCTCGGCTCCAACCAATCAGACCAATTTACGCAGACGGCGCACTAATCCCGTAACTGCACACTACCCATAATCCTCAACCGCCGTTGCTATGGAAATGAAGATAATCAACAGCTTGGTGCTACCCGTTATTCTTTTATTTACTCTAAAATAATAACCAGCGATAATACGAAAATAAACTGGCCCAGTGTTTAATTATGTAATTACAAATTGCAAATTTTATTTTTTTATTTTATTTTATTTTTTACAAATGGCAATATTTATCTACAGCGCGCCTTTAGCGAAACGTCAACAGATTTTAAGCAAGGCGATTGGATGCTTTTTACTGCAATGCATCTTGGGAGTGGTAGTAAATGTATCTTTCAACTCACGGTCCTGCTGCGAATTTTTCGACTCGACACGAGGCAGATCCTAGCTAAGTAAGTTGTGATAAACTGTGGGTAATTTGCATGTTCACTGAAATATTAATTTCAGTGATATTAAACTGATATTAAACTTGAAATGTTTTCACAGAGCAGTCTGTGTACCAAGAGAACTACTTCTGCAAAAGTTTATTTAATTTTTTTTTTGTGATGTATTCTCATGTGTAAGACACTTGCTTGGCCACCCAGCTAATGTTAGTACTGCTCTATTTTAGCAATGTATCTTTTCTGTAATTAATTCAGTTTTTTTTTAACCCTATTCTCGTAATTAACGCAATATTAATAATTTTAATCTCATAATTGATTTTTCTAAATATGGTGTAATACTGTCTCGTAATATAAGTTATTTCTTTGGTCACAAATTATTTTTGTAATCATTTCACCAAAACAGACCTGAAATAATCCCTACATGTTCCATTTTCATTTGCAGAAATGACAAAGCCAAAAACCAAACCATGCCCTTCCTGTCAGGCTCCAAACACCTGCAACAGGAAGACATGCAGTGGATGCCTGGGCAGCCTGAACGTAAAGGAGGGATTGAAAAAAAACAAGAACAGTTTAAAAACAGTAACTGGGCTGCCTCTGTTAAAAAAAAAACAGAAATGCGAGCAGGGTGGTTAATTCAGCCCAGTTGTCAGTAAGTTTAAAAGTTTTGATCTAATAAGTGGTTGGTCTGCTAGACAATTCTTTATTAATCACAGTTGTCAATGTTTTCTTGTATATCATGAAGTAAGAAACTAACAAGACATGTATAAACTCATAAAATATTTATTTATAAAAGACCATAAATAAAAAAGTTATTCACATCAGAATAACATCATCACACTAAAGACATCAAACTAGAAAAAATTTCAACTATTTTTATTTAAGCTACTTCTGATTTTTAATTTAATCAGCTATTAACTGAGAGACAAAACATTTCAAGATGGATTTTATCATACATTTACAGGTTTGGTCACCATAAATACTTTTCGACAAAAGTTCGACACCAGCAGCTGGACCATCCTCTCCTGACAATGTCGATGCTAGACCACTCCCAGACCCAGAGGCTCTAAACAAGAAATTTATTCTTCATTTAGAGCCTGTACCAACATCTTCCCTCTGTCAGCCTCCTGCATCCTCCTCTTCATCTCTGCTTCCTCCTGCATCCTCCTCTCCATCTCTGCCTCCTACTGCATCCTCTTCTTCGTCTCTGCTTCCTCCTGCATCCTCCTCTTCGTCTCTAATTTGGCACGACAGGTCACATAGCACATGTGAATAATAAGATTCAAGATTCATTTTTTTTGTAACATGCATAGTTATACAAGTACAACACACAGTGAAATGTATCAAAAAAGTTCTGAACGCCAGCACGTTTCCCCCGGCGCTTCTTTGTTTTGCGCCTCCGGGCCTTAAAATTGTAAGGCCCGGACTCCAAAGTGTCACCCTCACTTAGAGAATTTACCCTAGTTAAAATAATTGTGCAATGAAAAATAGCGTTTATTTTCAATGGGGCAGAAATTGACCACGAGGTTCGACAAATAATGTATGTCTGTATCTCAGCCATTTAAGCTCATTTAAGGAACTTTGGCTATATTCCATTCAACACAGTGAAAATAGTGTGAAATTAAAAAACGCAAAGGCCACAAAATGGTCAGGTTCACCCAATACATTAAACCCTACTCAGCTAACCTCCCCAGAACAAGCAAGAGGGAATGGACAGTGCTCGGCTTTACACACACAGTTTAACACAAAGTGGGCCGAAATGGCGGACTGTGCTCTCAGTCTAAAGCAGCCACGCCGAATCACAGATCATCAGTCTTTTATAGACGCAGGTGAGCTCAATCAGCCACTCATTGCTTCCCGGTTTTCCACAGGGCTCAAGCTGGCCAATCACCTACGAGGGCTGACACACTTGGATTTGCCTGGAGGAAAACATGTTGCCTCATATGTTCCAAAACCCTAGGCAGTAACAATGAAGTCAAAGATAAATAATACAAAACGGGAAAACACTAAGGACCATAACAAATTAAAATGCACTGAAATATTAAAAATGTTAAAATCCATTAAAATGTAAAATGAGAATAATTAAAGTGTTTAGAAAATTCTTGAAATTGCTTTTAAAAGGAGGACAATGTGTTTAATAAGTTTAAGAGATATAGTAATTATATATGATTCACCTTTACAAGTTTCCTGGTTTATTGTGGAGAGCTGATGATTGTAAGAGGAAACGAATGTGGTTGTGAAGTTTGTGCACGTCTGCTGAACTGTCTGCTCAACAGTCTTTGTTGATCCGCACATTTTACAAACTGTCTGTGAGAAACTTGACATGTCTGCGAAATCCACCGAGCAGCTGCTCACTTTTGTCTTAGTGTCAAGAGTCTGCGCTACGTGGTAGATGTCCGCTGATCTCTCTGCATTCCTTCACACATAACTGTTGTAATCTAGCCCATTTCGTACTGTGCCATGCTGTTCCAGATCATTCTCCAATGACTTCATTTGTTTGTCTCAGCCACATATGATAACTGGGGACGCATAAAAAGATGTAAACAAAGCTACAGAAAAATGAACTCTTAGCATGTAGAAAACATGTCCTCCACCCTCTGGAAACATGTGAATACAGAGCCTACAGAGGCAGTATACAAACAACATCCAAAATGAGTCAAAGTTTGACGTCCACAATGACCCCATGGAGGTCTACAGATGACAACACTGATGTTATAATGCACAAGAGATTAAGTAGAGTCAAAAAAAGTTCTCCCCCATCTGTGGACCACAGTTGAACCCTCAAAAATGAGATATGCTGTAAAGGACATCACTCTGCACGTCACTTTGCAATTTGGCATTACTATCTCTTTAAAACTTTGGGTCTGTCAATCACAATTTCCTTAATCTATATAATCTATAAATCACATATAAGACTGAATGTTGATCTT
Organism: Mchenga conophoros; assembly: GCF_057382185.1. Taxonomy (NCBI): domain Eukaryota; kingdom Metazoa; phylum Chordata; class Actinopteri; order Cichliformes; family Cichlidae; genus Mchenga; species Mchenga conophoros. The sequence continues at coordinate 60,435,967 of NC_140528.1, read as the reverse complement.
TTCACTTCATTTCTGGCCAGAGTCGAGCCGAGAGATCTCAGCCTCTATGACACTGCCTGATGGTCTCATGTTAAAGTCTGTATGCCTTACACAAACATAGACATCATTTCACTGAGCATGATGTTTGGATCCCACTCACAGCACAGAATTTGTTTATGAGCGAAAGCAGAAGTAGAGTTAGCTACTCAGTGTGCCTTAATAGTCAAATTTATTAAAATGACTCAAATGTAGGAAGCAGAAATTTTATCCTGGTAATCCAACAGTCCTGCATCATTTCACCAAGCACATGATGAATCTGTCTCTGTCTCTCTTTCTCATAATGTAAATGACATCTTTCATAACTGGAATATAAAAATCCCTCACATCAGTGGATCATTCATTCAGAGGGAAAGTCAGACTTTTATTTTGATATTCAAATCCTGACCAGGACAAAAAGAGCTCTCTATACTGTGTTTCAATATTTACCTGAGAGTTGTCTTCATGAACACGTCGGATAGAGAAGAAATTATCACATGTAAGTTTAAAAACTGTAAGATCATTTCATGATTGTGATACAGAGGTGATGTGTAGAGAATATTTAAAATATTTTGTCATGTGTTACAAAAAAAAAAAAACTTTTATCTTGCACGACGTTTACTGGAAAGACTTGTGAGCTTACAATGACAAGAGCTTCCAAGATGAGTAACATTAATGGTTTCATTACCTTCTCCATGAGCTGCTGAATTATTAAAAATGAATTAATTTCTGTTCTGGTTCAAAATGTTCACACTATTTTTCTTTATCTTGCTTTCTGTTTAATCCATCTTTTCTTTCCTGATATAAAGTTTGCATCAAAGAAGTTCTGTTCAAATCTTTGTTTCCTTGAGCAATAAAACATCACTTTCATCTGTCAGATCAAAGATGCAGTGGAGTCTGTATCTGCTTATTCTGATGCGTAAGTGGATTGTTTCACCAAATATACTGTTTTTAATTGAAATTAAAATGAGATTATAACCTCACACGTTTTGTTGTTGTTGTTTTTTACTTTTTTAAGTGAATTCAATAATCTCATATAATCTCTATATCATATTTATGTATTTCAGGTCAGTGTTGCTTCTTTACATGCTGCCTGTATGAGTACCACTTTATTGAAGAAAACAAGAGCTGGTCTGAAGCACAGAGATACTGCAGAGAGAAATATACAGACCTGGCCAAAGTGTTTGACATGACAGACATGAGCAGACTCCGTAACTCTGCACAGAATCAAGGAGAAGCCTGGATTGGACTGAACAACAACACAGGTGGAAACAGGACGTGGCATTGGTCTCTGCCAGGAGTGAAATACATTCATAATGACAGCAGCTGGAATCAGAATGGAAGAACTGGTACTGAGCAGCCTGGAAACTGTGGGAGGAAAAGATACGATAAGGGAGCTAAAAAGCTGGTAGATGTTTCATGTGACCGTACTATGTGGTTCATCTGCTACGATGGTGAGGAGATGTGAATAATATGAAATATTATTATAATATCATGATATAAAAATATAATGGAATATCATAATACTAACTTAAGAAGATAGAGACAGACATAATTTCACAAGAAAATTTATTGAGGGATGTCTTTGTGTGTTTTTCTGTTTGTTTCACAGGAATGAAGAAAGACAATAAAACATTGAATTTGATAACAACATTTATGAACTGGACACAGGCTCAGAGCTACTGCAGATCACATCACACTGACTTGGCCAGTGGACTCGATCAGGTTGATGAAGAAAAAATGAAGGCCCTGATTAAGAAAGAGGACCTCAAGTTTAGCGCATGGGTCGGTCTGTTCAGAGACAGCTGGAGGTGGTCAGATGGGAGTAATTCCTCTTTCAGATACTGGGATATGCAGTTATTCAATGATGAACAAAACAGCAAGACATGTGCTATGACTCTGTTAAACAGATCAGGAAAATGGAGCTCTGATGAATGTGGCAAAGAAAAACCCTTCTTCTGTTATGATGGTGAGTTTTTATCAACATGTGTCTGACTGGTTTTCTCTAAAAGGAGGATCACTGGAATCACTGACAAGATCCAACTGAACATATTGTATATTTTTCCTCCTCCTACATCTGCATGTTTGCTGAATTAATCTCATAAACATGAACACACTTAGTTGACAGTCAGATGACTTTAAATATCTGTGGGATAACTTTGAGCTACTGGTAGGTTCAACCAACGTTTTAAAGTCTCTGTTGTCTGTAAATATGGAGAGAAGTTGTTTTGGATTCCTAATAGTTTAAAAACATAAATATTTCAGGATGTTGTCGACCTGTCTGCACAAAGTTCATTATTGTTATTATACTGTTTTCTACTGAGGGCAGAGTAACACACAAGCTTCATGTAGTTTTTGTTTTTTTTTCTTTAATTGGAACAAAATAAACAGCACTTAGAGTTTCTCATGTTTACAGCTCACATATATTCAACTCAATGTGTTGTTTTTTCTTTATGGCAGATAAATTGATCCTGATCAAAGAAAACAAGACCTGGGAGGAGGCCTTGGATTACTGCAGAGAGTCTCACAGGGGACTGGTCTCCATCACTAACCCTTACCAACAGAGATGGGCAGAGGTGAGAGCCAAGAATGCCTCGAGTCCTTTTGTCTGGCTCGGCCTGCGCTACTCCTGCACTCTGGATCTGTGGTTCTGGGTCAATGACAAGGGGGTCTGCTATGAGAAGTGGAGCAGAGAGGGAAAGACTGAGGAGTGTGGCAGGGCTGTGGGCATGCAGAGTGGAGGACAGTATGAGTGGGTCAGTCAGAGAGACAATGAGACATATAATTTTGTTTGTTTTAAATAAGATTTCTGATGTGTGTCACTGGCTCTTTTTCTTTTTTTTTTTTACTGGCAAAAGTTCAACTAATAGCAAAACAACAAACAAAAAAAACAAACATTGTTGTAACCAGCACAAAATTGGCAATATCTGATATTCACTAAAGTAAATATAGTTTCCTTTTGACTGCCTGATTCAGTCATGATGCCTGATTTTTTTGATGATGACAAAATTTCAGCTAGAAGCAAAAATCAAATCTTTAGCTGTAAATGGCTCAACACTGATAAAGTCTGATCTGCACTCAAGTAATATGGTTTATTATTTTCCTCTTGACTGTCGGATTCAGCGATATTATACTTACTTGCTTCATTTTGCTACATTACTCTATTATTACACTTTTCTTATTGGACGTCAGAAACAAAGTTAGTTTCAGTTTTCATATTTGCTGTTTATTTTATTTTTATTATCTTTGTAATCTTTTTGTCTTTGTGCACTTATAAACTGGTCTTAGTGATAATATTTCTAATCTTTAATGGTTAGTAAATATTAAAACTAATGCGACAAACCAGAGCATTTATATTGTAAACTTTCACCAAGGTAACTATTTTTTTCATATGACTATTTAAAGTGATGTGCTGTAAACTAGTGATCTGTGTCAGGGTTTCTGGGTCAGTGACCCAGTATTTTCAGTTCACGTTCACTGTTTATCTACTGCCTGTTCCACTTCCTGTTTTATTGTGTTAGCCTTGGTCCGTGTGCATTATGTTCAGTCCTCTTCCCATTTATCATTAGTTCATTAGGTTCAGCTGTTCACTCACCTGTCTCCAATCATTGTCATTGTAAGCCCTCTCTTCCCTTCAGCCCTTGTCGTGTCATTGATGTTTGTGTGATGTTATGTAGTCGTTCCCGTTAGTGCTCAGTTATTCAGCCAGCCACTCAGTCTTTCAGTCAGCTAGTCAGTTCTGCCGTTCCTGCGTTGTTCATTCACCCACTCCAATAAATCCTCATCATTTCTGCACCGTGAGTCCTGCGTTTGGGTCATCTCTTCCACGCCTCCACACACAACCTCTGACAATCTGTGTGTGTCAAGATAAATAAATACTCAGTTGCAAGTGTAACAATCAACACTCCTTACAGTAGTTCTTGGTACATTTATTTCTACAGAAAACCCTTAAAATCCTTACACGTGTGACTTACTGACAAAAAGCACTTTCTTACTACAAGCCTCATTCATTCATTGACAAAAGTGTTTTTTTTCTTTGCCTAAGCTCTTTTAACCTGACATTCACCCTCCAGTGGGAGCACTGGGGGCAACTCAGTGCTCAGCACCTGCCCAAAGATACTTTGACACACAGATTTGACTGATCTACTAACCTTCTATGTGGCACTGAATCCGATACATATCTGATGTTTTAGAAAGCGACTGCTGTGTGAACGGTCAAATCGCATTAAATCCGTCTTTTACGTCACTGACACAAGACAGACGCCAATTATCAGCGCCGGAGAAGCGCCCGAGAAGACATCGTGAACGCTTCCTGGCCATCCGGTGAAACTGCTGGGAAGACAACGTTGGAGAAACGTGAACATTTTATTTGTACTGCATAATCTGCAGATTCTGACAGAAATCTGCAACTGTCCTTTGAAGCACCGCTCCTCTAAAACAGCAATAAGGATCATTATTAGGTTATCTACATTATTATGTAAATAACAAAATAACTTACAGCAAAAATTGGGAAACGTGAAGTCCGAAGTCTTTATATTAAGGGCCATCAGTCAAACAATACTGTTTGCTCTGGGTCTAAACAGAGCGCGTTGTGTGTGACATCTTCTGTTGAGCATGCGGGCCGCTTTGAGCGTTCACACTAGAGCGCGTTTGCTGTCACATTTTATCTGTAGTGTGAACAAGCAGACAAAAAAATCGGATTTGATCAAAAAATCGGAATTGAGCATTAAGACCTGCAGTGTGAACGTAGCCTAAAAGAGTAAAATGTATTTGATGTTGTAGTTTTTCAGACTACAACATCTAGAGGACTTATTTGTCCTCTAGATGTTGCCAGTGTGTTTGACTTTCTTCCTGCTGCACACTTTCTCCAACGTGTGTCACTTTGTGCTATATGGAAGAAAGTTCTGGATAATGAATGGGATGTTCATGTTACTTTCATTATATAAAGTCAGATAAAGTACCCACTCCAAACACCCACCCTGACCCCACTCCCACTTTTACTGTACTGACAGCTACATTTCACTGTGTGTTATACTTGTATAACTATGCATGTGACAAATAAAGAACCTTGAACTTGAACTTGAACACTGTCGCTGCATGGACCCCACGAGTTTGTGCAGACCTGATACTGTGAGTCATGTATGTGAGAATGGTGCTGCCTTTCTCTCCACCCCTGTGAATAATCAGTGTTGCTGAGTTCAGTTAACTGTAATAGAGGTCAGTAATGAGTCCATCACAGTCAGCACTGTTTGCTTTTAAACATGTAAATCTGTGTAAGGTGTGACTGGGTTCATTATTCTGCTGCATTATGAAGATTTTCCCACAAACCACAAGGCAGAACTCTTAGTGAGGGTCAACATGTTTCTTTTTAATTCATCTGAAAAAGCTATCTTTAAATTAAGCACATTTTTAAAGTCGATCTGAAGAAATGACTTGATTGGCTGAGGGCTGTCACTTTTAATGAGTTACAATGCACACAACTGGTCTGTGTTTCCTGTGTGCACACACTGACTACTGTAAAGTTAAAGGAAAACACTGTGCAGGTTAAAATAATTCCACTGTAGATATGAGAAAATCTGCAGAGAGTAAAAAGTTTGTTTTTAAATTCTAAGAGTTTCAGATTATTTCCAGGTTTATATAAAAATAACATAGATTATGTTTCAGTGTAATAAAGATACAATGTTGTAGCATATGGGACGAATCTGCTCGAGGTTTTGGATTTAAAACACATCTCTAATAGTGTAACAGAATTAATTTAAAAAAAAACAAAAAGCTCACGGGCGCGTCACTGCAACTCCCCCTGGCTTCTGCTCCGCGGCTGCTGAATGAGCCCTCATCTGGGACTCTCCTTAGCTCTTACTGGGACAGTGGCGCGGCTGCCCCTCTGTGGGTCTTCCTTGGTCTCTTATGTTCTGGGGGCCTCTGGATGTCTGGAGTTTTGATCTCCTCCATACCTGCTTCATACCCTGGAGGACAGGGCTGTGGCTCCCCACACTCCCTAGCAGATCATTTCATGGAGAAACCTTTGGAATGCAAGCATGCTGATCCACACAGGTATGCACACAGGTGTACACACGGGTATTCACAGACGCGGACTACAGCTTTCTTGGCTGCTGCCTCAAAGCACATTGTGTGCTGTCTATCTTGCGTGCTGCACAATATCGTTTATTATTTAGTAACTATTGATATCTACTGCTAGCTAGTTTATTGTGATGGTGCTTTTTTTTTTTTTTTCTTATGTTGCTCTTTGTTGTTTGCTGTCTCCTCTGTTTTTTTTCTCCATACAGGTGACCCAGGTGTTTTTTTGTTTTTTTTTGTTTGTTTGTTTGTTTGTTTTTTCTCTCTTCCCCCCCTTCTCACCGTCTCTTCTCCCCTTTGGTTTTCTTTCTCTCCCTCCCTCTCTTTCTTTCATTCTTTCCCCCTGTCCTATCCCACAGTCATGTCTGTCCCGTTTGTAGCAACTGAAAATAAAATAAATTCATAATTATAATAAAGGTCAATCAAATGGACCAATATGGCAAGGCCATGATGATCCACTTGGTAAAATAAATCCGCTTGGCATCTTTCTTGGCCTTAAGACAACAATTCTGATGGCTAAAGATCCAAACGGGACACAAAAAACAAAACAAAAAAAACAACAACAAAAGGTAAGCAAATGTCACTTTAATGTTCCTTAATAAAATATATAAATAATAAAGCAGAAGTTACTTAGCAGTGAAGGATCACAATCTGCAAAGCTACCCTCTGTTCACAGATAGAAATAGCTTGTATTTACAAATAACTGCATGAACTACAGTTCTTTACTTCTGCTAATGTGCTTGCAGCCTTAACCACAATCACTTTATTTTCATTTTTTTTCTTTTGATATTTCTCAAACCCTTTGACTAGACAGTTATTAAAACGAGTTTCCAACTTTGCATATCATACCTTGCTTTGTTTCTAAATCCTAAAAACTTCAGTATTTTCCAGGTTTATATAAAAATGTGTGTCAGTGTCATGATGAGGTGATGCTTTGCAAAATATGAGAAGAATCTGCTCGATTTGAAAGAGAACTTCAAGGCAAATAAAATGATGAAAACATCAAAAAGTAAGCAAAGATCACTTTACTGTGTGATTTCAATAACATGACCAGGGGTCTCAAACTTTAATGAGGTGTGAGCCACTGCTGGCACTGTCATCTCATTGGAGGGCCACTTTAGTTTTTTTCTTTTTCTTTTTTTTTCTTTTTTTGTGTACAAAACAAACAAACAAGAAAACACTCACAAACATTTCCGTGAACAGTGTTTTGTTTGTTTTTTAAAGTTGAAATATTGTATAACAAGACAAAACTGCAAACATGAATGCAAGTTGTTTTTTTCCTAACTCTTAACTAACTGAAGCCTTTCATTGAACTATCAAATAAACAAATTGGTCCTCTCTTTCTGGCAGACACGTGGCAGCACTTCTGCTATTGTTTTGAGAGCGTTTATTGGATTAATCCCTGCTTCCCCCTGGACCCTGGAGCCCCGGACCTTTTCCCCCGCCACACTGTATATATATTCTCACCTGGTGTCTCACTGTAAATAAACGCACTTTCTCTTTATCAGGGATACCTGGTCTGCATGCAGTGTTGGGAAGGTTACTTTTAAAATGTATTCCATTACAGAATACAGAATACATGCCCGAAAATGTATTCTGTAATGTATTCCGTTACGTTACTCAATGACAGTAACGTATTCTGAATACTTTGGATTACTTAATATATTATCATGCTTTTTACAACAACGTGAATGTGATTTATTACTATTACTGAAGGTCCGCGACTCCGAACTGTAGTAAAGGGACCTCTGACTAATACGGCGGGGTCCCTGTCGGCTCGTAGCCGAAAAATAGCTTTACTTTGTTGTGTGGGTCAACTTTTCTTGCGAGAGACAGAGAGAGGTGTTGAAAGACTGCTCCAACGGAACTGGGCTCGTCAGGCACTCTTCTTGGCTGAAGTGGTTATTATTATATTTACATGCTTCCAGCTCCCGTTTTTGCTCGATGACAACTCGTACCTTTCCACTCCCCTTTTTCTCCCTCCTCGCGCTCACAGACCCATAACGTGTATGGCAGTCCATTCTCCCTGCAACACGGACTACACTGCCCATGATGCTACATTCTTTAGAGCTATGCTTGTAGCATTCTGCCTGTTAGCTTAGCACAACAACAACAACGAAAAGGCGCTCTCTCACTCAGGGAACACACAGTCGCAGAGAGAGAGAGAGAGAGCGTCGCCCTGTAACCATGGCAACCGTAACGCTGCCGCCTGGAACAACAGAACGTAGCTGTCAAACAAAACCCAAACAGTCCTGACCCGCGACAAAATGAAACAGGAAAGTACCGCAGTGTAATCCATTTATTTCAACAAAGTAACTGTATTCTGAATACCATCTTTTTAAACGGTAACTGTAACGGAATACATAAATATATTTTGTATTTTAAATACGTAACGGCGGTACATGTATTCCGTTACTCCCCAACACTGTCTGCATGTGAGTCCGTTTCAAACATTGTGACATATTGCCTATATATGAAATCATTTTTGGGGTTTTAACCTTTTAAAACCGGTCGGAGCGGGCACGCTCTGATTTGCTTAACTATTTTTAAATCCCAGTAGCACTGCAACCACGTAAGCTAGCGCAATAATTTTTTTTGCATATGAAACTGGAGGAGTTGTACTTACATCTTCTGCCATCAGCTTGTCCTAGGTCACAGTTTCCTTCCACATATAGCTTTGCAAAAACTGCATAAAAAGCGCTTGCAGGAACAAAAACACAATATTCCAGAAACACGCTTTGCCGATCTGATCAGCTAAACCGAAAGTGACGTCATTTTTGCGGAAATGTAATTTTTTTACCATCAGGGCCTCATGAGCCTATACTGGTGTTTTTAAAAGTTGTCTTTGACTTTATGACTTTCTGTGTTGTTTCTGGGATGCTTAGGACTCATATTGCACTGCTGGAAATAGTTTATTTTGATGCATATTCTGGTTTTTTTTTTTGCAAATTTGCACTATAATATTTATTTTCGTTTTTCCTGCAGCATATAAAAATTGGTGTATTTCAAAAATAAAACTATGAAGACACTCAAAATAAATTTCCTGTGGTGGGAAACTATTTTGTGCAACTTTTTTGTATTTACAGTTTTGAGGGATAAGCCTCTTAAATTTCTCTAACTAGAAATATATGTTAAAAAAACAAAAACGATTTTCAATTTTTTTGTAGTTTATTGCACTGTTTTGCAATTTATGTAATTACTATGCACTTAATGCAGACATATTATTAAAATGTGGGCTATAATGGTTGTATTGATGTATATCAACTTGAAATGCTCCCAAAAATGGCTCTACAGCATGTAAAAATATAATATCAGCTCTGGCGGACTTGGTTCTATGGTAGGTCTTAAAGGGTTAAAGAACTTATTTTAACATTGCACTCGACAACAAAAAAGACTTCAAGGGCCAAATTGCATTATATTTCTTCACATCAAGTAGAGGTGACGTGGGCCGCAAGTGGCTGCAAGTTTGTAGCTACCACAATGACTCTGTCACACATCAGTCATGAGAAGAATTTAGTTCCTGTAGAAAGAGAAGAAAGTTATTTTTATATGTAAAGTGTAGAAATTAGTGCACTGAGTGAATTTGCTATTTTATGACATTTGTACACATATGCGTGAGTGTGTATTATTTCATGATACTGTTGAAAAAAACTCACTTGTTCACATCTTCAACCAACTTAAAGAAGTCCAGACGCTTGTCTTTCCTTAGACTACGATGACCTGGATGACTGAGGACCTTCACAGACAGGTGTTCACATTAAACTTAGTAACTTAGTGTGAATGCTGTACAAGGCAAAAATACTTCAACTATATTTTGTTTATTGATTGCATATTTATGATTATTTTATTAATGATCAATGATGTGAAATATAATGAATTATTAATAAAGGTGATACCTGACAGTGCAGTGACATATTTTAGCTCCGTGGCTGGTGCTCTTTGTTTTCTTTTTCTGCTTTTCTGTAATTTAGTTTTATTGTTTTACACCCATTGTGTGTAAACAATGAAAACTTCACAAGAGTGAACTTCTTCATTGATATTTATATTATTTATATTATTTTTATATTATATTTATATGTAAGCATACAAAGGAGTGCAATGAGTGAATCTGCTATTTTATGACACTTGTACACATCTGAGTGATACTGCTGAAGAAAAATTCGGTTGTTCATATTAAACTTGTTGGCTCTTCAGGCCTGGAGTTCGACATCCCTGATTTAAAACAACAGTAACATCTGGTATCAGTTTGTGTCAAAGAAACCTTTACATTGACTCATTTGCCTTGTAATGAACACTAACAAATACTTCATAGGAAAAGTAAAAATTTGAGATGGTTGGTTGTTCTAGTTCAGTCTTTCTTAAAGTGTGGTACGCGTACGCTTACCAGGCTTACCAGCTTGCACCAGGAACTGTCGGAGGAATTCTTGAGTGAAGAGGAATCTGCCGTCATCCATTCCTAGCAAGGACAGCATGCTCTCCGTGACCTCGAGAGCGGTACCATCACCCAGGCCTGAGAGAGAGAGGAGTTTCTTGGCCCACTCTGCATCGGAGAGGGAGTAGCAATGCTGCAGCACCTTGACAGCGGTGTATTTCCCTTGAGATCCTAGACGACTGTCATCACATGGTGGGTGGACAGTGGATCTAGCAAGGCAACCACATGGTGGTATTTCGTGCCATTGGCCAAAATCCCACCAGAGGTGATCTCCCCCAGCCTCACTTGTTGCTTTCTATCTGTCAGGAAGCTGGTGACATGCTGAGCTGGGAGAGTTTGGAGGAGAGAAGTTCAGGCACGATGGTGATAAAAGCCGAAATAAAGTCCACAAACAGGACCCTGGCATAAAAAAAATCAAAATCAAATCACTTTTATTGTCACATCACATGTGCAGGTACATTGGTACAGCACATGTGAGTGAAATTCTTGTGTGCGAGCTTCACAAGCAACAGAGTTGTGCAAATACAATAATGTAAACAAGCAAAATACAAGAATGGCTACATCTGAAACTAATAAATATATGTACAATATATAATAGTATATGCATTTCTGGATGTGTATACTAAATATTTTCCTACGTGTGTGTGTGTGTGTGTGTACACATATTTTACAAATTAAATAGAGTAAACAATAAATAAAATATATAAAAATATACAGAGTTGAGACATGTGCAAAACAGTGGCATTACTGTACAGTATGTAGTGCATAATGTTGAAGTTCCAGTAGTGAAGGTGAGGTGTCTATGACGTGTTCAGCAGTCTGATGGCCTGGTGGAAGAAGCTGTCTCTCAGTCTGCTGGTTCAGGACCGGATGCTGCAGAACCTCCTTCCTGATGGAAGTAGTCTGAACAGTTTATGGCTGGGGTGACTGGAGTCCTTGATGATCCTCCCCGCTTTCCTCAGGCAGCGCTTCCTGTAGATGTCTTGGAGGGAGGGAAGCTCACCTCCAATTATCCGTTCAGAGCACCGCACTACTCGCTGGAGAGCTTTGCAGTTGTAGGCGGTGCTGTTGCCATACCAGGTGGTGATGCATCCAGTGAGGATGCTCTCAATGGCACAGTGATAGAAGGTCCTGAGGATGCGGGGGCTCATGCCGAATCTTTTCAGTCTCCTGAGAAAGAAGAGGCGCTGCTGCGCCTTCTTCACTGTTTTGTTTGTGTGTACTGACCACGTAAGATCCTCAGCCAGATGTACGCCAAGGAACCGGAAGCTGCTCACTCTCTCCACAGCAGCACCGTTGATGGTGATGGGGGTGTGTACTTCTCTGCACCTCCGGAAGTCCACTATCAACTCCTTTGTCTTTGCAACGTTGAGGGTGAGATGGTTGTCTTGACACCAGTGGGTCAGGGCGCTGACCTCCTCCCTGTAAGCCGTCTCATCACCATTGGTGATAAGACCCACCACTGTAGTGTCGTCCGCAAACTTCACAATGATGTTGGAGTTGTTAGTGGCTGTGCAGTCGTAGGTGTAGAGTGAGTACAGGAGAGGGCTCAGTACACACCCCTGTGGAGCACCAGTGTTCAGTGTGATGGGGGATGAGGTGATGCTGCCCAGTCTGACCACTTGGCGTCTGTCAGACAGGAAGCTAAGGATCCAGCTGCAGAGGGAGCTGCTCAGTCCTAGATCCTGCAGTTTCCTGTCCAGCTTTGAGGGAACGATGGTATTGAATGCTGAGCTGTAATCTACAAACAGTATTCTCACATACGTGTCTCTCTTCTCCAGGTGTGACAGGGCAGTATGTAGTGTCAGGGCTACGGCATCATCAGTGGACCTGTTGTGGCGGTATGCAAACTGTAGAGGGTCCAGTGAGTCGGGTAGTGCAGAGCAGATGAAGTCCCTGACCAGCTTCTCGAAGCATTTGCTCACGATGGGGGTCAGGGCTACAGGTTGCCAGTCGTTCAATGAGGAGATGGTGGAGGATTTGGGTACAGGGACGATGGTGGCCATTTTGAAGCAGGCTGGGACTACAGACAGAGAGAGGGAAAGGTTGAAGATGTGTGTAAACACTCCAGCCAGCTGAGCCGCGCATGACTTGAGGACGCGGCCGGGAATCCCGTCCGGACCAGTAGCTTTGCGCGCGTTCACCTTCCTGAAGCACTTCCGCACATCCTCCTCAGACACAGTGTGCGCACTGATGTCATCCGCGGTGCGCACACTGTCCGGTCTCATGGTGTTCGCTGTGTCGAATCTAGCGTAGAATACGTTTAGATCCTCACACAGAGAGGCCGTGGTCTGCGGTGTGCTGGTTTTCCCTCTAAAGTCTGCGATCGTGTTTAGTCCCTGCCACATACTCCGAGGGTTGTCAAACTGTTGCTCCACCCTGTCCCTGTACTCACGTTTGGCTGCTTTGATCGTCTTCCGGAGTTGGTAATGTGCGTGTTTGTAGTCCAATGTGTTCGCGGAGGCAAAGGCGGTGTTCCGTGCCGCGCGAACATCTCCGTTAATCCAGGGTTTTTGATTTGGGAAGGATTTAACTGTTCTGGATGGGACGACATCTTCCACGCATTTCCTGATAAATCCACAGACTGAGTCTGTGTACTCATCAATGTCCCTAGCAGCCACGTGAAACATTTCCCAGTCCGCGTGATCAAAACAGTCCCGCAGCGCAGACTCCGATTGGTCCGTCCAACAGTGCACCGCCCTCCGGGTTGGAGCGTCCTGTTTCAGCTTCTGCCTGTAGGCGGGCAGGAGCAGGATGGAGCGGTGATCTGATTGGCCGAATGGGGCGCGGGGGAGGGCTTTGTACGCATCCCGGAAAGAGGTGTAGCAGTGGTCGAGTAGCCGGTTTCCACGTGTGTTAAAATGGATGTGTTGGTGGAGTTTGGGTGAGACTTTCTTCAGGTTTCCCTTATTAAAGTCTCCGGCTGTGATAAACGCTGCCACTGGGTGTGCGGTTTCCTCACTGCTGATCGCGCTGTACAGTTCCCTGAGTGCTCGGTCAGTGTCGGCTTGTGGGGGAATGTAAACAGCCGTAATAATCACTGCTGTAAATTCCCTCGGTAGCCAGAATGGCCGGCACTTAATCATCAGGTACTCCAGGTCCGGTGAGCAGAAGGATTTGACCGGGTGCACGTTCGCATAATCACACCAGCTGTTGTTGATCATGAAACATACACCACCGCCTCTGCTTTTCCCAGTAAGATCCTGTGACCTGTCGGCGCGATGCACGGAGAACCCCGGTAGTTGTATTGCGGAGTCCGGTACCTTGTCCGATAGCCAGGTGTCTGTGAGGCAGATCACGCAGCAGTCCCGCATCTCTCGCTGGAATGAGATCCGTGCCCGAAGCTCGCACAGCTTGTTCTCCAGAGACTGCACATTAGCCAGTAATAAACTGGGTAACGGTGGTCTGTTAGTGCGCCGTCTCAGTCGAACCAGAACGCCAGATCTTCTCCCTCTGCGTCGGCGTTTGCGGCCTCCAGGGCCAGAGAACAAAGGCGTCTCAGGTGAGATGAATGGGGGGTCTGCAAACGGAGCGTCCGTGTTGCAAAACTTGAACTCCGGAAAGTTATAAGAAAGACCGTCTTTTATGTCCAGTAAGGTTTGTCGGTCGTACACAAGGAGACATGTGCTACTCGCGAAAAAATGAAGGAAAAGTAAAATTAAACACAGAAAAAAGCTGTTGCTTGGGGGAGCTCGCGACGAGGCTGCCATACTCGGCGCCATCTTTAAACAAGTTCCCGGGCAGTCGAGGTGTTGCAGGATGTAATGCAATGAAAGTAATGAGAAAGTGGCCAGGGTGTAACTATTGCAGTGTTTACAGTGTGTTAGATGGAGGAGTTGTACAGGGAGATGGCCACAGGCAGGAATGATTTCCTGTGTCGTTCTGTGGTGCTTTTTGGTAATCTCAGTCTCTCACTGAATGTGCTCCTGTGACTAGCCAGTGCGTCATGGAGTGGGTGGGAGGTAATATCCAACATTGTCTTCATCTTGGACAACATCTGCCTGTCAGACACCATCTTAATGGAGTCCAGCTCCATCCCCACAAATTTACTGGCCTTGTGGATCAGTTAATTTAGTCTGTTGGCATCTCTGACCCTCAATCTGCTGCCCCAGCATGCAACAGCATAGAGGATAGCACGGCCCACAACAGAGATAAAACATCTTTTCACTTCACTTCTGGCCGGAGTCGAGCCGAGAGATCTCAGCCTCTATGACACTGTCTGATGGTCACGTGTTAAAGTCTGTATGCCTTACACAAACATAGACATCATTTCACTGAGCATGATGTTTGGATCCCACTCACAGCACAGAATTTGTTTATAAGTGAAAGCAGAAGTAGAGTTAGCTACTCGGTGTGCCTTAATAGTCAAATTTATTAAAATGACTCAAATGTAGGAAGCAGAAATTTTATCCTGGTAATCCAACAGTCCTGCATCATTTCACCAAGCACATGATGAATCTGTCTCTGTCTCTCTTTCTCATAATGTAAATGACATCTTTCATAACTGGAATATAAAAATCCCTCACATCAGTGGATCATTCATTCAGAGGGAAAGTCAGACTTTTATTTTAATATTCAAATCCTGACCAGGACAAAAAGAGCTCTCTATACTGTATTTCAATATTTACCTGAGAGCTGTCTTCATGAACACGTCGGATAGAGAAGAAATTATCACATGTAAGTTTAAAAACTGTAATATCATTTCATGATTGTGATACAGAGGTGATGTGTAGAGAATATTTAAAATATTTTGTGATGTGTTACAAAAAATAAACTTTTATCTTGCACAACGTTTACTGAAAAGACTTGTGAGCTTAAAATGACAAGAGCTTCCAAGATGAGTAACATTAATGGTTTCATTACCTTCTCCATGAGCTGCTGAATTATTAAAAATGAATTAATTTCTGTTCTGGTTCATAATGTTCACACTATTTTTCTTTATCTAGCTTTCTGTTTAATCCATCTTTTCTTTCCTGACATAAAGTGTGCATCGAAGAAGTTTTGTTCAAATCTTTGTTTCCTTGAGCAATAAAGCATCACTTTCGTCTGTCAGATCAAAGATGCAGTGGAGTCTGTATCTGCTTATTCTGATGGGTAAGTGGATTGTTTTATCAAATATACTGTTTTTAATTTAAATAAAATGACTGTAGATTACTCCTTAATAACTACTTGACATGTTTTTTTTTTTAAATTTCTGTTTAAAAGAAAATCTTATATAATACCTCTGCAGGCACTTTGTTTTATACCTGACATGTATGTGTGTATTTGTACTTATTTGACTGTTACTCTCAGCTCTGCATAAGATTTCCCATGTAATCGGAGCTATTGTATGAATGCAACTGGCAAATAAAGGACTTTAGCTTAGATTCACTCAGTCTTCTCATATGTGCACAATGACAACACTGCAGTCAGAGTCTTATTTATGTGACAGTTTCAACCATATGTTTGATTTGCTAATGTGACTTTTTTGTTTATCATATTTCTGTATTTTAGGTCAGTGTTGCTTCTTTACATGCTGCCTGTATGAGTACCACTTTATTGCAGAAAACAAGAGCTGGTCTGAAGCACAGAGATACTGCAGAGAGAAATATACAGACCTGGCCAAAGTGTTTGACATGACAGACATGAGCAGACTTCGTAACTCCACACAGAATCAAGGAGAAGCCTGGATTGGACTGAACAACAACACAGGTGGAAACAGGACGTGGCGTTGGTCTCTGCCAGGAGTGGAATACATTCAAAATGACAGCAGTTGGAATCAGAATGGAAGATACGGTACTGAACCTGGGCCTGGAAACTGTGGGAGGAAAAGAGACAAGCTGGTAGATGTTTCATGTCACCATCCTATGTGGTTCATCTGCTACGATGGTGAGGAGATATGAATAATATTAAATATTATTGTAATATCATGATATAAAAATATAATGCAATCACATAATTGTGAAGTGAGAAGACAGAGACAGACAGAATTTCAGGAGAGAAATAATTGAGGGATGTCTTTGTGTGTTTGTCTGTTTGTTTCACAGAAATGAAGAAAGACAATAAAACATTGTATTTGATAACAACACCTATGAACTGGACACAGGCTCAGAACTACTGCAGATACCATCACACTGACTTGGCCAGTGGACTCGATCAGGTAGATGGAGAAGAAATGAAGGCTCTGTTCAATGGCGGTGACATGAGTGTGTGGATGGGTCTGTTCAGAGACAGCTGGAGGTGGTCAGATGGGAGTGATTTCTCTTTCAGATACTGGGATATGCAGTTATTCAATGATGAACAAAGCAACAAGACATGTGCTATGACTCTGTTAAACAGATCAGGAAAATGGAGCTCTGATGAATGTGACAAAGAAAAACCCTTCTTCTGTTATGATGGTGAGTTTTTATCAACATGTGTCTGACTGGTTTTCTCTAAAAGGAGGATCACTGGAATCACTGACAAGATCCAACTGAACATGTTGTGTATTTTTCCTCCACCTACATCTGCATGTTTGCTGAATTAATCTCATAAACATGAACACACTTAGTTGACAGTCAGATGACTTTAAATATCTGTGGGATAACTTTCAGCTACTTTTATGTTCAACCAACATTTTAAAGTCTCTGTTGTCTGTAAATATGGAGAGAAGTTGTTTTGGATTCCTAATAGTTTAAAAACACACAAATATTTCAGGATGTTGTCGACCTGTCTGCACAAAGTTCGTTATTGTTATTATACTGGTTTCTACTGAGGGCAGAGTAACACACAAGCTTCATGTAGTTTTTGTTTTTTTAATTGGAACAAAATCAACAGCGCAGAGAGTTTCTCATGTTTACAGCTCACATATATTCAACTCAATGTGTTGTTTTTTTCTTTATGGCAGATAAACTGATCCTGATTGAAGAAAACAAGACCTGGGAGGAGGCCTTGGATTACTGTAGAGAGTCTCACAGGGGACTGGTCTCCATCACTAACCCTTACCAACAGAGATGGGCGGAGGTGAGAGCCAAGAATGCCTCGAGTCCTTTTGTCTGGCTCGGCCTGCGCTACTCCTGCACTCTGGATCTGTGGTTCTGGGTCAATGACAAGGTGGTCTGCTATGAGAAGTGGAGCAGAGATGGAAAGACTGAGGAGTGTGGCAGGGCTGTGGGCATGCAGAGTGGAGGACAGTATGAGTGGGTCAGTCAGAGAGACAATGAGACATATAATTTTGTTTGTTTTAAATAAGATTTCTGATGTGTGTCACTGGCTCTTTTTTCTCTGGCAAGTTCAACTAATAGCAAAACAACAAACAAAAAAAACCAAACATTGTTGTAACCAGCACAATATTGGCAATATCTGATATTCAGTAAAGTAAATATAGTTTCCTTTTGACTGCCTGATTCAGTGATATCATAATTACTTACTTTCTTCATTATTGCTTCATTACTCCATTGTTGCACTTTCATTTTTTGGTTGTCAGAAACAATGTTAGTTTTGGTTTTCATATTTGCTGTTTATTTTTTATCTTTGCAATATTTTTGTCTTTGTGCACTTACACTTATAAACTGGTCTTAATGATAATATTTCTAAATATTAAAATCTAATCCAACAAACCAGAGCATTTATTGTTAGATTTGTATTGTTGATTGTCATTTATGCTTAGAAATATCTACTTATATATGCTTAGAGTTTTATAATTAGTTTAGATTGGTAGAGGTTTGATCCTTAATAGTCCGCAAACTTTGTGTGCATTCCAGAGCACTCTGGGAGCATGGGAGAGGTCGTACCTTGTCTTATTGTTTTATGGTAGGACAAACGTAGCTATATCTGTTTTAGTCTAAGTGCCTTTTGTTGAAATGAACTGCTGGACTTCCAGACTAGCAGGTTTAGGGAAGTCTTTATGGGGTCACACCACACACACACACGCACACACGCACACACACACACACACACACACACACACACACACACAGGCAAGGTACTCTTTGTTTGTATGTAGACGTCATATGTTAATGAACCTATGTATATTCATGTAACCTCAATAAAAGAGCAGTGTTACAGGGGAGCAGATGAGAGCAACTGGGGTCACGCAAAGGAACGGCGTTTGTCCGGTTCTCTCCTGTGCACGAGAGACATGAAGAACTTTGCCTACTCGTGTCTTGCTTTGCTGTGTAATTAAATTATCCTTAACGTTCCAGCGAATAGGTTTATGCTACAAACCTATCATTTAAATTGTAAACTGTCACAAAAACCATGTAACTACTTTTTGTCATAATGATCTCCTGTTTAAAGTGACATGCTGTAAACCGATGATCTGTCTGTCATTATAAATAAATACTCAGTTGCAAGTGTAACAGTCTACACTCCTTACAAGAGTTCTTGGTACATTTATTTATACAGGAAATTCTTTATATTTCGACCCTAATGAAAAAAAGTCATATTCTCAAAAACTGTCAGGGTCCTGGGTCCTCTGACCCAGCGTTTTTAGTTCTTTGTGATTTTTGTATTATTGTACTTGTGTGAGTTATTCTATGGTTTCTAGTTTTGATCCCTTGCCCTTCGTGTCTCTCTGTGCCCCCTCTGTTCTGTGTAAGTTTGTGTCTGCATGTTTGAGTTTCCCTCTGTGTCTTTTGGTTCATCGAGTCCTCTGCCTTACTGATGATGTCTCTGTTTTTCTTAGTTGCTGTCTCCACCGTGTCAAGTTCGTGTCTCTGTGTCATACTTCCTGTTTTACTTTGAAGGTCCATGTCTTATGTGAATGTGTTCAGGTTACGCTTCCTTGTCTCGTCAGTTCTGATTTCCTCCAGCTGTGCTCTCCTTCTGTGTCTCATTCCCCTCGTTACTTCCCAGTGTATTTAAACCCTGTGTTTCTCTGAGTCAGTGTCGTGTCGTCCCTCATGCTGTGTGTTTCTACCTGTAGCTAGTGATGGGTAGATGAAGCTTCATGAAGCACTGAAGCTTTTCATCCAAGTGGTTCACCCCAGCGCAAAGCTTCTTGAAGCTTCATTTGCTCTAGTAGGACACCTACTGGACGGAAAAATATTAGTTTGCATGAATTTGAAGAGTGTGGCCTTTTGCACACAGCCTGTAAATGTCAACAACAAAAGGAGTGTGTAAAACATCTATATTGTAGTGATGCAGTATACTGTGTATATTTATACTGGCAGTATGGAAAATGATCATTTGGAAATGCTTAAAATGGAAATGATCATTTACTGTGAGGTGAGGTGTGGTTGGGGTGTGGACAGTAGTTGTGCTTTTGTAACGTTGAGGTATGGACAGCTACATACTGAGGCGTCAGTCCTGCCCACATTTTATTCAGTAAAAACTAAATTTTCACTGCTTTTATGACCTTTTTAGTGGGGAGAACATAGCTAAGATTTAATGATTTAACAAATCTTTTGAATCCTTTGTCCTCCACAATGCTAAATGGCTGGGAGTCCTCAATCACCATGCAGGTCTTCATCTATTTGAGATTGTTCTCCTGAGGAAAGACAATAAAGACAAAGCACAAATATAAATATCACACGTAACTTATTACAGTTGTATAATATTGTTATATCATTTAGTAACATTACTGCATCCTATATTATCATGGCATTTGATGGCTCACCTGGTCTTGCTCCACAATCGGTGTTCCCCTTATTCTCATGCAAAGCTCTGTATTGCCTAAGCATGGATGAGGTGTTGTTGTTATATTCCAGCTCCCTGGCACATAGCAAACACTTCACCTTGTACAAAAGTAAAGCCGCTTAACATAAATTGTATTGCACCATCAGTATTATGAAAATACATCTTCTGTAGAAATTAACATACCTTGTTGGGAGGAATAAGATCAAAATGTTCCCACACAGGGGAGGACATCCTCCTCTTCGTAGCTGGCTCCATTCTCTCCTGACTTTCTCTCCTCACTCTCATAAACCTCCAAACTCTCACTAACTGCAACTCTCCATCAAACACCCACATTTTGAATGAAGTCTGAGGGGTTTATATCTGTCATAGCTCGCGGCAAAGTTCGAACCACTTCATGAACCAGTCACGTGATACAGCCGGGCAGCGAGGCTTCGGACGTCATCATTTTCAGCTCCTCCCATAAATGAAGCAAGCCTCGATACGCGCATCGCGGAAACGCCCCCTCCATTACTCGACACAAGCTTCGAAGCCTCGATACAGAACGTCACATCACTACCTGTAGCTCCCTGTGTGTTTTGTTAGAGTCTTCCCAGTTTAGATTTAGTAGAGTTTTTGTGTTCAGCAATAAAAGCTGCCATTTTGAGTTCAGTCCTGTCTCCAGTGAGTTTGCGTTTGGTTCCAATTCCTGCCGGCACACAGCCGTACTATGACAAAAACTGCTTCATTGACCTGAGAACTCTTGGCATTATCCAAGTGATCAGTCTCCAACTTGCAATTAAAAATGTCCTTACAGTCCAGGATAGAGCAGAAGAGACCCACTCATCTGTGCCTGATAAAATTTGAATGATTTCCTTTGTATACATCATGAGGAAATTTGAAGCCTAAACCTCTGAGTGTCACATGTCAAGCATTATCATCATGCACTTAGATCAGCGGTTCCCAAACTTTTTTTTTTTTTTGCTGGGCCCCCCTTTGTTTTACAAGAAAAATGTTTGCGTTTGAGTTGTTTATTTCCTGTGTAATAATATTCAACATTGCTTGTCTCTTGCTCTTGACAAAGGCGGTTGCACTTTTGTCCTCTCTTCCTCCCCCTCTCCCTTAGCTGCCCTGCTTAGCCTCTTATGTCCTTTTCTAGTCTCGTGTTCTTTGTATTACTTTTCCCTGGAACACTCTCTCACAGTCTCTTCTCTAAAACCTAAATGAGGAATTATGGATTTGATCAACTGGTCCCTAAATGTAATCCACATGTAAAAGGAACAGTTACATTTCTTCTAAATACACTTTCAGCTACAGTTTATTTGCAGCTATACAAAGAGAAAAATACATGAAAACTCATCATGATACCATCATAAATAAGACCATATAAACATAGTTTTCATTTTAAGCTTTTGTGAGAGATACAGATATTGACGGGGTCGGGTTATGTTAAAAAGTATAAATTGTTATACAGGGAGTGCAGAATTATTAGGCAAATGAGTATTTTGTCCACATCATCCTCTTCATGCATGTTGTCTTACTCCAAGCTGTATAGGCTCGAAAGCCTACTACCAATTAAGCATATTAGGTGATGTGCATCTCTGTAATGAGAAGGGGTGTGGTCTAATGACATCAACACCCGATATCAGGTGTGCATAATTATTAGGCAACGTCCCTTCCTTTGGCAAAATGGGTCAAAAGAAGGACTTGACAGGCTCAGAAAAGTCAAAAATAGTGAGATATCTTGCAGAGGGATGCAGCAGCCTCAAAATTGCAAAGCTTCTGAAGCGTGATCATCGAACAATCAAGCGTTTCATTCAAAATAGTCAACAGGGTCGCAAGAAGCGTGTGGAAAAACCAAGGCGCAAAATAACTGCCCATGAACTGAGAAAAGTCAAGCGTGCAGCTGCCAAGATGCCACTTGCCACCAGTTTGGCCATATTTCAGAGCTGCAACATCACTAGAGTGCCCAAAAGCACAAGGTGTGCAATACTCAGAGACATGGCCAAGGTAAGAAAGGCTGAAAGACGACCACCACTGAACAAGACACACAAGCTGAAACGTCAAGACTGGGCCAAGAAATATCTCAAGACTGATTTTTCTAAGGTTTTATGGACTGATGAAATGAGAGTGAGTCTTGATGGACCAGATGGATGGGCCCGTGGCTGGATTGGTAAAGGGCAGAGAGCTCCAGTCCGACTCAGACACCAGCAAGGTGGAGGTGGAGTACTGGTTTGGGCTGGTATCATCAAAGATGAGCTTGTGGGGCCTTTTCGGGTTGAGGATGGAGTCAAGCTCAACTCCCAGTCCTACTGCCAGTTTCTGGAAGACACCTTCTTCAAGCAGTGGTACAGGAAGAAGTCTGCATCCTTCAAGAAAAACATGATTTTCATGCAGGACAATGCTCCATCACACGCGTCCAAGTACTCCACAGCGTGGCTGGCAAGAAAGGTGAACAAGGTGGCCATGTCATTAGTTTTTCTTCTTCTATACCAGAAGAAGAAAAACTAATGACATGGCCACCTTGTTCACCTGATCTGAACCCCATTGAGAACCTGTGGTCCATCATCAAATGTGAGATTTACAAGGAGGGAAAACAGTACACCTCTCTGAACAGTGTCTGGGAGGCTGTGGTTGCTGCTGCACGCAATGTTGATGGTGAACAGATCAAAACACTGACAGAATCCATGGATGGCAGGCTTTTGAGTGTCCTTGCAAAGAAAGGTGGCTATATTGGTCGCTGATTTGTTTTTGTTTTGTTTTTGAATGTCAGAAATGTATATTTGTGAATGTGGAGATGTTATATTGGTGTCACTGGTAAAAATAAATAATTGAAATGGGTATATATTTGTTTTTTGTTAAGTTGCCTAATAATTATGCACAGTAATAGTCACATGCACACACAGATATCCCCTAAAATAGCTAAAACTAAAAACAAACTGAAAACTACTTCCAAAAACATTCAGCTTTGATATTAATGAGTTTTTTGGGTTCATTGAGAACATGGTTGTTGTTCAATAACAAAATTATTCCTCAAAAATACAACTTGCCAAATAATTCTGCACTCCCTGTATGTTTGGTAATGTACTTGCAGTCTTAACCATAGCCAGTGATCAGTTATTTTCTTTTCTTGTCAATTTTCTCAATCCCTGTGACTAGACAGTAATTACATTTAGTTTTTAGATAACACATCGTAGTTTTTAAATAAAAATGAAATATGTTCTTTAAGTTCCACTAAGCTATTGTTACTCTCTTCACTTTTCTAGTCTTCTACCTGTAAAACTCTAAGAGTGAAACAGCAAATCCTGTTCTTGAAGAGGAATTATTAAAGACTCAAATCTTATAACTAACTGTCATATACACACAATACTTACTGGCTACTAGTATTAACACTCCTTCCTCTCCTATCTCACATGTTACTCATGGGAAGAAAAAATTATGGTGTTGTTGTTGATAGGTTTGTAGCTTGAACCTATCCGCTGGAACGTTGAAGACAATATAATTATACTGCAAAGCAAGACACAAGTAGGCAAGCTTCTTCATGTTTCTCGTGCACGGGAGAGAACCGGACAGGCACCGTTCCTTCGCTTGACCCCAGTTGCTCTCGTCCGTTCTCCCGTACCACTGTTCTTTTATTGAGGTTACATGAATATGCATAAGTTCATTAACATATGACGTCTACATACACACAAAGAGTACCTTGCCTGTGTGTGTGTGTGTGTGTGTGTGTGTGTGTGTGTGTGTGTGTGTGTGTGTGTGTGTGTGTGTGTGTGTGTGTGTGTGTGGACTGCTGATCAAAGGGTCAAACATCCTTGGTCAGGAAGAGGGTAGCCTCCCCCTCACCCTAGATGGTTCATCCTAGATAACACGGTGAGGAAGTCCTGCAGTTCATCTAAACAAAGAGCACTTAGACTAGAACAGACGCAACTACGTTAATCCTACCATAAAACAATAAGACACGGTATGACCTCTCATGCTCCCAAAGTGCTGTCTAATACACACAAAGTTTGCAGACTATCAAGGATCAAAACCTCTACCAATCTACAACTAATTACAAAACTCTAAGCATATATAAGTAAATATTTCTAAGCATAAATGACAATCAACAATACAAATCTAACAGTTGTCATTGCTTTTTGTTTCCTGTAAAGACTATTGAATGCTGAGGGTGCGTGCCTGGTTTCCTGTGTGAGGCACTGGCTATATGGTTTTAACATTATACAGTATATAACTGTACATATACAGATTATTTATAACAGCTACAGGTGGAGACCATCACAAAGTTGTTGGCCAAATCAGATATCTCGCCATCTAGAGTATATCATAATATCAAATCTTTCAGAGAATTAGAACTGGAAGTTTACACATGTCGAAAGGCACTATTAATGTGGAAAGGTGTATATACAGGTTTTAGAGCATGAAGGAATTTTTATGGAGGCTTGGATGAAGCCTGAGTGATGAGGGAGAGGCAGTGACGAAGAGGAGCTGGGTTGCATGAAGGCATCTGCAAGGGAGAATGTCAGATGTCATGTGAAAGTGAGATTTAAAGTAGGCGGAGTGAAGGCTGATTGGGCTGAAGAAGGCTGGCAGAAACATGATTGGACTAGATCGGTGATGTCACAATTAGCTTGACAGCGTTGGAAAGTGAAAGTGACGAGCTCTAGAGAGGGTTGTGCGGTCAGCTGAGCGCACCATCCGCTCCGAGCTCCCTGACCTGCACTCAATCTACAGCAGGCGGTGCTGGACCAAGGCCAGGAAGATCGTGAAGGACCTCAGCCATCCCAACAACAGACTGTTCTCTCTGTTGAGGTCAGGAAAGCGATTCCGCTCCCTGAAGACCAACACAGAGAGACTGAGGAGGAGCTTCTTCCCGCAGGCGATACGGTCTCTCAATCACACCACCACACAGTACTGACCCACACATATGGTTCTTACACACACACTGGACTTTCTGGACTTTGGTTTTGCACAACACTGGTCACTATATTCTTCATTTCCGGTTAATACTTGTACAGCTGCTGTTATTGTGTATATATTTATTTATATTTAGATTTCTTCATACATTCTTATATAGTTCTATATTGTGTATTTTGTTGTACAGTTATTTTATTTTCAACTTTAATTTATATATTTTATCTTATTCTTCCCAGTTAAATTTACCCTTCATTCTAATTTGTGTTGTACAGTTATTTCATTTTTAACCTTAATTTATATTTTATTCCTTCCTAGTTAAATTTACCCTTTTTAATTTTTCATATTTATTTCCTATCTTATTCATAGCCTTTTCCTTTTTTGTTTTCTTTAGGTCACGAGCAGTTGTCCAAGCATTTCACTACATATCGTACTGTGTATGACTGTGTACGTGACAAATAAAAATTTGAATTTGAATTTGAATTTGAATTTAAAGCTTAGATTAGTTGTCAACACCTGGGAAAGCAGACAGATGTAGACTCCGGATCTTCCTCATCGAACTTACACATAAGCTACACCAGCACGATAGAGTAGAAGTCTGAGTTCTGAACCGACATGCATGCAGTCCAGACCTTTTACCTCCTAAAAAGGTTTGGAGCATCATGAAACAATAAATGCAACAACGAAGACCGAGGACTCTTGAGCAGCTAGAATCCTATATCATATTTATATCATATTTTCTCAGTCCCACACATTTACAGACTGTTGTTAAAGGAGGATGGGATGCTACACAGTGGTAAACACGGCCCTGTCCCTACTTTTCTGAGGCTTGTTCGTGTCATCAAACTTAAAATGAGCCAATATTTGTCTTGGTATGGTACATTTTCTCAGTTTAAACATTTGCTATGTTTTGTTCTACTGTGGCGTCGTAGGTTTTATTTATTTCATTTTAGTTTTAATGTGGAAGTTTTGTGTCACTCTACAATATCACAGTTCAGACTCATTTCTAACAATTACTGTTTGTTTGTTAAGTCTTACTTCACTTTACTTTGTTCGGGAACTCTACTGCTATTTCAGTGTGCATCTTAATGTCCAGTCTGTTCTCAGAGACCATTTTCACACAGTGTTACACACAGCACACTTTTGTGTTCAACGTTTAATTGGACCAGAGAATATGAACCTCCTGTCACGCTCAAAAAATAAGGAGTGTCTGCACACCAAGCCTTGCGTGTTTGATGACCTCCATTCATGTGACAAAAAGGAATTTAGCTTCAGATTCCACAGAGTGGCTGACTAAATCTGTCAGATATTTTTAGTGACCATTGAATAGCTTTGACTGGATGATCTGATATCGTCATGCTGGTGTTGTTTCTGGAACAACATAGTAAATGTTGTTTCGGGATCAACATTGCAAGTGACCAATCACATTGTTGTGACGTTATTCTTTGGCGCGCCAAGCCATTCGTGCATTTATGAAATTCCAATGTTGCAAGGACAATATCAATTCTGCTTAGCGTTTATTAAAGGGTTAGGGTCAGGGTCCATTGATCGGCGGACAGAGGCGGTTTCTCGCAGCTTAAGTACAGTTTCTTGTTTTACGGCGATTTTTTCCGAAGTCGCAAAATTATGACATTCTGATTGGTCACTTGCAATTTTGATCCTGGAACAACATTTACTATGTTGATCTGGGAACAACACCAACATGACGATATCAGATCGTGCGCTTTGATTGATGTCATCTAACAGGTTGCATTGGATTTGGATAAGTTTTGAATTGTGATATTTTTACTTCTTTTAAGTACAAGTAGAGTAAAATTTGAGGAAACAAAATGTATATTCACTGCTACTATTTGTATGTCACTTTTAAAAGTTTTAATAAAGATGTTCAGTTTTTTCTGTATTACAGCTTTACTTTTAATGGTGTTTCCAAAACACAGAAGTATATCAGAGAAATGTATTGTAGCTCCACCTTTGTGCATTGGTGGAAAAGTTTCGGGTTTGACTGAAATGAAACTGAAAAACTGACAATGCATTAAAAAGATGCAACAACAGGTGACAGGTCACACAGTGGAGCACCGCTGTCAGGAGCACAGGTAGGCTGCTGGGCAGATAAGTGTGTTTAAGCGTCTTTAATTTAATATTTGTTTTTTTTTGTTCTTTAAAAAAAAAAAAAATCTATATATTATATAACAAATTATAAAAACATCCAGGTTTATTTTTCCGTTAGTAAAATATAAGTGACTTAGAGATTAAAATTCAAGCATTTGACACTAGATTGAATTTAAAAAAAAAAAAAATCTGTGATGCATCTTAACACATGAAAACTTGGAGTTTCATTTAAGACAACATTTCCTAGGATTTTAATCATTGATTCAAGTTTCACTCATAAAACAGAACAAAGAAATATCGAGTAAATCAGCAACTTTTTAATCATCACATTAATTGCTTGTTAACTCACTTTTATTCCTGCATAAACTAAAGAATTAATAATAAATAAATAAGAATTCATTTTACAATGTGAGGTAAAGACTTTGATATTCTTGAGAAAACCTCAATAATCCAGAAATTCCCCATTTGTAAGCACTACTGCAATGGTGGGAAATAAAAGCTCCCTTTCCACAGGACAAACCTCCGGCAGAACCAGTCCTCCAGGCAAGAAGTGCCTCAACCAGTTGGAGAGGTGAGGAGAAAGTGAAAGGAAAATAGAAAGAGAGCGTAAGACAGGACAAAACACAGGCTGCAAAAGAAAAGACAAGTGAATGACATGCTGCAGTGGTATATATGTGTTTAAGAATGTGTTTAAAAGAAAAATCATTGTGCCTTGGGCTTTGCTTAGATGTTATCTAGTCATGTAAATTAAAATACATAACTTTAGACTGCATGTCTAGTGTTTCACAAGTTGTAGAACAGCAAGTTGTTATCATTGATCCTGATCCAGGGTATAGGGTATGTGCACAGCTATGCATGAGTTATGTGTGTAGATAAATGAACTTGGGTTGACTCAAATAAAATATAATAATATCCATTGTCGAACTCTAAAAATAGATTATGCAGACACTGTGAGTATAGTGTGTATTAGAACTGTGATGATTCAATCAGTAACTCAACTTAATTAAAAAACAAATTCTGCATATATGCTTGATAAACATCGTGTTATAACATTATATAGCTAAATGTAGTCTAAATATGCTGTTAGCTACTTCAAGTTGATTGGGATTACTATAAAACCACAAGTTATTTTGATTGTTGCTTTTAATTTTATTTTACTAGGCATTTATTAGTTTATTACTGAAAACTGTTTGAAGCTATAATGTTACAGAAACAGAACTTTCCCTATTTAAATTCCTGTTTTCATCTGGCTCTGTGTGCAAGACTGTAACATGTAATCTGTAACACTAGAGGGTGCCTAATCACTGTCCACACATCTCCAGATTGACATCAAATACTCCATGACTACAATATAAGTGATTTAGAGATTTAAATTCAGACATTTTACAATAGCTGTAATTAAAAAAAATCCTCAAAACTCAAAATTCCCCAAGACATAAAACTTTAGTTCTAGCTCATTTTTTTTTTTATTATATGAATTTGTATTGAATCACCCTCATGGGTGGATCACAGATTACTTATTTAATTCTTCCTCCATTAAGATTGAAAAAATAATGCACAACGAAAAATAATACACTGTAAGTCAAAATCTACTGATCACATTTTCTGGACAGTGCATGTCTTTATACCTGCTTGTTTGTACCTTATCAGTCCCCTACAGATACTCAACTCATCCAACATGGAGCAACACTTCTGTCACTGCGGCCGGTCTTTCACAACTTACCATGGCCTGAGAGTTCACCAGGGAAGGATGGGCTGCACACCAAAGGGAATGAGGATCCCTGAAAGTGGGCAATCTAGTTTCCATCCTATGCCGGCCTTTATGGGATCTCTAATCAGACGAGAGCCTTCGATGGGCATGTGTATGAGTCTGGATTATAGTGAGTCTACCAATGTGTTTGTACAGTGGTCAGTTTGTGTTGCTACAGGGTCGGGGAGTGACTATCTAACTAAAACTCACTGGTTTACAGTGATAATCTATTTTCATGTTTTAGATAATTACTTTTTTTTAGAATATTTGCCCCATATTTGTCAAACTTACATCAATTAAATCTACAGTTTCATCAAACATGATTTCTTTTTTGCCATCTCCTACGATATTTAATATGTACTATGGCTTGGTTTTTACAGTTTCTGCACTGAAAAAACAAAGACAAAAACACATAGCTGATAACTGATCACTGGAGGATTGTCTGATCCTCCAGTCAGACAACCACAGTAATATGCAGAGTTAGATGTTTAAGTTAGTTCATGACAGGAACAAGACTCTGAAGAACAACATGATAACATTGATCTTCTTTTCTTACAGGGGCTCAAGAGAGACAAGACCGAGAGAGAGAACGAGCAAGACAAGAACGAGAGAGACAAGAACGAGAGAGAGAAGAGCGAGAGAGAGAACGAGCAAGACAAGAACGAGAGAGAGAAGAGCGAGAGAGAGAAGAGCGAGACAGACAAGAACGGGAGATACAAGAACGAGAGAGAGAAGAGCGAGAGAGAGAACGAGCAAGACAAGAACGAGAGAGACAAGAACGGGAGAGACAAGAACGAGAGAGACAAGAACGAGAGAGACAAGAACGGGAGAGACAAGAACGAGAGAGACAAGAACGAGAGAGACAAGAACGGGAGAGACAAGAACGAGAGAGAGAACGAGCAAGACAAGAACGAGAGAGACAAGAAAGAGAGAGAGAAGAACGAGAGAGAGAACTAGAGAGGGAAAGGGAGAGAGAACGGGAGAGAGAGAAGGCTAAAAGGCGACAAAAGGTACTGCAGTTTCAACACAGTGAATATACAGTCATTCATTACCAGAGTTTCATCCTCCAAAACTGAAGCACAAGGTAGTACCTCACAGACAATCCTGTCTGATAATTCCATTAGAAAAAGCACAGAGGTGGAGTTCAAATACTCAGATTACTTGAGGTAAAGCCTGAAATAAACACATTAACAGTTAGGTAATGAACTGGCTGTTTGTCTAGCTTCACCAGGAGGTTAACATTTGTGACATGGCTCAGGTAACTAATGCTTTTTTATGACAAACCTGAAAAATGTGTGACTCTAGTACTGGCAAATCCAAACTACGCAGTGACTCATAGAGCTGCTGACATGACTGCTAGTATAAGACTTATAACCTGTATAAACTTTGAGTATTTTAACATTTTCCATTGTCCCTTTTCAAGGAAAGACAAGAAAAGATGAAAGCTGATTTACGGCAGAAAATTGATTCCCGAGACCACAAGATGGCCGAGGTCAAATCATCTGAAATAAACTGCAATGTAAAGACCGCAACATTTTTAAAAAAAAAGAAAATCCTTTATTTTGATATTGCTTTGACGCCGTTACTCTCTTATGGCTATTCAGGGTCGCTTGGATGCCGAATGGCTGGAGATCAACAGTTTCTTCTCAGAGGTGATGAAAATTGCGGAGGATGCTAAAGAGAAAGCATGCCAGACTGTGGACGACAGGTTGGTCCTGTGAGGCATATAGAAGTTAGTCTGTCAGCATCGTTGAAGAACATTTTAACATCGCAAGGATTCTTTGTGCTCCTTTGGTGCATTATGTTTTAATAAAATGGATTCCCACGTGCCCTCTCTGTTATCTTTAGGAGACGGAAAGTGAAAAGAGAAGCACAAGATCTCACCCACAAGCTGCAAAGAGAAATTGATGTGCTCAAAAAAGCCACTGATGACCTAGACAACAACCCAGACTTGGAGGTGAACCTCAAGGATCTGAGATCCATCTACTGGAGCATAAATTCCCTTAAAAGAGGAAAAATTTCATTTACAACATCTGTGCATTTTCAGTGTTATTTCTGATTCATTCAATTTAATCGTGCCTGCTGTAAGCTAACTTTTACCTTTGCACACATGCACAGCTTTCTCCTGTAACAGGCCTGAAAGAATCTGCTAACTGGAAAACTTTATGTGACAACACTTCACTCTTCTTCGGGACACTGCGAGGTACGACTTCAGCCATGATGAAGCAAATTGGCCAGGAAATAGAAAAACTCGCATCCAAAGGTAAGTCTTTTGGTCTCTCATGACTTGTATTAATTTAACTTTAGACATACTGCAGCTTACTCAAATGTGTGTTTCCACAGACCTCGAGAGGATTTCTACATTTGGAGGTGTGTATTTAAAAAAAAAAATTACAGCAGTATAAAAACAATGTTAACAGTGAGTAAAAACAGGGAACAGGTGTGCATGTCACAGTTTGCTGGGCAAGCCGTGCGTAAATTATTAAAGGACCCTTTATGCAGGCAGCTCAGATGCAAGGGAGTTTATTCATCAGATGGTGACACAAACAGATACGACAAGGGTGACCATGGAAACTAAGCAAAACCTAAACTTGGAAAACTAACAGAAACAAACCAGAAGTAGAGATGCAGGGAGATTCAGGGAAACGACTTGGGAAATACACAGACGAACCAGCAACGCACACCAGAAAACACAGAGCTTATATACACAAAGAGGCAATCAGGGAATGAGAAACAGGAAGAGACACAGCTGGGGAAAATTGGAGCTGACGAGACTGACAGATATAAAAACAGAATACAATAACCTGAGACACCGACCTTCAAAATAAAACAGGAACTCACACATACAAAGAAACAGACTTTACACAGAGGGAACACACAGGTAGGGATGACTAACACTAAACTGAAGAAGAACCGAACCAAAACCAATGAGCTAGAAACCACAACCAGAATATATTACAATAATAGAAAACACAAAACGCTGGGTCAAATAACCCAGGACCATGACAGTGCGCCAGATTTTCAAAATAAAAGCCCTGTTTTTTCATAATTTTATTTAAAGGAAAACCAATATGCTTATAAAATAATAACGACATTTTCAAAATTAGACATCAGTTTGATACAGTAAGTCTGATTTTCGGAATAAAAGCCTTTGATTTTAGTTTTAAATATGTTTTTAATTTCTAGAGTTGAATTTGTTCTTTTGCTAAAGTTAAGTAATTTCTAAGCACAATTTAGTATGCACTTCCCCAATCTAGGATATTATTTTCTCATGTAATTTTCTGCGTTTGTTTAGAAAATAATGGCAAAGATCAGTTTAATATTATCCAGAATTTATTTATTATTTTTCACTTGTTATCCTGTTGATCCCGACAGCTGGTGATATAGAGAAACCATATAACACAAGATTTGTTGTTTCTGAACTGGGTGGGCAACCCATCCATCTTTTTCCTAAAATTCAACAAAATGAATTTGTTGCATTTGAATATTGTGAGAATTGAAATCTAGCACAGATATTAGACAAATAACATTAAAAAACATTAACAATAAAACAAATTAAAGCCCTAGCTGGCTAAGCAACCTGCTTTATTTAGTAAGTCTTCTCTGTTACGGTGAGGTCTGGAAAGGTCAGTCTGATTGGACTCCATCAATACTTAGTGCCATATTTTGGTGTGATGGAGCCCTTCAACAAAAATACTGATTAAAAAAAGGAATAAAGAGTGATTTTTATGTGTTGACCTATGTGTGATGTTTATAGATCTACTTACCACATGGTTCAGTTTTTTTAATTAAGTGTATTCTTTTGACTGTAGTGGACGTGAAGCTGGACCCGACTTCTGCACACTCAAGTCTTGTAATTTCTGATAATGGTAAAGAAGTGAGAAAAGGTGGAAAAACAGCAAAAGATCCTAATTCTCCCCAGAGGTCTGGTATATTTGGAAGTGTCCTGGGGCTCAACAGGCTGAAATCAGGGAAATCATACTGGGAGGTGGAAGTCAGCAACAAGACCGGGTGGGATCTGGGTGTGGCCAGATGTGATGCTTACCGCAAGGGGAAATTTTTAGTGACCCCTGACAAAGGTTACTGGGTTACTGCACATTGTGGAGACAAAAAATACGCAACCCGGACAATACCGCCCGTGTACCTTTCATTTAAAGTGAAACCTCGGAAAGTCGGGGTGTTTGTAGATTATGAAGAAGGTCTCGTGTCCTTTTATGATGTGATGTCTCAGTCTCACATCTACTCATTTACTGAGTGTTCGTTTGGTGGTGAGATCCTCCCGTACTTCAGTCTCCATCTGAAACCAGATGAGAAAAACAGCGATCCTTTGATTATATCTGCTATGGAAAAGCAGTAGTAATCACATGCACTGGTTTTGGAGCAGTGAATGCATCAGTTATAGGCATTATATATATTAAAGTGGGAATTTGATTGCCTGGGTTTCCATGTTCTTTTTCTTATAATGACAACATGAATCAATGAAGGTACAATAAAGGCATGGGTTTTAGAATTTTCTTTTATGCACTATATAGCAATGCTAGCAATGCAAATGTATACATATTATGGGGATGCACTCTAAATACTGTTAATTATGATTATGTGCAAAGGGATGATTTAATAAGGATTCTTCTCTTGTTATTGGTTGTGTTCACATAAACCAGAGTTTCCCAACCTTTTGGAACCACAGCACATATTTCACATTAGAAAAATCACAAAATCCACCACTATTGACACCCTACCATATCTAGGTGTGTGTCAACATGTTCAGGTTGGCACGTTAAGCATGTTGTTTCCAGAGCTGCACCTTTCAACCAAATCCCGTATATTTTACTTGTGAGCAATTTGTTATTTATGCCTTATATTTGTGTGTTCAGGTCAATCAGATGTTCAAATATATCTGCCAGGTACAGCAGTCTTATAGAGATTGACACACCACGTGACTTTCGCGCATTGCATGCCGGGAACTCGTGGCAAAACAATCCAAGTACCGCATCAAATGCAAGCATTTGCAGCACCGCAAAACGTTCATTCTTCGGTTCCAATAAATTCTTGCTTTTTCTTTGCCCCCCAAAAAGGAATGTACAAAATGAAGGAGAACAATGCCGGTCCGTACAAAGACAGACTTGATGAAAAGTCAAAGAAAAGATACGGGGAAAAAAATCAAACCAGTGAAAGGGTCAGACCCTTACAAGCACACAGAGGGACAAAATACATTAGCGTGCTGCCCAACTTTCACCACGCTCATATTTATAATTATACGGTTCTTGGAGTGACTGCATACACTCGTGAAGTTTAGTAACTTCAGGTCACTGCAACAAGCCCAGGTACAGTTCACCGACGGATGGGTGCAGGACCTTGAAATGCACCGTGTAGAAAGTAAAGACCATCGTACATATCATAAGTTTACCAGTCTCACAAATCGTCTTCATAAATACACATTCGTTAACCGTTTATTAATAGGACCTTTGAGCTCAATGGTAATTAATTAGTAGTGGAAATAATTTCTGGTAGCATCACAGAAATGTAGCAGTGACAATAATACTGTATGCTGTAATCGTACTGGGCAATTAGTGATACAAAACAACTGTTTTATCCTGTGAATAAAAGTATATGTTTTTGTCAATGTACCATGGCAATAACAGAAGCGAAACGTAATATTGTGTCAGGACAATTCACTATTTATGCACAATAAACAAACAAGCATAGCGCGACAATTTCTGTTCAGCGCCAGACTTGCTTGTAACCTATATCACCAATTATGTTAAGAAAAGTGACGCATTAACTACAACAGCAGGCTGACCTTTGTGGAAATGCTTGGAGCAGACTAACCTGTGAGCTGGAGTGTTCTGGGACGTTATATTTGATCTTTGAATGGCTGCAATCCAGTTGCCTCTTTGTTACTTCGGAAACATGGCTCGAACAATTTCTCTTCAACGACGTAATCCGATAACAACCGATCTCTTTACCCGTCGGCTTTCCGTGGCTGTCATGCGACCGGCTATTGCAGTTAATAATACAACAGCTTCTTGCCATTTTTTGTGTTTCTTTTTATCGCTGCATAACTGATTTCAATTGAAAGCCTGCGTGCGCTAGTACCTCTTGCCACGAGTTCCCAGAATTCTTTGCGGTTTTACCCCTGAGTGACGTCACATTTTCAATCTCTATACACCACTGGTCCCTTGAGAGTAACTTGACGTCCTTCTGATTTGTGAAAAACACTTTAAGTTCCTCCTGCAGTCTTGGCAACAAGTACTTCCGGGTGCAGAAAACAATGCATGGCAATGACATCTAGATGTTCCTCTTTCACTCCGTTTACAAATCCTTTAGTGTGCCCGAGCATGGCAGCTGCTCCATTGGTGCAAACATGTATGCATTTTTGCAATTCAGCAACTTGTTAGCTTTAAGTGCTTTATTGCTCTTATTGGTGGTTTTCCTCATTAAAGCTGCCTGCGTCTCAGTATGTTCATGCTTGAAGTGATGGGTGTTTTGTCTGGAGATGGTGTTTAAGTTTTCTTGGAACCGTGGCACTGTTTGACTTCCCTGCGCACCAGGCGTAGCAGAATGGGCTCAGTTTGGTTCTCCAGTGTATGACAATCCAAAGGCAAGATAATGTTAACTGTATTGTCATGTGTTTACTTTTTATTTTGCTTTCTTCCACTATTAAAGCCAGGGCCATCTGGGTTGGAAATCTCTCTAGGACCCAGGCCAGATTGATGCTTTTTGTTTTCAGTTATTTAGTAATCGCTATTCCCTGCAGTGTTGTCATATTCGCAGCTCGACTTTGTACTTTTGTATTTCTTCTTCATCTTCATCTTGCTGGTGGTAAGGGCAGTACAATTAAGTGGATCTGGTGGATGAGAATGTAACTGTTGTGCCTGTCACAACACGCCACTTGCTAAGAGTATCAATCAGGTGAAATTGGATAATCTTCCACGGCATACTCAATGATTTCTAATGGCATACTTATATTCCGTGTTTGGGAAAAGCTGATTTTAACCACTACCTCAAGCATTTAGTCTACAAGATGCTTATTTCTACAGACCCTCCTTGTTACTCCACACATCTGTTAAACAATTTGTCTAACTGGGCAGTTTAGATACTGTAAACTGATGTCTACATTTTTCAACTGTAGTCTACATGAGTCACTTTAAATAATCCATTTACAGCATAAGAAATATGTTTTACACAGATACACACAAGAAACAAACAAACTTCTATCTAGGGAATATTTTTTAATATTTTAACTGTGTTTGCAATGAAAAAAGAATGAAATATGTTTAAGATTTTAGTTTTATTTATTTTGTAGTTTGAATAAATCCAAACCTTAATGAAACCAGCTGTATATTGTCTCCTTTACTCTTCCTTCAGCCCTAGGAGTGCAGGGATTTTAGAGAAGCAAGTTTGCAGCTGACATTAGCAAAAAAAAAAAAAAGAAATTACATTTTACATTAGCTACATTTTTAAGTGCAATAAAAGTTAATAAGCTACAGCACACTGTGGTTTAGCTATGTCTGAATTCAAAAGGCTTTAAAAGCCACCTGATTTTTCAGATTTTTTTTTGGAGCTTGACTCTTTCTTAGAATAACAGTGAGGAACCCTACAATCTGTTTCATTTCTTCATTTCACCCATGCAAGCAAAGTTTAGAAAACACTTCCTGTGAAAGTGAATTGGCCAGACACTTTTTAGCACTCACTAATGTTAAGAGAAAATTTTAGACTAGTAACATTAATGCTATATTTTTCCGTGAAGCTCTGCCTTACAGTGACATTAGCTCCACGTTCTTAGTCACTGTAGTGCTGTGAGACCAATACAGAAGCTGCTGCTGAGCTCTGTGTTATTATAATCATTTTACCTCAGATGTGTGCAACATCAGCATCCGCTATATTGAAATTAAAATAAAAGGTTTTAGCAGGTCTGCTGTGTGTCCTGCTCATGCCTGGGTAACTCACCCCTCCAAACTCTCCTCTCTCAGCATGGCAGTTGAGCGCTCCTCTTACACATTTTCAAAGCAGAAATTGGGTTAATGACAGGGCCAGTATGATTAAAAAAGCTGACCTAAACCACATAAATCATGAAGCATAACAGTTGTTGGCACCTCAGATTTAGAGATCAGAATCCACAGTTATACTTTTTATACCAGCAGAAAGAAACTGATGTTTCAGTCGGTGGCTTTCCTCAGTGTTTCGGAGACATTTGTGATTTGACCACAGAATCAATAGATCACAAGGTTTGTTTGTTTGATTGTTTGTTTTAACTACACCTCAGAGTGCACCGTATGCTTAGTGTTAGAAGTGGTTATGTAAGCATATCTTACATTATTAGCAAAGACTCATTACATTAATAATTATTATAAAAACTGTTATTAGTGAAGGATATGCCTGAAGGGAAACTTTGAAGTATCTCCTTAAAAATGGCAAGACAACCAGAAAACCACAAGTAACAAGAGGTGGATTTACATTTGGAGCCTTTAGGTCATTTCTATTTACAGTAGTGGTTTTTATTTAATGACCAGTGAGTGAAAGGACACTAAGATAGAGTCTTAACTCAAGGTGAGCTTTGAATGTTGACTGGAAATCCAAAAATCTGAAGACATCACAAAAGTCCACAAGAGCAACGGGAGCAGAGTGTAGACAAAATATAATTGTATTGTATAAATGTAATATATTTACAACGTAAAGGCGAGGCATTTGCACACACCGAGACTAATGAGAGGAAGTGGAGGCAGCTGGTTGAGAGGCAACAGGTGGCAAAGCGAGACAAAGGAAGCAAGACTAAAGACTACCAAAATAACACAAAAGTAACTAAGCAAAGAGACAAAGCATATAACATGCAAACATGTGCAAACTCAGTTGGAAAGAGAATACAGTCATGTGTCAGAATATAAAAGAGACCAAGAATAACTTTTGCAGGTGTTAGGCAAGAAGATGAAGCAACACCAACAAAGAAGAAGAGAGAGAGAGAATAAGATGAGGTTTAGATGTAATTTCCCTTTCCCAAATAAATATTGTTTCATTTTTTTGTATCTGAGCACACATTTACTTTGTAGTCTTACACTTACACCTACACTTCAGGTGAAATTACTGAGTTTTACTAAAGAATGATTTGTGTTGCACTTACATGTAGTACTGCAAATGCTATGCAGGTAAACAACTCTACACTAAACGGAGAAACGGGATATTTGCACACACTGGAATTTGTGACATGGAATCAGTTTTGAGATGAGAAAATGTGATTTTGAGGGTTGTTGAGTATTTTTTGTGCTGTGTAGGGTTTTGATAAAGCGGTTCACTCTTTTCAGTTGTGTTTTGTAGAGTTTTGAAAAACTGAACCACAGTTTCTTGAAATGCGTTTACATGTTTCGTGTAAAAGGGAACAGCCAGCTGATTTGTCATTTAATGCTTGTAAATGTTTATAGTCCTCAACAAGTTTGGATTATTTTTTACACTCTTTTTGTGCATTTTTTAATAAAGATAAACATGAATTATTATTATTATTAGTCAGTTTGGTTAAATATGTCAGCACTGGTATGTCTACAATACTATTAGTTAGTCTCCTCGAGGTCTGGTGCAGTAGTAATCTGAGAAAAATCAAACAGGTTCGGGTTCATTTATTCATAACCTGAAATCACTCCATCTGCACTGCACTTCTTTTTGATGATGCACTTTTTTATGCTTCCTTTTTCTTTGCCTTTGACTGTTTTGATTCCTGTTATTTGGAGAAAGATGATTGGTTACAACTAAAAGATAAAAAGAGGAAGCAAGTAAAGGATGTTGCAGTACTTCTAACCCACCAGAGCACCAGGTGATATCAGTCCTCCACAGCAACAAGGAAAGGTAAGATGACTTTTCTGTCTCCTGGCTCGTATTTTCCTATACAGTTAATGATATTGAAATTTCATTTATCAGATGAAATTGTGTAATTTTGCAATCTTGTGTACTCACGTTTTTTCTTGATATAAGAGTCGTATTGAGATGTTAAAGGAATAACACAGATTAGTGGCACTCTGCACATGATCCTACTCTACAGTAATATAAGAGTTACCAAACACTAATGTACAATATTGCAATGTGATGTTAAAACGTATATGATATGTTGATTTTGTTTCTGGATGCTGGTTTTTTTTATTTTTATTTGAATGCACAGCATATTCATTATTTTAAATGATTTGTTGAGTGTTTCCTTTTAAAATATGTTAGCTAATCAGTATTGCCTTCTCTGTCTGTGTAGGTTCGGAGTCATCCAGGTCAGTGCAGCGGAAGTACCTTCAATTAAAGGCAACTGGACTTCTTTAAGTTTCTTGAAGTCAAAGTCAAATGTATTTATAAAGCACATATATTAAAAAAAACAACTGTTTACAGGTGCAATAAATTTAAAATAATGCAAATATTGCAAATATTAAGTCATGTTAAAAATAAAAACTATACTGTATTTTTTCAGATTTATTTTACAGTGCATTTTGGGACAAACTTGTAACTGAAGAAGCCTCTGAGGGTGACATATCTTCCAAGTCCAAGTCCTGTTGCTTTCTTTTCAACCTCATGAGATTGTCGCCTTCTCTCCTTTTAACTGCAGATAAAATGAGATTCATTGTCTTGATCACCATCATCGTCACTGTAGCCCTTATTGATGGGGGCAGCAGCATGACCGCGGGGCCTTCATCACCGTGTCAGGACAAAAGTCCAAAAAGTCATTATGAAGAATTTGTAAGCAGACACATCCTTCAAGAGGAATTTGACAGAAATTCCCTAGATGCTTGGAAAAGGTAAATTAAAAGTAAATAATTCAAAAATGGTTAGTTTTATTGTGTGCAATAGGAAACAACCTTTAAAGTAAAAGCTTACAGGCTTCAGAGGGTTACGTGCTGCTACACCACATGGTGCTGCTTTATCAGCATCTTCATGTGATGTCATTAAACTCAGCATTTTATGTGTGGAATTATTTTACAAATAAGAGAACAGATAATAATATTATTATTATATTATTATCTCTATGTACTGAAATATTGATCTATTAATGCAGGTATTTGAAAAAAGAACACCTCTGGTGCAGAACTAAAGTGCAATCGTTCCTCAATAAAAGTGATCTGGAGACCGTGAACAGAATCTGCAGCAAAGACGGGCGACGCTTAAGCAAGACGGATAACTATGCAGGGAACTTGTGCATCAGCAACTCAGAAATGCTGATATATGACATCGCATCCAGGAAAAGGAACAAGGATTGTAAAATTAAAATTGGTGCAAAGAAAAGGGTTGTGATTGTGGCATGCGACAAGGTTGGAAACCAATGTCTCCCTGTTCATTTTCAGAAATATGAACACCAGAGAGCAAGCAATATATCCTGCAGTCCTGCAAGGAATTTCAGTATTGTGGTAGAATAGCTTTCAACTGATTAATTTCTAAATTCAGCAACTTTGCATTGTGTTAGTGCTTTAACCCTTTTTTTACCAAGTACTTATTTGGTAATTTTGTCTGTAAAGGGGTCTTAAATCATACTATATGTGAATGCTTTTGCCATTCTTTTTTTTCAGAATAACCTCAACTTTCAATATCTGGCAGTCATTCTACATCACTGTATTGTTATGGCAATGCAACAACAGTTTACGTGGGGAAAAAATAAATTAAAAAAGGATCAGATTTCGAGTTAAGTGAAAACTGATATTCAACACGAACAAAATGTAACACAACATCAAGTTTAAATATGAACTGTACTAAATATAATGTATAAAAAAGTGTTTACACCTAGATCACTTCTCTCAAGCTCAAAGAGTTGATGAGTTACAGTAGTACAAAGCTCACGTGGTAAATTCTAGGCAGAGTTGAGTTTTCTTTCTGTGTTCAGATAGCATTAGCTTTAGCATCAGCTTTTCTTTTTTTGAAACCATTCACATTTTTTCCATAGCATAAACGATGACACAGTTACAGTCATTTAAATAGGGCTTGGAAAATGGGCCCGTCAGCTGGCTAATGGTGAATAAAGGGTTATTGAATTTTTCTTTAGTTTTCTTTTGATCCATTATTGAAAAAAGAATCATAGAGAGTTTGATAACAAATGCAGCATCCAAATTTCTAGTATTTAATCTGTGTAAGAAACATCTGTTTAATGAGTACTTCTAACTAGCTGTATAATATTTGGATTTTAGAACTACTAAGTTTGTAGTTGTGTTTTTGATAGTAAGACCACTCCCACTTGTATCATTCAAAATAAAAACTGATGTTTTTTTTTAATTTGTATCCACAAAAACAGAATGGTGTAACTTTGTTCCTGTTTATTAGATAAAGTAGTGTAGCACAGCAACACAGTCTTGATTTTGGTTTGCTTAATTAAACTTAATTTACATCCATATTTGTTTATAATCACAAAACTCTGCTTTAGTGGCAATAAGTACTTGAAAAAAAAAACATAGTTACAATCTTCTCTTGTATGTTTAAGTCATAAAAGTTATAAAGTGTTTTATGTTATTGGGCATTTATGTGGACTACTTCATGGTAAGCAAAGACTAGCTGATGTCTGCTGTGCTTCCTATTTTTCTGCATTATGCTTCAGCCACAGTGACCCAGATTTTAAATGTCACATACATATAGTACACATATAGTACAAGAGTGTACTTCTTCAAATACA
Organism: Mchenga conophoros; assembly: GCF_057382185.1. Taxonomy (NCBI): domain Eukaryota; kingdom Metazoa; phylum Chordata; class Actinopteri; order Cichliformes; family Cichlidae; genus Mchenga; species Mchenga conophoros. The sequence continues at coordinate 60,394,480 of NC_140528.1, read as the reverse complement.
CAAATAACACTTGGGATGTTAGCCACAGTCAACTTGTGTTAGGAAATGGTCATATGTTTCCCTTCACACTAATTTACTGGTAATGAACGAATAAGAAAGTTATTTTGTTTTGTTTTTTGTTGCCCTCTCGAGGCTGTTACTGTACTGATAACTCCCTGAAAAGCCTTCAATCTCCTCCTGAGTTGCCTGGTGGTTTGCCAGAATCTCTTTGAGGCAGAATCTCTTTGAGGCTGGGTACTCTGAACCGCCACTAAGTGCATAAGCACAGACGACAGTCAGGACCCGTTCCCCGATCCAGAGAAACCCTAACATACAGGCAGCAAGCCAAGGGGATACCAGAATACCTGCCTCAACTCCAGACTGAGACAGAGTCCAGCCCCTCTCCAGGAGACTGTTTCAAGAGCCCAAGGGATGCGTTGAGGTGAGCCTGACTATATCTAGCCGGTACCTCTCAACCTCACGCATTAACTCAGGCTCCTTCCCCACCAGAGAGGTGACATTCCATGTCACAATTGCCAGTCTTGGTAGCTGGGGATCGGTCTGCCAGGACCTCCGCACCTGGCCGCCGCCCAGCTCGCAATGCACTGGACCCCTAAGGTGCCTCCTCCGGGTGGTGGGCTTGCAGGAAGATGGCCCCATGTCCCTATTTCAGGCTGTGCCCAGCTGGGCCCCATGGACTAAGGCCCGTCCACCAGACGCTCGCTCTCGGGCACCCTCCCTGGGCCTGGCTCCAGGACGGAGCCCTGGTAACCCTATCCCAGGCAAAAGCCCCCAGACAACATTGCTTCTAGGATCCCTGGGACATACAGTGGACAGCAAAAGTATTCGGCCCCCTTGAACTTTTCCACATTTTGTCACATTACAGCCACAAACATGAATCAATTTTATTGGAATTCCACTTGAAAGACCAATACAAAGTGGTGTACACGTGAGAAGTGGAACGAAAATCATACATGATTCCAAACATTTTTTACAAATAAATAATTGCAAAGTGGGGTGTGCGTAATTATTCAGCCCCCTGAGTCAATACTTTGTAGAATCACCTTTTGCTGCAATTACAGCTGCCAATCTTTTAGGGTATGTCTCTACCAGCTTTGCACATCTAGAGACTGAAATTCTTGCCCATTCTTCTTTGCAGAACAGCTCCAGCTCAGTCAGATTAGATGGACAGCGTTTGTGAACAGCAGTTTTCAGATCTTGCCACAGATTCTCGATTGGATTTAGATCTGGACTTTGACTGGGCCATTCTAACACATGGATATGTTTTGTTTTAAACCATTCCATTGTTGCCCTGGCTTTATGTTTAGGGTCGTTGTCCTGCTGGAAGGTGAACCTCCGCCCCAGTCTCAAGTCTTTTGCAGACTCCAAGAGGTTTTCTTCCAGGATTGCCCTGTATTTGGCTCCATCCACCTTCCCATCAACTCTGTCTCTGCTGAAGAGAAGCACCCCCAGAGCATGATGCTGCCACCACCATATTTGACAGAGGGGATGGTGTGTTCAGAGTGATATGCAGTGTTAGTTTTCCAGCCTCTTGGCTGCATTTCTGATCAGCGCTCTCCTTGTTCGGCCTGTGAGTTTAGGTGGATGGCCTTGTCTTGGTAGGTTTACAGTTGTGCCATACATAGTTAGTTTTGGTTTTTTTGGGTTTTTTTTTTTGTTAATTTATGTTGTAATTTATGTTAGGTCAGTCTGTCTTGTCTCTGCTAGCCAGCTAACTAGGCCTCTTAGTTAGCTAGTTTAGTGTTTTCTGTTAATTTATGTTGTAAATTTATGTTGCATGTAGCACCTTGGTTCCTGGAGGAACGTTGTTTCGCCTCACTGTGTATTGTTAAACTGTATATGGTTGAAGTGACAATAAAGCCAACTTGACTTGACTTGACTTGACTACTCCTTCCATTTCTGAATGATCGCTTGAACAGTGCTCCATGGGATGTTCAAGGCTTGGGAAATCTTTTTGTAGCCTAAGCCTGCTTTAAATTTCTCAATAACTTTATCCCTCACCTTAGTGATGTGTCCTGTGTGTCGAAGCTTCGAATCGCGCGTCGGGTAATCGCGGGGGCGTTTTTCTGAAGCGCGTATCGAGGCTTGCGTTGTTTACGTATGCAGTGACGTTCGAGGCCCCGCGGGCAGTCCGTACCACGTGACTGATTCGGGAACTGGTTCACCGGTTCGCGCCAGATTCGAAATAAAATGGGCAGAAAAACACAGCTGATTCCCCCATCACATCGTGTTGTGGAATTGGATTACGTACGTGTTACATAGCTACATGAGCATTTCCTCCCTCGATGGAACCAGCAAGGAAAAGAAAATTTTCCCCTGTCTGGCAACATTTTGATGTCATCTCTCCTAATAAGGTATACACACTGTAATAAAGAAATGATAAGTACCATAATATAAATAAATGACACCACAGATCCTATAATCAGATTTCTGTGTTGTGGTTCATTAAAAGGTGAAATGTTTGCTGTGCTCTAAAGAACTTGCATACAGCAACAACACCTCATCTATGCTGAGGCATTACAGAGCCCTGCATGAGAACAAGGAGACTGACCAAGGTGGACCAAGCTCAGGTGAGTTTTTGTAGGTTTTAAGGATACAGTCATTTGATACATTTATATTCCCCATGTCATTCACTTATATTTGGGTTGTAATTACTGATATCTGTAATTTCTTAATGTTTTTTTGTTGTATTAGGGGAGAGGAATGATGTGGATGAGGCCTTGGTCAACATGGTGATAGAGGATTCCCAGCCCTTCACTATTGTGGAGGACAGTGGGTTTAGGAAGCTTGTTGAAGTTTTGAACCCTAACTATGTTCTCCCCACAAGGCAGGTGTGTATCTTAAAATATGAAGCATGTTTCCATTTGGCCTTTATTTCCATATTAAGTACTGTACCTTCTTTTGTTTAGGCTTTGAAAGCTATGGTGGACCAAAGATACAAAGAGTCCAAACAAAAAGAAAAACTGACTGTGGCCAAGGCGTCTGCAGTTAGTTTGACATCTGATATGTGGACCTCCATTAACACAGAGGCTTACCTAGCCGTCACCTGCCATTTCATCGATTCTAACACTGCATTGCATTCTGTAGTGTTAGGTGTTCAGCACTTCCCTCAAGCACATACTGCTGTCAATTTGTCACGAGTAACAGCAGCGCTCATGTCAGAGTGGGGCATTACAGACAAAGTTACTTGTTATGTGACTGATGGAGCAGCAAACATGGGTGCCTGTGCTAAGGAGCTTCGTTTGCGTCACAGTAATTGTGTGGCACATACATTAAACCTAATGGTCAAAAAAGCTCTTGAGCAACACACGACGCTGTCTGACATCCGGACTACCTGTAGGAGGATAGTGGGATATTTCAAGAGCAGTACAATTGCTAAGGTTTGTTCCATTATTTCATTGCTGCTTTAAGGTGCTGCTGCAGTAACACAGCTTGAATTAATCAGTTTGTGTTGGCTGTTTTTCTAGGAGAGGCTGACAGAGGTGCAGGAGCAAATGGGCCGACCTGCACTGAAGTTAATTCAAGAGGTGGATACACGTTGGAACAGCACATTCCAAATGCTTCAACGTGTTCATGAACTCAGGGAACCTATTGGAGCATCGTTAGCTGGCCTGCACACTGATATTTGCCCACTATCCTCTGAACAGTATGAGCTTATGGCAGAATGTCTTAAAATACTCTCCCCATTTAATGATGCCACCACTGAGGTGTCAGAGGAAAAGCGAGTGTCTGGATCCAAAGTAATTCCACTTTTAACAATGTTACACCATGCACTAAATGAAGAGGGAATGGGAGTTGTCCTAACTCCAGAGAGCTCCACCATGGTTGAGTGTCTAAGGAGACAATTGAAGGAGAAGCTCTACACATTGCAGTCAATGAGCATCATGTCACTGGCAACATTGCTGGATCCAAGGTTCAAAAAAATAGGCTTCTTTAGCCCAAATAAAGCAATGGATGCTGAGAAGAGACTCATTTTTGAATGTGCTGCTATTTTGCGGCACGTGGCCTTCTCATCAACAGCCTCATCAGCAGCAGCCTCATCATCAAAAGCTTCTCAGCCTGTGATTCAAGGTATATGAGCACATTTCGATTACTATATTGTATTTAGTTACTTACATTCTGTTTGTTTCAGGTAGCAAACTGTGGCATCGTTTGGAAACCACTGTTCTGGAGACAAAGACCCCAAATGCTACTGCTGATGCAACAGCTGAAGTACAGACATACCTCCATGAACCAAATATCGGCAGACTGGAGAATCCGCTGGAGTACTGGGCTGGACACAAATTTCTTTATCCAAACTTGTATAAACTTGCTGTGGTTTTTCTTGCAACCCCTGCTTCATCTGTGCCCTGTGAGAGGATATTTTCAAAAGCAGGAGAAATCCTCTCAAAAAAGAGGAACCGTCTTAAGCCCAGCACTGTGGAAAAGCTGCTATTTTTGAATAAAAACAAATGACAACTTTTCCCTAGTGTCATGAGCACTGTTATAACGTCACAAGCACATTCACATCACAACTCCCTCCCTTTTTGTTTCCATGTACATTCCTGTGTTAAGCTGCCAAGTTATTATACACAAACATTGATTAAATTAATATAATATAAAATTAGTATAATATTAAATATAACTAATATTTAGAGTTCAGTTATTGGTGTCATGAACAATAGTAATTCCTTTATTCATTCAACTTGAAGTGCCACACACTAGTTTGTGTCATTATTGAGATGTACATAAGCATGATTACGCAGTTACACAATCATCCCAAAAACTGTGTACTGATAGTTTCCACTTTCTCTTTTGTATCAGACATACTGAGACAATATTCGGGATAAATAACCATGGAAAACAATTTATTTATTCAGTTTAGCAGTTTACACGTCACATCATTATAATCACAGAGCCTGTTTCACTTGAATCGTCCACTTGATGGCGCAGTAGAGCAAATGAATCATCACAATGCTTCGAACCATGAGTCGACCAGTTGGATGGGAAGCTTCAGTTCATCATGAGGCTTCATCTCACCATCACTAGCTCACCTGTCTGGTGTGTTCTTTGGACTTCATGGTGTTGTTGCTCCCAATATTCTCTTAGACAACCTCTGAGGCCGTCACAGAGCAGCTGTATTTGTACTGACATTAGATTACACACAGGTGCACTCTATTTAGTCATTAGCACTCATCAGGCAATATCTATGGGCAACTGACTGCACTCAGACCAAAAGGGCCTGAATACTTACGCACACCCCACTTTGCAGTTATTTATTTGTAAAAAATGTTTGGGACCATGTATGATTTTCGTTCCACTTCTCACGTGTACACCACTTTGTGTTGGTCTTTAACGAGGAATTCCAATAAAATTGATTCATGCTTGTGGCTGTAATGTGACAAAATGTGGAAAAGTTCAAGGGGGCCGAATACTTTTGCAAACCATTGTACAAACCCCTCCACCAAGATAACATATTGATTTGTGAAGAGGTTTTGTTATGTTTGAAAAATTGTTCCAAAATGACAGTTGTCCCAAGCATGAGATGTGACCTCGATGTCAGCTTGATATTTCTCTTGAAGTCACCTTGACGTCTTTGTTAGACTTGTTACACCCCAGCCCAGGGAAAACTGGCGTGCAACATAAGGAAAATAAAAATAAGGAAAAATGCCCCCCCACTCCCTGCTCTTAAGGAGGACGAACCAACAAAAAACAGCTACCACGGATTTCACAAAAGGTAGCAGGCATCAGGGTGAGCATGGCCAAAACAACAAACAAAAACTCTAGAAATGAAATGCAGCTGGCTTACCTTCACAGTAGTGATGTGACGTTCTGTATCGAGGCTTCGAAGCTTGTGTCGAGTAATGGAGGGGGCGTTTCCGCGATGCGCGTATCGAGGCTTGCTTCATTTATGGGAGGAGCTGAAAATGATGACGTCCGAAGCCTCGCTGCCCGGCTGTACCACGTGACTGGTTCATGAAGTGGTTCGAACTTTGCCGCGAGATATGACAGCGATATAAACCCCTCAGACTTCATTCAAAAATGTGGGTGTTTGATGGAGAGCTGCGGTTAGTGAGAGTTTGGAGACAGCTGGGAGGCAGTTTGGAGGTTTATGAGAGTGAGGAGAGAAAGTCAGGAGAGAATGGAGCCAGCTAAGAAGATGAGGATGTCCTCCCCTGTGTGGGAACATTTTGATCTTATTCCTCCCAACAAGGTATGTAAATTTCTACAGAAGATGTATTTTCATAATACTGATGGTGCAATACAATTTATGTTAAGCTGTCTTGACTTTTGTACAAGGTGAAGTGTTTGCTATGTGCCAGGGAGCTGGGATATAACAACAACACCTCATCCATGCTTAGGCACTACAGAGCTTTGCATGAGAATAAGGGGAACACCGATTGTGGAGCAAGACCAGGTGAGCCATCAAATGCCATGATAATATAGCATGCAGTAATGTTACTAAATGATATAACAATATTATACAACTGTAATAAGTTACGTGTGTGGTTATTTATATCTGTGCTTTGTCTTTATTGTCTTTCCTCAGGAGAACAATCTCAAATAGATGAAAACCTGGTTAGCATGGTGATTGAGGACTCCCAGCCATTTAGCATTGTGGAGGACAAAGGATTTAAAACATTTGTTAAATCATTAAATCCTAGCTATGTTCTCCCCACTAAAAAGGTCATAACAGCAGTGAAAATTTAGTTTTTACAGAATAAAATGTGAACAGGCAGGACTGAGGCTCAAAGCCTCAGTGTGTAGCTGTCCATACCTTAACGTTACAAAAGCACAACCACTGTCCACACCCCAACCACACCTCACCTCACAGTAAATGTTCATTTCCATTTTAAGCATTTCCAAATGATCATTTTCCATACTGGCAGTATAAATATACACAGTATACTGCCATCAATACAATATACATGTTTTACACACTCCTTTTGTTGTTGACATTTACAGGCTGTGTGCAAAAGGCCACACTCTTCAAATTCATGCCAACTAATATTTTTACGTCCAGTAGATGTCCTACTAGAGCAAATGAAGCTTCAAGAAGCTTTGCGCTGGGGTGAACCAATTGGATGAAAAGCTTCAGTGCTTCATGAAGCTTCATCTGCCCATCACTACTTCACAGAAAACCCCAAACGAAAATTATAGGTGTCTTACCTGCCTCCCTAACCAAAAACAGGAGAAAAGGTTCCCAAAGAAAAATGGCTTCTCACCCCTACAGCTACCGAGTAAAAACAGTATCAACAACTATTTACATCTATATACAACAAACTATTTACAACACCAGGGGAGATCACGACCCTGACAAACTGAAACACAGGGCTTAAATACATAGAGGGAGCAATCAGGGAATGGACAACAGGAGGGAAACACAGCTGGGGCAAATCAGAACTGACGAGACAAGGAAGCGTAAACTGAACACACTGAGATAAGACGGACCTTCAAAGTAAAACAGGAAACACATAACAGTCACGCGTAAAACAAAACACTGACAACATCGAATCGTAACATTTCCCCCCACCCAAAAATCAAACATTTACCCCCAAGTGAAATGTTTGATTCACACAGACGAAGACCGGACGGGCCCCATGGACCCTCCAGCAAAGACGGAAGGCTGAAGCGGTCCCTCGGACCCTCCAGCGAAGACGGACGAAGGCTGAAGCGGTCCCTCGGACCCTCCGGCGAAGACAGACGAAGGCTGAAGCGGTCCCTCGGACCCTCCAGCGAAGACAGAAGGCTGAAGCGGTCCCTTGGACCCTCCAGCGAAGACAGATGAAGGCCGGACGGGCCCCTTGGACCCTCCAGTGGAGACGGAAGGCTGAAGCGGTCCCTCGGACCCTCCAGCGAAGACAGACAAAGGCTGAAGCGGTCCCTTGGACTCTCCAGCAAAGACGGACGAAGGCCGGACGGGCCCCTCGGACCCTCCAGCGAAGACGGAAGGCTGAAGCGGTCCCTCGGACCCTCCAGCGGAGACGAAAGGTTGAAGTGGTCCCTCGGACCCTCCAGCGAAGACAGACGAAGGCCGGACGGGGCCTTGGACACCCCAGCTGAATGGAAGGCTGAAGCGGTCCCTCGGACCCTCCAGCAAAGACAGACGAAGGCCGGATGGGCCCCTCGGACCCTCCAGCGAAGACGGAAGGCTGAAGCGGTCCCTCGGACCCTCCAGCGAAGACGGACGAAGGCCGGACGGGCCCCTTGGACCCTCGAGCGGAGACGGAAGGCTGAAGCGGTCCCTCGGACCCTCCAGCGAAGACAGACGAAGGCTGAAGCGGTCCCCCGGACCCTCCAGCCTAATCCCGGGATCCCGGACGAGCCCCCATTTATGTTACACCCCAGCCCAGGGAACCGGCGTGCGACATAAGGAAAATAAAAATAAGGAAAAATGCCCCCACACTCCCTGCTCTCAAGGAGGACGAACCAACAAAAAACAGCTACCACGGATTTCACAACAGCCAGTCAGTTTATTGAGTCCCAAAAGGTAGCAGGCATCAGGGTGAGCATGGCCAAAACAACAAACAAAAACTCTAGAAATGAAATGCAGCTGGCTTACCTTCACAGAAAACCCCAAACGAAAATTATAGGTGTCTTACCTGCCTCCCTAACCAAAAACAGGAGAAAAGGTTCCCAAAGAAAAATGGCTTCTCACCCCTACAGCTACCGAGTAAAAACAGTATCGACAACTATTTACATAGTTTTTAGCAAAACAAGCCTTATGTTAAGAAATGACTTATATTATCTTTATATCAATCACTACAATATGAAATACAAAATTTTCAATCGAACGAATACCAAGAAAAAAAGTCAAAATCATCACCTTCTCCTCTGAATCCCACTTTTCATTCTACCAACTACACACCCAAGCCCTTGCCTCACAGTGTTGGTAATGCTGTGCTCTGTGACCAGACTTCCATACCTCAGGAATGTGCATCGTGTTAACATGATCATTGTTGACCCAGAAAATCTTGCCTTGATTTTGGACTAGCTTTATTGTGTTTTTTCATCTGGGAGAAGATTATTAGTCTTAATTAAAATACTAACTGAGGAAGACAGAAAATCTTAGTGCAGAAATTCTAACAGACTAGAGCACCTGTACCTGTTCATCGGTCTCTGTCTCTCTAACTCCCTGTTCATTTTCAAAAATATGAGAACCAAACCCCAAGCAATATACCCTACAGTCCTGCAAATATTTTCAGTATTGTGGTAGAATAGCTTTCCACAGCCAGACTAATGATATGTTTCAGAGTTTTGATAAACCAGCAGAACCAGCATGAAGAGACATCGCATCCCAGTACTGGTGAACTACATACACCCACATTGGTATGCCTATAATACAGTTAGTTAGTCTCCTCAAGGTCTGGTACAGTAGTAATGTGAGAAAATTAAACAGGTTCAGTTTCATATACTCATAACCTGAAATCACTCCATTTGCACTGCAGTACTTTTTGATGATGCGCTGTTTTTGCTTCCTTTTCTTTGCCTTTCGACTATTTTGATTCCTGATGACTAAAAGATAAAAAGAGGAAGTGGGTAAAGACGTCTGCAGTAATTCTAACACAGTAGAGCAACAGGATTATCAGTTCTCCACAGCACAACAACAAAGAAAGGTAAGATGACTAATGTCTCCTGGCTCATACTTTCTTGATACTTTTTTCTTGATTTGGTTGTGATTTGGTTGGTTGTGAAGCTGTCTAATGTTAAGGAAGTCATGATTTGAACGCGAAGTTTGTTCCACAGTTTAGGAGCAGTCACAGAAAAGGCTTCTTCACTCCTTTCTTCACTAATCTGGACCTCGGGAAAGCTAGGAGCATTTGGTCCACAGACCTCATTGATCTTGCAGGACTGTACCAGTTCAAAAGGTATGAGTGTGCTAATATAATAATAATAATAATAATAATAATAATAATAATAATAATAATAATAATAATAATAATATCATAAAATCATAAAGTTAATGCAAAAACTGACTGGCAGTCAGTGTAAGGATGTTAGTATGGAACATATGTAATCTCACTTGCATGTGTTCAGTTAGTAACCATGCTGCAGTGTTTTGGACCAGCTGCAGTCAGCTAACCGATGACAGACTGACACCTAAATAAAGACTATTACAAAAGTAAAGGGGTGTGCATTTCAGAGGGTTGTTGACCCACTTTTAATCATGTGCATCACTAAATGAGCCACTGTGAGACCTTGTCTCACCCTATCATGGAACAAACATGTAACTAAAGAAGCCTCTTCAGTGAGGTGAAACATCTTCCAAGTCCCGTTGCCTTCTTTTCAGCCTCATAAGACTGTTGCCTTCTCTCTTTTTACTGCAGATAAAATGAGATTCATTGTCTTGATCACCATCCTCGTCACTGTAGCCCTTATTGGTGGAGGCAGCAGTATGATTGCAGAGCCTTCATCACCGTGTCAGGACAAAAGCCCCAAAAGTCATTATAAAGAATTTCTCAGCAGACACATCCTTCAAGAGGAATTTGACAGAAATTCCCTAGATGCTTGGAAAAGGTAAATTAAAAGTACATCATTCAAAAAAGTTTAGTTTTATTGTGTGCAGTAGGAAACAAACTTTAAAGTAACAGCTTACAGGCTCCAGAGGGTTACGTGCTGCTACACCACACGGTGCTGCTTTATGAGCATCTTCATGTGATGTCATTAAACTCAGCATTTTATGTGTGTAGAAACGAGAAGGTTTAAAGTAATGTTGTGGAGGAATTGTGTTACAAATAAGCGAACAGATTTCTGTATCCTGCTCCACATCGAGGCTTAATGTTTATGAGTGCATATTGTTACCTATTAGAGGAATTGTAACACTGGGAACATTAGAAAATATTGAAAACTAAGCAGAAGTTGTTTAGCAAGCTGAAAACTGGCGTACTATCCATGATGTGATAATATGTACTGAATTATTGATCTATTAACGCAGGTATTTGAAAAAAGAACACCTCTGGTGCAGAACTACAGTGCAATCGTTCCTCAATAAAAATGATCTGGAGAACGTGATCAGAATCTGCAGCAGAGACGGTCGACGCTTAAGCAAGACGGATAACTATGCAGGGAACTTGTGCATCAGCAACTCAGAAATGCTGATATATGAAGTCATATCCACAAAAAGCAACAAGGATTGTAAAATTACAGTTGGTGCAAAGAAAAGGGTTGTGATTGTGGCATGCAACAAGGTTGGAAACCAATGTCTCCCTGTTCATTTTCAGAAATATGAACAGCAGAGAGCAAGCAATATACCCTGCAGTCCTGCAAGGAATTTCAGTATTGTGGTAGAATAGCTTTCCACAGTCAGACCAATGATTCTGTGACAAACTTTGCTTGTTGCTATACTGATTATTAAAATTTCATGATGAGTTAAGATACATTTCTAAATTCAGTGACTTTGGATGGTGTTAGTGCTAATTATGAATTTAGTTTTCTTTTTGGTCCATTATTGAAATAATAATCACACAGATTTCAATAACAAATGCTGATTCCACATTTCTAATATTTAATCTATGAAAGAAACATCTGATTGATGAGCACTTCTAACTAGCTGTCTAATATTTGGATTTTGGAGCTACTTGGTTTGTACTTGTGTTTTTGACTGTATGACCACTCCCACTTGTAAGAAAAACTGAGGGATTTTTTTTTTTGTATCCTCGAAACAGAATTGTGTAACTTTGAGTTCCCTTTCTTCCTGTTTATTAAAGAAAGAAGTGTAACAGGAAACGGTATATTTGCTGTTAGACGTACGCATGCAAATGTTTGTGGTCACTATGTCCTCAGCCAATTTATTTTTAATTTGTACACTGTTGATTTTGGTTTGTGAAAATTGAAACATATACATGAGGTGTATTTAAGTTTCAGCGTTTGTCAGTTAAATAAGTTAGCACAACCAGACGAGACCAGGCCTTGGCTCATATGTTTTGAGGCTGGGGATTTGACATTACTGTGAATCAGTTTCTGTTTTAAAGGCTGTTTCTTGCTATAGCTACTCTGACCGTCCTCTGAACTTCCTTTTTTTTTTTTAATTAAACTTTAGGCACGTATTCTTCTCTTGGTAAAATGTTCATCAGCTCTTCTGACTCTCCAGCTTTTATTTCAATTAAATATAAAACCCTCATTACCATTACATTACCAGGAACTTCTGATATCCTTACAGTTCCACAAATAAACATATCAGAAACTTGTGTAATCTGGTGTGGTGCAGTGTTGTTTTTTCTGTCCACTAATGCTCATTAAAAGCTATGGTTATCTTTGAATGCAAAAAGGAAGGAAAATGCAGTTAAAATGTTTGTCGTATTTTTGCACAAGACACAGTAGCAGTGAGATGAGATCAGTATCATATTCTTAACTGGCTGACTAAACATAAAATACAGAAGTATATTCAACACATAGAGGAAGTGTTACTTTTAAGTTAACCCTACCATCTTACATTTTTACAAGGGAAATGGTTGATGAAACATACACACACAAAAGCTTTAAAACCTTAAAACCACATTAAAAAACCTTCCAGTCAAGCAAACAAGCAACCGGTCAAGCTGTAACTTACAGCCATATTTGCCCATAATCACAAAACCCTGCTTTAGTGTCAATAAGTACTTGACAAAAAGCTTTGAGTCAAAAAAGTCACAAGTGTTTTATGTTATTGAACATTTGTGTGAACTATCAAAGTCAGAATCACAATCAGAATACTTTAATCATGTGGGTTACAGTTGCTCCAAGGAATAACAGCATAGCTGGACTGGCCATCGGGCATACCGGGCATGTGCCCGGTGGGCCGCTGGCGATTTTTTGTTTTTATGGGCCGATGGATTTTTTTTTTTTTTTTTTTTTTTTTTAGGAAGGGTGTATATAATGACAGGTGTTGGATTGGCCAATTGGTCATGATCGACTCTGGGCTGGACCAATTACAGCCGAGGAGGCCGGATGCACCCTCCCCCTTGTTTAGCAATCACGTGATTTTCGCGCATTGCATGCCTGGAACTCGTGGCAAAACAATCCAAGTACCGCATCAAATGCAAGCATTTGCAGCACCGCAAAACGTTCATTCTCCGGTTCCAATACCACCTTGTTTTTTCTTTGCCGCACAAAAAAGGAATGTACAAAACAAAAGGAGAACAATGCCGGTCCGTACAAAGACAGACTCGACGAAAAGACAAAGAAAAATACGAGGAAAAAATCAAACCAGTGAAAGGGTCAGACCCATACGAGCACACAGAGTGGACAAAAGACGTCAGTGTGCTGCCCAACTTTCACCACGCTCATATTTATAATTATACGGTTCTTGGAGTGAGTGCATACACTCATGAAGTTTAGTAACTTCAGGTCACTGCAATAAGCCCAGGTACAGTTTACCGACGGATGGGTGCAGGACCTTGAAATGCACCGTGTAGAACGAAAGACCATCGTACGAACAAAGGTAAGTTTACCAGTCTCACAAATCGTCGTCATAGATACACATTCGTTAACCGTTTATTAATATAACCTTTGAGCTCAACGGTAATTAATTAGTAGTGGAAATAATTTCTGGTAGCATTACAGAAATGTAGCAATGACAATAATATTGTATGCTGTAATCGCAATGGACAATTAGTGATACAAAACAACTGTTTTACCCTGTGAATAAAAGTATATGTTTTTGTCAGTGTACCATAATAACAGAAGCGAAACGCAATATTGTGTCAGGACAATTCACTATTTATGCACAATAAACACAATAAATTAAGGAGCATAGCGCGACAATTTCTGTTCAGCGCCAGACTTGCTTGTAACCTATATCACCAATTATGTTAAGAAAAATGACGTATTAACTACTACAAAACTCTGACGTTTGTGGGAATGCTTGGAGCAGACTAACCTGTGAGCTGGAGTGTTCTGAGACGTTATATTTGGTATATCCAGACCATCCGTCGGCTCTTACTTCGGAAACATGGCTTAAAAAATTTCTCTTCAACAACGTAATCCGATAAAAAAACAAAAAACGATCTCTTTACCCGTCGGCTTCCCGTGGCTGTCATGCGACCAGCTATTGCAGTTAATAATACAACAGCTTCTTGGCATTTTTTGGGTTTCTTTTTATCGCTAGTACCTCTTGCCACAAGTTCCCAGAATCCTTTGCGGTTTTACCCCTGAATGACGTCACATTTTCAATCTTTATCCTGGTGGGCCGGTCTCTAGTCAAAATGCCCGGGCCGATTTTTTGTCCCAGTCCAGCCCTGAATAACAGTAACACACTAAACTTAAGCTTAAGATTGCAAACTTGTAAAGTGCATGATTAAAGATATTCTTCTGTTTCTATACTCCTCCCCTACATATCAGATGGTGGGGGAGGTTATAGCTATAGTGTTTACTGCAGGCACATTCCATGTGAAGACTCTGGTTTCCTTATTTGATAAGGAATGTTTACTTCCAGCCATTTAGGGGCATGCCTATGCTTTTATACGGTGTACCATTAAAGTGAAGCCATATACGGGTGAGCTGTAGAGTTAAAGAAGGGGCATACCATAACAGCAGATTTATGATTAAGGCCACCTTCCTGTGAGGAGGATGTGAGGAAGTGTTATGTCTCTTAGCTTGTTAAGCTTGTAACCCTCCATGCCTTTTATGAACAAATATCATCATGACAAATATCAACACGTGTAGTATCCACAGAAATCTCAGCTAAATACTAAGAGATAAGATAAGATAAGATAAAACTTTATTAATCCCTCGGGTGGGTTCCTCTGGGAAATTTGGTATAAATTCGGTGGTTGTAGATAAACCATATCTACAACCACCAAACACAACAAAAACAAGTGATGATTAAATGTGCAAAATTACAAAAATGCAGACTACACTCTTAAGTACTGTTACGTTCTAAGTCTAGGCAAGGATTGAACGAAACAAGAAAATGGCCCTCACTCATGCACCACCCAAGAAAGAGCAAAACAGGGGAGTTTTGACAGCAGGAGTAACTGAAACAAGCTGCCTGCTTGTTGACACATGCGCACAAGCAACTACCTCATGATAAGCAAAGGCTAGCTGCTTCCTATTTTTCTGTGTTATGCTTCACCCACAGTGACCCAGATAGCAAATTTCACACGTACACTACAAGATTGCACTTCTTCATATACACAAATAGCACTGATCATTTTCCGACACCCAATTTGTATCAGGAAATGGCCCCATGTTTCCCTGCACGCTAATTTACTGGTAATGAAAAATAAGAAAGATCTGAAATAATTAGTCTGGGGTTTTTTTTCTTTTGTTTTTTTGGTTTTCTTGTCACCTTATCGGGACTGTTGTGTCTGTTTGCTTTTCCAAGCCAGTGATATTACAGTTTACATCGAGTTGTAATATGTTGTTTGTCCAGAAACAACATATTACAAGAAAACTGTATCGGCATTATGGCTTTTTAGTCATTTGTATAAAATAAAGCTATAATAACTATATGTGTGGATAACATGCATGATAACAACTAATTTCACGCTTACAATGTGTTCTCACTAGACTGAACTCTTTTTTTACACAAATAGCATTCCCGCTATTGGGTGCTGTCAGTTTTGGTCAAGACGTAGTCACGTGTTGGCCTACTTCACACTAATTTACTGATAATGATCATCACCACATGCTATATACTGAGTGGTAAGATTGCAGAACTGTGAGTGGCTGCTTGCTCTTGTGATGACTGGTTGTGTGCTAGCATAGATAAGACGAGAGCAGGTTTAAAAAGCAGAAGCATTTCTGAACTTTTGTCAGAAAGTAAAACTTCATATCTCCTCGTACTACAACAGTTACGCTGACAATAAATAGCATCTATCTGATTGAACAGGTAAGAAAACAATTTTAATTATTACGCAAATGTTTGCAATTTTACCAGTTTACGGCCTTTTGTCATCTTTCTGTTAGTTTATTTATAAAGCAGAAGTGTTTCATATAAAATACATGAAAAACACAAATGCAAAAGCTGATAGGTGGATCTGCATAAATGGTTTGCTAGGTTTACTATTAAGAAACACAATGCCAGCATAAAGAATAAGACTGGAGATGAGGCCTGGATAAGTGAGAGAAAATGGATTGATGGATGGATAAACTTGCAAAATCATGTAGCTTACTAAATCGGCCTCGGCAGACAGTATGGGTGAAGTTAGCATAGACAGTGGTTCTAAACATAAGCCTCCAGCATACAGTAAACCCACATCTAATTGTTTTTTCTCCATTATTGGCTTCTCCTCAATGGCTCCCTGTTAAATCCAGGATCAAATTTAAAATCCTTTTTTAGGTTGCTTGAAGACGTTTCACCTCTCATCTGAGAAGCTTCTTCAGTTATACAGCCACTGGTGGAGAGTCCCAGACTTTAAGCCCTATGGGAGTGTTCCCAAGAGGGACATGGGCCCCCTATTGATCTCCTACCAAATCACCGGCGCCAAGGTGTGAAAATAGGTGTAGAACACAATCAGCCAAGGTTTTGGGTGAACCCACTGTGAAACCTAGTTCTACCCTATCATGCAATTTACTGAGGTCAAATCGCGCAGGATGGCAGTTGGCATCAAGGCGTCTGGGAAGGGACCTTCAAACTGGATCGTAGATGGCAGACATTTGGTGTATTAAGCCACCGCCTCTGTTCAAAGTTGGTTGTTCAGAGTGGACATAGATGGCTTCTTCCACTCCTCTTTCAAACCATCTGTTTTTTTTAGCAAATGAAAGCTTATGTTTGACAATGACTTATATTATCCTTATAATCAACAAAATGAAATAAAAGACTTTTATCCATCCTCTTCCACTTATCCTTGTCATTGTCACGAGTGGGGGGGGGGGGGGGGGGGGGGAGGTAACGTGTCTAGCTTTTAAAGGCTAACTTCTCGTCTGTAACACAAGACAGCAAACATTTTGATACTGAATGGCTGTCGGTTAAAATGTTTACTGAACGTCTATTCATGTTTGAAAAACTGTTCCAAAGTGAAAGTGAAAATCTGGGTCAGATAAACCAAGTTTAGTTTATTTTCGTTGTGCTGACTTTTTACAGTTAGTCACAATAACTCATACTGTGTACTAGCTAGCATGACGGAGTTTCTATACAGCTGGGTGGGTGCTATGATGTTACTGATAGTGAAATTTATTAATAAGGTTAGTTAGTAGAGTTGCCAACCGTCCCGTAAAAAACAGAATCGTCCGGCATTCAGAGAAAATATTACGCGTTTTGTATTGAGCTGAAATGGAACAGTTTGTCGCGGACCTCAGCTAGGATGAAAAAGACACAAAGCTGCGGTTATTCTGTTTCTTTACGCTGTCAACTGCCTCTTATTCTCTCATTCTCTCCCCCCTCTCTCTCCTGTTGCTACTTCAATCATGAAACTGATCAGTGATCAGCTGATCGGCTTTTCTCTCTTGTTTATTTATCGCCCACTTTGCGCCAGATAGAGGAAACCAGCGGATGTCGCGCTAAACAACAGCAGAGCATTTAAGTTTGATCAGCTGTTGTTAGAATTTATTTAATATTAATTTCTAGTATCAGCTGATGTTTGCTGGAGCCACAGCTGTAAACCTGCTGGTCATGATGTCGGTTTGTATATGTGGTGAGAGGGAAAAAATGAAGATGAAACCAGGAGATGTCCTTAATGAATCATCAGAGCTGTGATGGAGAAACAGGTTTACCTTTTAGGTGACATGAATGAGTTGAAGGGAAGTTATGAACTGTTTCTGAGAGACAAATAACACCAGGATCCTTTTTTATGTAGCTGACAGCTGGTAACTGTGCAGGGGCGGGTCTAGCAAAGTTTTGCCAGGGGCCAGGTAGGGCATTAACAGGGAAAGGGGGGCACAAAGAAATACTTTTCTTTCTTATTAAAATGTCTAGCTTTTATTAAATAATTATCTGAATCTTACAACCAAAGTTTTTTATCTGATGTAAAATGTATAGAAATCATACATACATCACACAATGAAAACAAATGCTGTCACAACAGCGTTTGTTTTCATTCAAAGGCTTTATGGCTTTTCCTATAGTACCTGGTGGGCCGGTCTCTAGGCAAAATGCCCGGGCCGATATTTTGTCCCAGTCCAGCCCTGCCAACTACACATCCAAGTCCTTGCCTCACAGTATTGATAATGCTGTGCTCTGTGACTAGGCCTCCATATGCATTGGTTCAGCAGTGTGCATTGTGATAACATGATCATTGTTGACCCTGGAAATTTTGCTTTGACTTAATGTGGCACATTACAATGCTAATATTACAATGTGATCTTAAAATGCTACAAAGATTTTTAAAAATACCACTCTTATGTAACTATCTGTGTTTTGGGTGCTTTCTTTCTTTCAGTACAAGTAAAATGAGCATAAACATTTTGACTGCCATCATCTTCACTGCATCCTTTTTCCCCTGGGCCATCAACATGACTGAATATCCAACATTCCCCTGTTACAACAAAAGCTCAGAATACAAATACAACAAATTTGTCAAAAATCACATCCTCCATGACAGCTTTGACAGAAATTCTCTAGATGCTTGGAAAAGGTAAGTTAAACACAAAAAAGCCTGAAACTGTGTGAAGTTCATTTGATTCTTCTATTTCTCTACACTTTGTTTGCTTACTCTGACTTACTCTCTACTATGTAATAATAATAATAATAATAACTATAATAGTAATGATGATGATGATGATGATGATTATTATTATAATTATTATTATTATTGTGCAATGGAATCTTGATTTATTCCACAGGTATTTGAAAAAGGAAGGCCTCTGGTGCCGAACTCCAGTGCAGTCCTTCATCAGTGACAGTGAGTGGAATGTCGACAGGATCTGCAGCAGTGATGGTCGTCGCTTGGCTGACTCAGTTACCTACGCAGGCAACTTGTGTATCAGCAACTCAGAAATGCTGATTTATGAGGTCACAATTAAGAAAACCAACAAGGGTCGTAAAATTAATGTTACTCGAGCCCAGAGGCCTGTTATTGTTGCGTGCGATAAGGTTGGAAACAAGTGCCTCCCAGTTCATTTTCAGAAATATGAGCACCAAACCCCAAGCAATATACCCTGCAATCCTGCAAGAATTGTCAGTATTGCAGTAGAATAGGTTTTCATTATCAAACGAATTAATCTGTTGCAAAAGTTTCAACTCATCATCTTTGAAGGGTGTTATGCTATAATCACTATGTCCCTTGTTTGTTACATTCTAAAAATAACCCACGATAGGTGAAATCTGTGAAGTAGTCACCTTTATTTTATTTTTACAAATATTATAGATGTTTTAAGGCTGTAAAACCCCTCACTATACTTTATACACTTTTCTCAGACAGGCATGAACATTTCTCTCCTTTTTAAACCTACATGTATAGTGAGTTCATTAGAACAAATTGAAGACTCTCTAGCACAATTCATAATTTATTCAAAGTCAAAAGTCAAAGTCAAAGTCATTCATTGCTGAAATAAAGATTAACACATCTTCCACGTTACCTTCAGAGTAAAAAAATGCATTGCTTAAATATCTTATGTCTTGCCTTCTATCAGTGTCTGTAAAATAAATATTTTATTATTTATTAAGAATGATTATTCATTAATAGCTCTCGACATTGAGGATACTTCAATTTATAGTTGTGAGTAAAGGAACCAGGCTTAATTTTTGCCTGCGATTGAGTTCTTATTCTATTAATTTTTCATTGTTTTCACACTCATTCACACATGTTCCAATTAAGAATGAACTATGAAAATGTTTCTGTGCTCAGCAAGCAGCTTCACACTGTATTTATTATGTTAAACAGATTTATCATTTCGGTAGTACTTTATATTATAGCTCGATGATAAAGTGTTAATCAAAGATTAACAAGGCAGAAGAACGTTTTGTATTATATTGTAAGCTTGTAATGTATTACCACTCAATTACCAAAGTAATAGCCAGGGGGCGTTATACTGCAGTTTTTTGTTTGCTCTCAATTTTGACACGCCCTATTAAAGACTAATGTCAGTTTGTACATGCTTTTTTCAAATTCTTCAACCCTTTAAGACCTACCATAGAACCAAGTCCGCCAGAGCTTATCTTTATATTTTTACATGCTGTAGTGCCATTTTTGGGAGCATTTCAAGTTGCTATACATCAATACAACCATTATAGCCCAAACTTTAATTATATGTATGCATTAAGTGTATAATAAATTGCAAAAATAAATAAATAAATAAACAACAAAAAAATTGAAAATTGTTTTTGGTTTTTTACATATATTTCTGGTTTAATTTAATTTCAGAGGTTTATTCCTCAAAACTGTAAATAGAAAAAAGTTGCACAAAATAGTTTCCAACGACAGGAAATTTATTTTGAGTGTTTTCATAGCTTTATTTTTGAGATACACCAATTTTTATATATTGCAGGAAAAACGATGAAAAAAGTATTATAATGCAAATTTGCAAAGAAACAGCATGTGCATCAAAATAAACAATTTCCAGCAGTGCAATTTGAGTTCTAAGCATCCCAGAAACTATAAATAAAAGCATAAAATCAAACATGACTTTTAAAAACACCACAGATTTCTGCAAAAATGGCGACACTTCCGGTTTCGGGCAGGTAATGGCGGACATGCGATTCGCGCTGACGTCTGTTTCAGCTGTGCTGGCGTTTTTGCACTGATCATCACCTGCATTCATGTATATATCAATCTGCTTTTTAAATTTTATGTTTAGTTTTTTTTTAAGTGTTTGTCTTAAAGTGTGTTTTACAGTTTAAAGTTTAAGTACAGCAGCGATTTCCTAATATTGTAAATCTGCTCAACCTTTAAAAATAGAAACTTTTCTGATTCTGATTCTGATAAGACATTAGTAAGGGTTTTCTCTTAGGCAGCAGTCCTCCTTCTCTCCTGGATCACCATCATTCTTTGGGTGCCTTGCAGTTTTGAAAATATCCAGCTGGAATAATCACACTTACTCAGGGCCGTATTGATGTGATGTTCTTCTGCTTCTCTGGCTGGGTCTGTGGGGATGGTGTTCGCTCTGTGTTGTAGCATCCTGATGATATCTCGTTTGTAGCATGGTTATTTTGTTGGCTTCAATCTAGTGGAAAATTTTCCAACTGGACATTTTCCAACTTGAAAATGTTCTACACAGTGTTGAGAATGTGTTTATAAAATACCAGTTAGGGAAAAACATGATAATAGCGGGAGTTTAAGACAAGCAAGGGAAGAACACTACTGTCAATAGGATTTCACAAGGAGGAGGTTGAACAAAATGTGCTCATTTGCAAAACATGCCGTAAAATTGTTGCCCCCAAACTATTGACGCAAAAGGTAGCAGTACAACAATTTTTTTCCACTGCAAAATGAGGCTGTTTTTAAACTCCACATGCGAACATCTTCCCACACACACCAAATTAAACATTAAATAAACCAGCTGTGATTCCTGTGAATGTTCTTTGTCAGTCGTTTTTATAGTCACTATCTAGAATTTTGTTTTCATTTTTTTGTAATTTAAGGTCATCAAATTTTTATTTTACTATTTTTATATGTTATATGCACAAAAGAGCACAGTTTTAATGTCAGGTTGTTATTTTGTCTTACTAATTATTGCTTGATGTTCTTTGTTATTACAGTGATCTTTTGTTTGTTTAAGGTCTGGATCTAGTTCTAGAATTTCAATTCAGTTTGATTTTTTGTATTCTGGGCTCAAATTGAGAGGGAAGGATTCATGGCAGCTAACTAAAACTATTTGTTTATTTGCAATCTCTTGTTGAAGACCATGAAAATAATATATTACTTTTAGTCAATTTGTTTTTTTTTCTGTAATTGTACTTATATTTAATATTGTGGCATACTGGTTCTCATGGGTTGACAGAGCTGGTTCATTGCTATTTAATTTGATACATTTTGATATTTTTTTATAAAACAATTTCCTTCAAAAAACTGACAGTAGGGTGAAAACACAATAAAGTGTCTTTGTTCAGCAGGTCAATCAGTTAAATATAAACTGATATTTGGGGGCACTTAATTAAACGGAGTTATGACTTTCATTCAACCTTTATTACATTTGATATTTTTAGAATGTTTTTTACAGTTTTTTGTCACATTTACCATGAAGAAAAATTTGTCATTGAAGATGTTTGCCACATTTAATCAGATTTGATTGATTAATTGACAAATCAACAACATTAATATCCACTTCATGCATTCACCTGAAACGAAGCTCCATCAGTGTTTAGCCCATCTTCTCAGTTCAAAAAGCTAAAAAATGCAAAAAGGTCTGATAAGTTACCTCAGTGCAGGGCTCTAGCCTAACTTTTTGCCACAGTTGCACTGGTGCGCCTAACTTTTTTTCTTAGCTGCACCAGCACAAAAGTTAGCTGCACCCAAATTTTTCAACCCCATCGCTTAACACCGCAGCTGTACATGTTTACTTTAAAAAATGCTGTCCATACAGACAATATTGATTTATAAATGATTAACTAACAATCTTGTCAACACAAAGTTCTTTATTTGGAGCACATTTATACAAGAAAGATACCTTACCATATTATTTGGACCATAAGGAGCACGCGATTATAAGGCGAATTAAGCAAAACCAAACAGTTGGGTTAAAATCAGGTGTTAGCCATTCAAGAACATTCCACTTCTTTGCTTTAATAATGTCCTTGGTTGCTTTGGTTGTATGTTTTGGGTCATTGTCAAGAAAGTGTTAAGAGAAAATGAGCAGTGTAATTAAATCTTTAAAGACGATGAAGAAAAGGATCATTCATAACACAGCCAGCCTTTTTTCATCCTGCCTTATGAGCAGCGTCACAAGTTGAACAAGTCTGTAAGTCATTTCTAGTAATCAAAACAACGTGTGGGTTTATTTATATAGGAGTGTTTCCGGAAACCTTCTGTACAGCATAAACTTAGGCATTATAATTCTTAAAACATCCTCATTCAGTTCACAGGAAAAGAAAAACACTTTGTAAAAGCTCTGTGACTTTGAGTGGATCTGGATGAAAATTTCTACTGCAAGACACCAACAAAAGAAAAACTAAACAAAAAGAAAGAAATACTTTATCTTAAAATGGTCACCTGCAATGGATACTGGAAGAATTTATTTAAAACACACACATTGAAAAATCCTTTCCTATTCCTCTGATCTTCAGCTGGACCCTATCATCTGAGCAAACTTAAGCACATTGTATTCCAATCATTGTTTTCTTGTACTCACACGTACCATTGATTCAAATCCACGCTCATGTGTCCAGATTGATTTCTGTACTAGAAATGGATAAGTGACATTTTCATTGGGAAACTACCAGGCTTTGTGACCTTCACTTCACCGGGCACTGACAGCGATTCAAACATCACCTGCAGAGGTGAAAATTTCACTCATTTTACCGTGTGTTTTTGGAAATTGAGTAATGTAAGTGCTGACAAAAATAGCACACACACACAGAGATCTTTGTAGTTGAATATATTTATTTGTATTTAAACATTGTTCTTTTTTATGCATGAAACAGCATTTCAGACATCATAACAAATTTCAAACACTGACACAGGAGAAATATTTTGTAAAATACAATTTATACATCCAGGAGACTATAGACTATATTGAAACGATGAAAACAGCTCTAAAAATCATCCATTCAATTTTAATTTTGGTGTCATTATTTTTTAATTATTTAATTGGATCAAAAGTAAAACCTGCCTAAGTTGACTATTGTGGAGCGACGGGACTTCTGGTAATTGTTTTTGGACGGATCCAAAATGGAAAACTGCTGTTAGAACCCCCTTTGTTAGATTAGATCAGAATTTAGACTGTTTTCTCATACAAAGATTTGTTGTTTCATAACTCAACTCTCCCTCTCTCTGTGAGAAAGGTGCCCAAACATGTGTGTTTTAATTGATTGATTCTGGCTGGGTTGCAGAGGATCAAATACTTATTTTACTCAATTAAATGCAAACTGATTTGTAACTTTTGCATAATGAGTCTTTTTTTTCTTTATCTATTAAAATGAAACCGCCATACTTATTAAATACAGTTCATTTCTTTGTAAGTAGAAACACACACACCCTTGTAAATTAGTATGCGGTGCTGTGAAGAACTGTTTTCTGTCTTCCTGGTTTCTTTTTTTATTCTTTTTTATTCTTTTTTTTTGCATATCTGTCACACTTACATGTTCCAGATCATCAAATAAATTACAATACTAAACAAATAATATTAATCTGACTGAAAACAAATTGGATTTTTCTAGCAATTATATGTCATGAACTAACCTCCAGATTTTTCTCTTGGTCTTCAGTTGCTGATGCAACAATACCCCTGAAGATGGACACACATTTTTACATGTAGTTCCATAAATGCTGAGACAGAGAGAACTTATTTTCAAATTTTGGCTTTGTAAACAGTTATTTTTTAAATGAAACGATTCAGATTCAGTTGAAGGACAGATTCTCAGCTTTGATTCAGTGGATTTAAAATCAAGAATAAAAATGTGAGGAACTAAAGCACTTTTTAACACGATTCATTCACTCCAGGGGTTCAAAAGTAATTTGACAAATTCAATAATTTAAAATAAAATGTTCATTTTCAATGAAAGCCTGAAGCCTTAAAATCATGGACATCACCAGAGGCTGGGTTTCCTTCTTTGTAATACTCTGCCACGTCTTTACAGCAATGGCTTTCAGTTGCTGTTTGTTTTCTTTTCTTTTCTATGTTCATCGTGAAGGAAATGTCAAGAGAAAATGAGTCATGTCATGTCATCTTTAACAATGAGGAAATGATCATTCATAACTCGACAGACTTTTTTCTTCCTGCCTTATGAGCAGTGTCACAGGTTGAACAAGCCTAGTAATTCATTTCTAGTAATCGAAACAATGTGTGGGTTTATTTTTATGGGAGTATTTCCAGAAACCTTGTGTACAGTATAAACTTAGGCATTATAATTCTTAAAACATCCTCATTCAGTTCACAGAAAAAGAAAAACACTTTGTTAAAGTTCTGAGACTTGTAGATGAAAATTTCTGCTGCAAGACAACAACAAAAGAAAAACTAAACTAAACAAAAAGAAAGAAATACTTGATCTAATAAATAATATGTTTTTAATTTATTAAATTAAGAGCTTAAAAGATTAATCAGTGTAATTAAAACCTTACACTGATCAAATATGCATGCCAAATATCCTTGAGCAAGAGCATGTGATGGAAGCAGTTACATAGAAAATGTATAGCATGCTGGTAGGGTAACTATGGCATAGTGGCAAGTTGCTTTGAGTGCTATGAGGAGAAAAGTGCCATATAAAAACAAACCCATTTACCCATCACTGTAATTTGAGAAACTCGAAACGGCAAAATATTTTCCATTTTCAAATTTAGATCATTTAGTTTCAAAATGTTGAATCATTGTCTCATAAATATATTGGAGAGAAAGATGCAATTCCCCTCAAATATAAAAAATGACGTAAAAGGAAAGTACTAAATTACTATTGAAGTAAACGTATTTAAAGTGTGTATTCAGGTACAAGACTTAAGTAAATGTGTTTAGTTATATTCAACCAGTCCAACGAATACATGGAGCAACACAAGAAGAACACAGAGAGAGGTGAAGTGAGTGAAGTGGACCAGGTTTTCACCACTATCAATTTTACTGTTACCTGTGGTGGAGGTAGTGGTGGGGACAGCAGTGGGGACAGTGGTGGGGACAGCTGTAGGGAAAATGGTGGGTGTAGTAGGAAGGGCAGTGGTGGGCACAGTCGGATGGACAGTGGTGGGGAAAGCAGTAGAAGAAGCAGCAGTGGGTACAGCGGTGGGGACAGTAGGAATAGCAGTGGTGGGGTTACTAGAAGGGACAGTGGTAGGGACAATTGTTGAAACCGTGGAAGGGACAATGGGGGAAACAGCAGTAAGGGCAGTAGTGGGAACAGTAGGAAGTGCAGTGGTGGAAACAGTGGTGGGGACAGTTGAAGGGACAATAGGGGAAACAGCAGTAGGGTCAGTCCTGGGTAGAGAAGTAGAAGAAGCAGCAGGAATAGTAGAAGGGACATTGGTGGGGACAGTGATTGGGATAGGACTAGGGGAGGTGGTGTGGCTAGGAGTAGTAACAGTGGTGGGGACAGTGGTTGGGATAGGAGTAGGGGAGGTGGTGTGGCTAGGAGTAGTAACAGTGGTGGGGACAGTGGTTGGGATAGGAGTAGTGGAGGTGGTGTGGCTAGGAGTAGTGACAGTGGTGGGGACAGTGGTTGGGATAGGAGTAGGGGAGGTGGTGTGGCTAGGAGTAGTAACAGTGGTGGAGACAGTGGTTGGGATAGGAGTAGGGGAGGTGGTGTGGCTAGGAGTAGTAACAGTGGTGGGGACAGTGGTTGGGATAGGAGTAGTGGAGGTGGTGTGGCTAGGAGTAGTAACAGTGGTGGGGACAGTGGTTGGGATAGGAGTAGTGGAGGTGGTGTGGCTAGGAGTAGTGACAGTAGGTAGGGCAGTGGTGGACACAGTCGGATGGACAGTGGCGGGGAAAGCAGTAGGGAGAATGGTGGGAACAGTAGTGGGGAAAGTGGAGGAGAGAATGGGGGGGAAAGCAGTAGGGACAGTGGTGGGCACAGCAGTGTGGACAGCAGTGGGGGCAGTAGTTGGGACAGTGGTGGGCACAGTAGAAGGGGAAGTTGTAAGGACAGCAGTAGGAACAACTGTGGGAACTGTGGTGGAGACAGTGGAAAGGACAATTGTGGAAACAGCAGTAGGGAATGTCGTGGGGCCCGTAGAAGGGACTGTGCTGGGGGCTGGAGTAGGGAGAATGGTGGGAACAGTGGTGGGGACAGTAGAGGAGACAATAGGGGAAACAGCAGTAGGGTCGGTCGTGGGGACAGAAATAGAAGAAGCACTGGGGATAGTAGAAGGGACAGTAGGAGGGACAGTGCTGATGGCAGGAGTAGGGACAGTTGTGGGGACAGTAGCAGGGACAGTGGTGGGGAAAGCAGTAGGGAGAATGGTCGGAATAGTAGGAAGGGCAGTGGTGGGGACTGTGGTGGACACAGTCAGATCGACAGTGGCGGGGAAAGCAGTAGGGAGAATGGTGAGAACAGTGGTGTGATCAGTGGAGGAGACAATAGGGGAAACAGCAGTAGGGTTGGTCATGGGGACAGAAGTAGAAGAAACAGTGGGGATAGTAGAAGGGACAGCAGGAGGGACAGTGGTGGGGAAAGTGGTTGGGATAGGAGTAGTGGAGATGGTGGGGCTAGTTGGGATAGGACTAGGGGAGATGGTGGGGTCAGTGCTGGGGGCTGGAGTAGGGACAGTGGTGAGAACAGCAGTAGGGACAATAGTGGAAATAGTAGGAAGGGCAGTGGTGGGGACAGCAGTAGGGACAGTAGGAAAATCAGTGGTGGGGTTACTAGAAGGGACAGCGGTGGGGACAGTACAAGGTGCAGTTGTAAGGACAGCTGTAGGGTCAATTGTGGGAATTGTGGTGGAGACAGTGGAAGGGACACTGGGGGAAACGGCAGTAGGGACAGTGCTGGGGGCAGGAGTAGGGATAGTGGTGGGGAAGGTGGAAGGGACAGTGTTGGGGACAGCAGTAGAATAAGCAGCAGTAGGGTCAGTTGTGGGGATACTAGAAGGGACAGCAGTGGGGACACTAGAATGGACAGTAGTGTGGGCAGTAGTTGGGACAGTGGTGGGGACAGGAGTAGAGACAGCGGTGGGGACAGCAGTAGAGACAGTGGTGGGGACAGGAAGAGTTGATGATGTTGGACAGGTGAAATAAAAGTCACTGTCAGGGCCCAACGAGGTGAAGGTAACAAAGTTTGGTTGAGTGCCAGTGACGGTGTCCTTGATCCAATTTTGGTACTCTGACACACGAGTGAAGACTGCAGGTCTTGCACAGTCATCATTAAAAGTCACAACTCCACTCTGGAGCCATTCAAAGCCTCTCTTTGTCATTAGTTGTCCCCCTAAGTTACCCTGTGAGAAAAGAAAGATCAAAGTTCTGAAGGCAGAGAAATACCTTTTAGTTACACCTGTTTCTGTGTTGATCCTGCTAAAGCATGAATATTATGAACGCTAACCTAAAATGCAGTTTGCTTACCTCAATCTAAGCTATTATTTTATTTATGAGTCTGTAATTAACTTTAACAGTCACAAAGACAGTAACAAAATGAAACAGTCAGCCCATCTAAAAATGAAAGGAGAGTCTCTAAGTAAGTGTGAACGATTTCTACAAGCTGCAACTGGATAGCTATCAAACAATCACATATATATTTTTGATTCGCTTATATGTTAAGAGGAGGCTTCTTCAAGGACAGAAAAAGCTAAACAGACACTGAAGCGCCTTACTAGTCCCCACTGAGAATTAATTTTAAAGCTTGTTTTTGTGGGGGGGTTTATGGGTTTTTTTGTGTTTTTGTGGTTGACCTGTTGCACTTAGGCACTCAAGTGCATTTACGACTATGATGTCACTGATAAAAAATTTCCCAGAAGTTTCGATAAGATATTTTTTGCATATCCAACTGTTGTGAAACTCGATTGAGTAATAAATCATCTTGGTTGAGTCGTGAAAGCTAACAGTCTATAATATCAGTAAGGTCGATACAATAACAGAAAAAACAATCCAATATGAAAGTAACACATAATTCTCACAGCACTAATCAAGGAGTGACATTATACATGAATCTTTGGGATCACCTGACATGAATCCTTCTCTCCAGCGCTGAGCCCAGCACAGATCATGTTCTCCATGATCACTTTGTCACCTTCATAGTAGCACTGACACTCATTGTTTCCCACTACTGGTACATTTACTTCACGCAGGATGTTCAGGAAGGAATCGTTACCGAATTGTAAAAAGAAATAGAAGAGCTTTAAAAAAAAACCTGTACATTCCTAGAAAATTAAAAAATATTTTATATACTTACCATTTTCACATATATCAGTAATCCAGCTGCTTGTCCCACTGTGGAAAGTGCTTTTTGATGAGGCTAAGCAGACTGGCTGAATGTAGTCTGTGAAAGTCACAGGAACTGACAGCTTCAGAAGACAAATGTCGTTCTCATGTGTGTTGTTGTTGAATTCAGGATGGCAGATGATGTCTTCTAATGTTCGAGACATTTTGCTGGAGCTTAAATCTGACTGGTTGTGGCAGCCGAGATGGACCTCTGTCAGGTTACTAAATTTAAAAATTGTGAAAAAGAATGGTTTGTTGTTTTTTTTCTTTTCTATTAGCTTGATTTGGTCAAGATCACATTTCAAACCAGGTACTGTTCATGTGATCTTGAAAATGGACACATCAGTGATTTATTGTGCAAAAATGGAATCATTACTTTCAAAGCTCTTTTTTCTCCTTGTGTGTGTGTTTCTGTGTTTGGGGTTAATTATTGGCAGGGATAATGATTTAAAGATATCTGTGAAATTATTATTATTATTATTATTATTATTATTATTATTATTATTATTATTAACAAACAGCTAGGCTAGCCTTTCCCCATTGTATGTCTTTATGCTAAACATTTTGGACAGCAGTTACATCTCAGATTTGGACAACCTCCAGAAGCGATCTGCTTGATCCCATCACAATAGTGAACTCACGTGGTCTGCCACGTCACACTGAGGGTCCAATGATTCTTGTTGCCCTAAAAAATTGTTTCTGGAAATGTATTTCTGTAGAATAAATTTTTTAAGATATTAAAAACTCCTGACCTTCAGAAAATAAGTAGAATGATAACCTGTAAATCTTAACCTCTTAAGCCCCAAGCCTACCTGATCTCCTGCCTTTTGCCCCAGTATCAGGGGGCGTTGGAGCTTAAGAGGTTAAGCTAGTTGTAAACTGAGGAGTAATGGTCATTTGCAACATCATCACACAGAAATTTAAATTGGCAACAGTGACTTACTGTGATATGCAGGAAGCAGCTGTCAGCACCCACTGGTTGGTGATTAAGGACCCCCCACACCGAAACTCTCCATTGTGGCTTATAGTGACCTGCCAGGGCCAACTTTCTGTGCTTTCCACAGCCCTGCCGCATGCTGGCAAAACAAAAGATCACAGCTAACTGTAAAAACTACTTTTCCATGTCACAAGGAGTCGCCACAGTGGGTAGCTCGTCATGTTTTGTTTAGCTGAGTTTTATGCTGAATGTCCCTCCTGATGAAAACCCAAAGGGGATAAACCATAGATAACTGTAATAGGCCCATTTCACTCTAGTCATTGGTCATATTGTACACAAACACTGACATCACCACCAGTGTTGGGGAGTAACGGAATACATGTACCGCCCTTACGTATTTAAAATACAAAATATGAGTAACTGTATTCCGTTACAGTTACCGTTTAAAAAGGTTGTATTCAGAATACAGTTACTTTGTTGAAATAAATGGATTACACTGCGGTACTTTCCTGTTTCATTTTGTCGCGGGTCAGGACTGTTTGGGTTTTGTTTGACAGCTACGTTCTGTTGTTCCAGGCGGCAGCGTTACGGTTGCCGTGGTTACAGGGCGACGCTCTCTCTCTCTCTCTCTGTGACTGTGTGTTTCCTGGGTGAGAGAGCGCCTTTTCGTTGTTGTTGTTGTTGTGCTAAGCTAACAGGCAGAATGCTACAAGCATAGCTCTAAAGAATGTAGCATCATGGGCAGTGTAGTCCGTGTCGCGGACCTTCAGTAATAGTAATAAATCACACAGCAATAGTACATTCACGTTGTTGTAAAAAGCATGATAATATATTAAGTAATCCAAAGTATTCAGAATACGTTACTGTCATTGAGTAACGTAACGGAATATGTTACAGAATACATTTTGGAGCATGTATTCTGTATTCTGTAATGGAATACATTTTAAAAGTAACCTTCCCAACACTGATCACCACAGCTCCCTTCTAATGATAGAAGCAATGAGGGTGTGTTCCTGCAGCAACGTGGGCTGAATGAGGAGCCTCTAGCGCTGTCCCACAGTTTAAATATCTGCATCATTTAAGTTCCAGCTGTCATCAAAGACTGTTCCCCAGATGTTATTGTGATAAATTTCTACTCTGCATCAAGTTAATCCAGCTAATCTGATTGGACCTTTTAAGCATAAGTCACAAGACAAACTACTTTTTTAATATATGTAACTTATATTAAATATACACATACATATAACTTCAAGCACTAGGTGCAGTGACTCCCAAGCTTTGCAAGTGGCTCCAGCTGATCCC
Source organism: Mchenga conophoros (assembly GCF_057382185.1). Classification (NCBI taxonomy): domain Eukaryota; kingdom Metazoa; phylum Chordata; class Actinopteri; order Cichliformes; family Cichlidae; genus Mchenga; species Mchenga conophoros. The sequence continues at coordinate 60,363,414 of NC_140528.1, read as the reverse complement.
AGAAACAACATCGGAGATCTATGTGGCTCTATGTGAAGGATAGACCTTCCACATATATGTATTACACTAAAGACACCATGAGGAAATTGTTCTCTATCTATAAGTTGTCTCACCTGAACAAATGACACTAACATCGTAGTGATGTTCACTGTAGTAGTTTCCCCATCCAGAGTGTTGACATTCAGTTAGAGAACTTTCATTTCCTGAACAGGTCACATCACCAAGCCAAATCGGTCCCAATCCTTCACCAAAATAAGCAAGTCGTGGAACCTCTAGTGCTGACCCACAGTTTATCTGTCTGCAAACCACATCAGCATCGTTTAGGTCCCAGTTAAAATCAGAGACTCTTCCCCAGATGTTATTGTGATAAACTTCTACTCTGCCAGAGCATCGAGTTGATCCAAAGCCAGCTAATCTGATCAGATCTATCAGACAAAGGACATAACAAAATTTTGATATGTTAATTTTATTATATATAAAAGATTTCTCATATGACACACAAGAATAGGCTGATCTATAATGTCTTGAATATTTAACAGTTTTCTCACCTGAACAGATCACACCAGCATCCTGACCATGTCCACAGCTGTGTGATCCAAATCCACTGTGTCGACACTTAGTGAGAGAGGTTTCAGTACCTGAACAGCCCACATTATCAAGCCAAATCTGTCCAGTTCCTGCACCAAAGTGAGCTGAATGAGGAGCTTCCAGTGCCGTCCCACAGTTTAACTGTCTGCAAACCACCTCTGCATCATTTAAGTCCCAGCCATTATCACAAACCGTTCCCCGTATGTTATTGTGATAAATTTCTACTCTCCCAGAGCATCGACTCGATCCAGATCCAGTTAAGATCATTGGTACAGCTGAAAACAAAACACAAAGATAAGGTTGGGATAGTTCATGCAATACTTTTAATGTCCAAGCACAGTGTAAAGTCTAATTGTTGAATGTTGTCATTGTGCTTCTTAAATTTTTAAGGTCTGAGTTCAATCTATAGGATCAAGACATTCCTTTGTCTCGGACCACTGGCAGGAGAGGCTTTTATTGCAGATACGTTCTCTGGATCTGGAAGATCTGTTTCTTGTGATGTTGCTTCCTGCTTTTATGATTCTTTTGGTGAGCAGGAAGTCATGCATACAGAGACACATGCACACAGAGAGACACACATTCTCACACACTCACTCAAACACACACGCACACATTCTCTCTCTCTCACACACACACACACACACACACTCTCACATGCATACAGATGTTTACACATACACACACATAGTGCCTTGTCTTAGAACCATGTGGGAGGTGCTTTGCTGTGATATGTATTGTGTGAACTGTTTTCCCAACAAAAGGCAGCAAGCGGAGGCCGTCGTTGGGAAAACAGGATTCAGAGTGCTTTCTGAGACACCGGCTGGGGCCTCCCTTGCTAGCAAGTAAAAGATGTTCATCTTGTTTTTGTCGTTAACGAGAATAAGTCTCTAGACTAGTGGGGCTTGTGGAAACACAGACCCAACATACAGTTACCCCAGTTTACAATATTATTTCGAATGAGATAACACTGACGGTTAAAACAGGTGGATTAACGAGCTCCATGTATTTGCTGGGCTCGGTGTCTTTCCTCTGGGTTAGACCACATGTTAGCTCTCTGCCAGGCTGCTCTCTGCTCTGTTCTGGATCTTCAGGGTATATTGGGCACTTCAGACCATTAGGAAGACAGATTAGCTGGTGTCTACTTCCCTGAGGTGTTGGGCAGAGCCTTGTCTCTAGTATCATCCCATTTCTTCCATGTCACTTTACTCAGATTTGTCTGAATTTTCTTGTTTGTTTGTTTGTTTGTTTGTTTTTCAACTCCAGCGCACCTCTTGTGTGGCAGCCTGTTACAGAAGCTCTATTCATTTCTGTGTCCTTCCTAAAACTTCCCCTTCTCCCTAAACAACCAAGTGCCACATGTTACTAAATAATTTTTTGGATTGGCTGACATGGTAAACTTTAACACCAATAGGGAAGGGGTGTTTTTTCTTTTTCAATCGCAAGCAGAGAGTGTTTGTTAGCGCCATCTGTAGAAAACACAGTTTTTACCGTTCTTCCCGCTGTAAACACCACTGTTTTGTTCAGAAAAAAAACAATGCGTGTATTTTTTATCATAACTCTGGTTTTATGTCGCCCATCGACACAATTCAAAAACTGGTATATAGTTTGAAGTCCGCACTTTCGACCCAAGTTGAAATGGAGACTCAGAGTCGCTACATCTTGTAGCTGTGTTGTCTGAAATTGGTCATGTGATTTTTAGGCGCCGGTGCGTCCCTCGACCCCAGAGGGTTAAGAACTGTTTTGAGTCCACTGTTTGGGAGATGCTCTGTGACGACCACTGGGAGGACATTGACAGCCTTGTGACCTGTATTATGGATTACATTAACTTATGCATGGATAACACCGTACCCACCGTGCAGTGTTTTTCCAAACACAAACCTTGGATCACCCGAGAAATAAAAGCCGTTCTCAAGCAGAAGAGGAGAGCCTTCACTTCTGAAGACAAGGAGCAACGGAAAAAGGAATAGAGAGAGCTAAAAGGACTGATCAGGAATGGGAAGGACAGCTACAGGCAGAAGATGGAGAACCAGATTCAGTAGAACGATGTTAGCAAATTCTGGAGAGGCCTTAGAACCATCTTGCGCCACAAAGAATAGAACTCTGCCTGGGGGGGGGGGGCGCTGCCACAGTAGCCAATACACATCCAGCACACGGCTCCAGCTTGTCTCTCTCAACCATCCAGGTTACGAGAGAACTGAGCAGGATTAAAGCCAATACCCTAATGAGCTCATCACTGGACCCACTTCAGTTTGCCTATCAGCTTGGAATTGGAGTAGATGATGCCATCATTCACCTCCTACATCATTCCCTTTCTCACCTGGAGACCGCTGGGACCACTGTGAGAATCCTGTTCTCCAATTTCTCCAGTGCCTTCAACACCATTCTTCCCACAGTCATGAAGGAGAATCTGGAGAACACAGGAGTGGACCATCACCTCGCATACTAGACTACCTCACTGACCGACCACAGTATGTGAGAACTCAGGACTGGGTCATCAGCAGTACGGGGGGCCCCACGGGAAATGGTTCTGGCTCTGTTCCTCTTTACCATCTACACTGTAGACTTCTCTCACAACTTCACCCAGTGCTTCCTGCAGAAGTTCTCTGATGACTTTGCAATAGTCGGCCTCATCACTGATGGGCAAGACAAGGATTACAGAGAACTGACCCAAGGCTTTGTGGACTGGTGCCAGCAGAACAACCTCCAGATCAACACTGAAAAAAACCAAGGAGCTGGTGGTAGACTTCTGCAGGCACAAACATCCTCCACTATACTAAACACAAAAGGTATGGACATTGAGGCTGTGGACAGCTACAGGTACCTTGGGTTCATCTGAACAATGAACTGGACTGGACTCATGATTCAGATGCTCTCTACAGGAAAGGGCAGAGCAGGCTGTACCTGCTGCAGAGACTCGGGTCTTTTGGAGTGAAGGACCCGCTGCTGAAGACCTTCTATGACTCTGTGTTGGCCTTGGCCATGTTTTAACATGTGGTCTGCTGGGGCGGCACCATCTCAGCTGGAGACAGGAAGAGACTGAACAGGCTGATCTGGAGGGCCAGCTCTGTTCTAGGATGCCCTCTGGACCCAGTGGAGGTGGTGAGTGAGAGGAGAATGGTGGCTAAGGTGTCATCCCTGTTGGACAACATCTCCCACCCCATGCAGGAGACTCTGACAGCACTGAGCAGCTCCTTCAGGGTCAGGCTGCGGCACCCACGGTGTGGGACAGAGAGACTCCGCAGGTCTTTCCTTCCTACTGCTGTCGGACTCCACAACAAGAGACTTTACAGATTACCACATATGCACAGACAGACATACACATACACGTGCAATACCACTGAGTGCAATTTTTCTGACAACATAGTATTCTGTTGTATATAGTATTTTATTCTATTGTATTGTCAAGGTGAGTAACAGGCAGGAGGTGTAGGACTCAGACCCAAATGTAGGACTCAGAAATTGAGTGATTAACTAAAGGAGGCAGCTTTATTGCTGGAGAACATAGTACAAACATGAAATACCAGGGAACTAAACTAAAAACATGAATATCCAACTTAAAAACTGAGAAACTAGAAAAGAAACCAAGAGACAGAAAGCTAGAACATTACTAGAAACACGGAGGCAAAACACAGCACGGTGAGGGAATGACATGACACAGTGCAAGGAAAACACAGGGCTTAAATAAACACTAGTAATCAGGGAATGGGAGACAGGAGGGAAACACAGCTGGGAGAAATCAGACTTAATGAGACAAGGGAAGTAAAACCAGAAACACTGACATAAGACACAGACTTCCAAAGTAAAACAGGAAACACACAACAGGCACAGAGGCATGAACTTGACACTGAGCAAAGGGAATACGGAAACAAAACCTGGGAACAAAGAACAAAGGACTAGAGCTAGAAATACAAAACAGAAAGCAAAACACTTTTAGTCAAAACATGAGGAAATAAAAGTACAATACTCAAAAAACTGGGTCACCAACCTAGAACCATGAGATTTATATAGTAAGTTATTATTTTTATCTTATTATAGTATATGGTTTTTCCTCATTTTTACTGCTGCAACTTTGCACTGTCCATTTTCTGGTGTAACACAACAAATTTCCCATGTGTGGGACTAATAAAAGTGTATCTCTTATCTATCTTTTCCATCTCCTTCTCAGGCTTGGCCTTCACATTGGGCAGAACCCTGATCTGTTGCCTAGGGTATAGTGCCATCAACTCTAGGGGTGTCTAAAAGTGTTATACTGTACATAACTGAGTGAAGAGAGAGCCTCGATGTGAAAGCAAATGTATGGTTTCTTTAATTTTTTTAAGCCCCTAAATTAATCTATGTCTCTCTGAATCGCAACTGCATTTACAGAGAATGATGGAACACTTCATTACCGAAATCCTACAGAGTATGGTTACTGTACAGCTCAATTTGACTCCTCACAATGAATGTAATCTAAAACACACCAATGAATGGATGAAAAAGCTCTAAAACAGAAAAGTTACATTTACATGGCATTACTGGACATTGAGAAGATCCAAATGTATCTCACCTGAACAGATCACACCAGCATCTTCACCGTGTTTACAGGTATTTACTCCAAATCCACCATGTTGACACTCAGTTAAAGAACCTTCTTTTCCTGAACAGGCCACATCATCAAGCCAAATCTGTCCAGTTCCTGCACCAAAGTGAGCTGATCGAGGAGCCTCTAGTGCCATCCCACAGTTTAACTCTCTGCAGACAACTTCAGCATCATTTAGGTCCCAGCCATTATCACAGACTGTTCCCCAGATTTTATTGTGAAAAATTTCTACTCTGCCAGAACATCGAGTCGATCCAGCCAATCTGATTGGACCTTTTGAGCATAAGTCACAAAAGAAACCATCATTTTGATATATGTGCCTTACACGTGCCTTGTTTTTTTTTTTTTTTTTAAATGTATGACACTGAACAGACTATGAAGCAAATTGTTACATATCTAAAAGTGTTCTCATTTTGTCACCTGAACAGATTACACCAACATCGTAGTAATGTCCAGAGTAGTAGTTTCCCCATCCAGAGTGTTCACATTCAGTTAAAGAACTTTCATTTCCCGAACAGGTCACATCACTGAGCCAAATCTGTCCAGTTCCTTCACCAAAGTATGCAAGTTGAAGAGCATCTACTGCCGATCCACAGTTTATCTGTCTGCAAACCACATCAGCATCATTTAGGTCCCAGTTATAATCAGAGACTGTTCCCCAGATATATTTATGATAAATTTCTACTCTGCCAGAGCATCGAGTCGATCCAGAGCCAGCCAATCTGATCAGATCTATTAAACATAGGGCATAAAAATGTTTTGATATGTTCTTTACATTATATAGGAATGATTTTATATATGACACACAAGAACAGAATGACTTATGATGTTATCAATATCTAACAGTTTTATTACCTGAACAGATGACACCAGCATCCTGACCTTGTCCACAGCTGTGTGATCCAAATCCACTGTGTTTACATTCAGTTAGAGAACTTTCAGTTCCTGAACAGGCCACATTATCAAGCCAAATCCGTCCAGTTCCTGCACCAAAGTGAGCTGATTGAGGAACTTCCAGTGCCGTCCCACAGTTTAATTGTCCGCAAACCACCTCTGCATCATTTAAGTCCCAGCCACCATCAGAGACTCTTCCCCAGATGTTATTGTGATAAATTTCTACTCTCCCAGAGCATCGAGTTGATCCAGACCCAGCTAACCTGATAAGATCTATCAGACAAAGGGAATAACCATTATTTTATATGTTCATTACATTTTATAGGAGAGATTTCATTTGTGGCACACAAGAACAGAATGACTTATAATGTCTTCATTATCTAAATGTTTTCTCGCCTGAACAGATCACACCAGCACTCCGATCATATCCACATTTGTGTCTTCCAAATTCACTGTGTTGACACTCATTTAGAGAACTTTCGTTTCCTGAACAGTTGACATTATCAAGCCAAATCTTTTCAGTTTCTGCACGAAAGTGAGCTGATCGAGGAGCTTCTAGTGCCGTCCCACAGTTTAATTGTCTGCAAACCACCTCTGCATCATTTAAGTCCCAGTTATAATCAGAAACTGACACCCAGTTATTATTGTGATAAATTTCTACTCTTCCAGAGCATCGAGTCGATCCAGATCCAGTTAAAATGATTTTGGCTCCATCTAAAAAAACAAGAACAAAGAACATAAAAGAAATGTGGTGGATACAACATACCATGCTTTTCATACTAAAGCATAGTTGCCCACACAGAAGTAAGAACCATAAGACACAAAACATAAAAAGAACGAAGAAAGCTTTCTCAAAGAAATGTTATTACACATTATTGATAAGCGTATACATTGCTGCATTATTTTTATGAAAAATATTGTACTGCTGATGGGAGAGCTGGGTTAGAGAAGAAAAAAAAGTAAAAAATAATGCTTGAAAATTACTCACAACTTAAAATTATTTACAGTAGGCTATAACACTACTAAAAATTTCTGCTCAAAAACTTATACTGTTTTTTGTTAAAACTCATTGCCTCTTAGTGCTTAGTGTTAAAATTGCACGCTAATCTCAGGAAAATTACATAACACATGCATTGTAAATTTAGGAGTTATTGCATACTAAGTCACTGGCTCTATTATAGAATGCAACCGATTATGGTATTTAGTATTTTTCTCTTGTTGCTGTAGAGCTGACATCTGGAAACGTGTTCCAAAAAAACCATGAAAGTTAACAAAGACAGAGCTTTTGTTTGCTCACCGGGCAGCTTTGAAGCACAACCTGAAAAGCAGAAATGAAAGACAAAAAAAAGTTTAGTTCAGATAAAGACATATCTTCATATCACACATGGTTATTTGGGCAGGACCTCTTAAAGTTGTATTGTTATGCATTGTGTACCCCAAGCATCTATTTAAAAGGGGTTAATACATTAACATACACACCCCACTTTTCAGTTATTTATTTGTAGAAAAAATGTTTGGAATCATGTATGATTTTCGTTCCACTTCTCCCGTGTACACCACTTTGTGTTGGTCTTTCACTTGGGATTCCAATAAAATTGATTCATGTTTGTGGCTGTAATGTGACAAAATGTGGAAAATTTCAAGGGGGGCGAATACTTTTGCAAGCCACTGTAATAACTTTTGATGTTACAAAGCAGTATTTATAAAGAGAAAACGCTCTCTTTATTTTAAAAAGGTAATTTCAAAAGAACTTGCATCACCACCTCCAGGTTCACTGTTCTAACACATATGCCACAACTATCACATCCTTGTTTTCGCTTCAGCCACTGCCCCAGTTGTGTTCTGCATGGCCTGTCGGTACCTATCAATTGCTTCTGTAGTCCCACAAGCTAATCAAGCCCCATAGGACTCCTTCTTCAGTCTAGTTACTCCCTTCACCTCTGGTGTTCACCATTTGGTTCGGGTATAACCACCACAACAGGCACCAACCACCTTGTGGTTGCAGCTCAGTGCTGCAACTTCGACAATGGAGGTGCTAAACATTGAGTCCATTCTCATTTTTTTTTCTCATCACCTTGAGGCTGAGTGTACCACACCCTCTACTTTGAGGCAATTGCAAAATGATCACTGCATTATTTGACATCTTGATTCACCACAGTAATTTTGAAGGTGTCAACTGATCTCAGGTGGTCACAAGCTTGGTCTGAGTCATTGAAACAGATATATAGATGACAAACAATTTGCAAGCTCATTGGACATGGTCATGGTAATTTTGGTTGTTCTGTGATGTTTTCCCTAGCACAAGTTATTGCAGTGTATTAGGGCAGCATTAATGCTGATTAATAATGCTGACAGCCCTAATACACTACATAAAGAGCATCAGTCTATTTTTCTTGGTGACACATAGTTTGGGTTTTTTTCTGGTCAGGTTACCAAGAGGCCATTTTCAATTGCAGGGTGCACTTCTACAAACAGATTGCATAGTCTAGTATGAGTTATTATGATGTTTTAGCGATAGATGCAAGCCAATACTAACCAGTTTAGGTCACTTGGTTTTGAGCTTGTGGTTTAAAATGTTATTTTAAGGCTCTTCCTTGTTACATTTAAATAAATATGTTCCTGTTGCTATAGTTCCTTATGACTCTTACATTTAAAAACATATTTGTTTTTTACATAGCTGTGACGTCGTAAGATTCTTTCTGAGGAACATTATGGAATGTTTTTCAAGAGACGCACTTTAAACAGATGACTCATAAACTACAATATTAGTTTTAAAAATACAGTTCATTGTTCATTGTTAGTTTTGAATAAAGCTATTATTTTAGCTTATTGCTCGGATTGAAAAGAAAATGTATAGTACATACAGTGAGATCAACCTTAACTTAGTTTTATTTATTGAACACTAAATTGTTTGTGTGTATGTGTTTATATATGTATATACAGTAATTAGTTAGAAATTAAAATATACTTAGCATAAAATAATCTTGTCAATCTAACAAATGGTAGTCAAATACAATTAGCATTAAAAAAACCTTTACATTTTACATAACCATTTAATTTCCAATAAACAGATGGTTTCTATAGATATTTGACAGGAGTAAAAGGCATAAGAACAACATAAAAAATCATGTTCATGTTACGAAAAAATTGTGAGCAGTAATAACATAAGACACTAAGGTTGACGATATACAAATTAATTGCATGTAACTGATATACATATCTTTGCAATGTTCATCTAGCAGGTTTTTTTTTCAGTGTATTTGCTCAAGTAGTACTGAGAGTGATCATTGTCAACATGAACACTGCAAAAAATAACCTACACAGCTAGTCCGTTTTAAACTGAAATTTTAACCTTGTATATAAAACCTTTAAGGAAAGAAAGACTGGCTGAACAGAGTCAAACACAATGATACTTACAGAAGTCTCTAGGCTTGTGAAATGCAGATTTTAATCAGTGATTGAGTTTAATTAATTTGGTTTGTTAATATTATAACATTGGATACTTATGAGAATAATACAGTATCGGAATAAATATTATACTATATAATATACTTTACTATACAGTGTAGTTTACATTTGTGCCTCTAATTATTCTTTTACATCTGCTCCAGAAACAAACTATGTAATGAGAAAAACCAATCTTTTTTTCTCACCTTTGAAAAAGAGTACGATCATCACACTGAACCAGCACACAAGCTGTTGGAGCTCCATTGCTAACAACTACAGTCATTGTCTTAGACTTTAAAAGACAAAAGAATATGCTCAGCTTCTGTGATCACGTTTTACCGTAATCAACGCCTACACTTTGTGTAGTTGATGAGGTATTTAATAAAAGATAAAACCAGAAGAACCAGATGTCATACTTTGTCTAAATGCAGTGAAGGAATGCATTTACATGTCTAGACAACTGAGACACAGTTGGAAGGTAACCTGGTAAGCTATGATTGAGATTAAGAAGTCTTAAGAATAAGATTTAATTAACTTTTTATTACTATCTTTGTTCTGGTTGGCTATGGTAGTGGTTTTTGTTGTTATCATTCAGGTCTGCTTCTTATTCATTGGTAACTTTAAAGTCAATGAATAGTTAAGTTTCCAGGACTTCCGTGAGTTTCCCCCTACATCTAAATTTAGCCTCTTGCTTCCGATCTACTGGTGTATTTGTGGGCTGGCTGTTCCCGCCCCGCCTCCAGGCAGAGCTTCTGTTTTCTTAAGGCTGTAGCTGTCACACTTCTTTCCTGAGCTACAAACAACCTTCAGGTTGAAGCTTAAATCAGTTTTTTGGCAAAGTGACTTTTATTATATATCCTTTATTAATCTTTTATAAAAAGCATCATTGACATTAATTTTTTAAGAGAGCTCTGACAATGAGGGGATCAGAAATTGCAACAAATTTAAATTATCTGTGAAGGTTCTCAGTCATCCAAGTCATTGTAATCTAAGGAGATCGGAAAGAAAAGCGTCTGGATTTCTTTAAGTTGCTTGAAGACGTTTCACCTCTCATCTGAGAAGCTTCTTCAGTTCTAAGGTCAAATGGTGGAGAGTCCAAGATTTAAGCCCTATGGGACTGTCCCCCAAGAGGGACATGGGCCCCCTAATGATCCTCTACTTAATCACATGAGCCAAGGTGTGAAAACGGCTGTAGGTCACAATCAGTCAAATTTTTGGTTGAACTCATAGTGATGTAATTCCTGTCATGTAATTTCCAGAGATCAAATTGCTCAGGAAGTGAGTGGGCGTTAAATGGCTTCTTTTACTCCTCTTTCAAACCATCTGTCTTCTCTGTCCAAAATGTGAATATTTTAATCCTCAAAAGATTGACCTTTGTCCTTGCAGATGGACAGCTGAGTCTTGTCTCATGCCTTGCGTTTATGAAGTGGTTGTTTGATCTTTCCATTATAGAGGATTTAGCATTCCTACAGCATTGTTAAGTTTGTGTTTAGGAGTTCTGTGACTGAACTAAACACTCCTAAATAAATTTAACGACAACGTATGTCCTTCCATTTTTTATTGCAATTTACACATATGCACTCCTTTGTTACTTTACAGTATTAATACTGTGTACATACTTTTTCCAAACATATCTCACATATTCTTAATATGTGTTCTGTTATCAGATAGAAAAAGAGAATTAACACATTCCACTCTCATAGACAATAGCCTTGTCTGATAGCCAATTTTCTTGTGAAACTTGCTTCAAAATGAATTCTAAAAGCATAAATCTCAAATGTTCCAAAAGAATGGTGTAATCAGCACCAAATTGATATGTGCACTGAATTTAAGTAAACACTTTTTGGCTAAAATCACGCGACTGAAACTACGTAGAAACACAAAATAACACAGACGAACTGACAAGGAACACAGGCAGGCACACAGTATAAATACAAACAAGGTAACAAGGGAATGACACACTAGAGGGGAACACAGCTGGACCTAATTAGACACGACGAGACACAGAACTTCAAAGTAAAACAGGAAGCTCACAAACTGTTTTACAAACACAAACTCAGAGACACAGACAGAGCACAGGAGAACACCGGTAGGAATAATAGAAACTAGAAGAAACTAGAAAATCATGACAATAAACTCAGAAACGCTGGGTCAGCGACCCAGGACCATGACAGTCTCATCCATCCCACTAGGGGGCGGGGTTCGAACTGCCACTCCAGCTTGACTAACATCTGATTCATTACTGTGCAAAGTAAGTCAAGACAGGTCGATCCTAGATAACTGATTGCTATGAACTGGTGAACTATGAACTATTTGTGTGCAAATAAGTATAACTACATATATAGTAAACAAACAGCTTCACTCTGCCATTGTCATGTTAAATCTATTAATTGTTTCTCTTACATCAGTGAGAACCATTTCATATCTGTGGTTTCCTTTGACTTCTCTATCATGAAGCAAAACTCTAAGTTAACCATTACTTTAATAACATCAGTGTGGATGTGAGTTGCTAACCCTTCATGACCTATTTAGTATTTGATTAAACAGGTGGTTTCATGAAGGACCCTGGTCTACTGCTTCCAGTAAAGTGGTACCTCCCAGCCTCATAGTAGATGCACCTGTGGTATGAATTTCAAAATCCTATGTTGTGTCGTTCTAAAGTTATTGCATTCACAAATGTGTGTGTCCACACACCCAATGGGTTGCCTACAATACTCCAGCCAAGTCAAACACACAAGCAAAAAACGTATATATATATATATATATATATATATATATATATATATATATATATATATATATATATATATATAAATTAAAAAAAACACCCAGCACGCCCCTGCGGGCGGTTTATCCTTCAAGCTCGGGTCCTCTACCAGAGGCCTGGGAGCTTGAGGGTCCTGCGCAGTATCTTAGCTGTTCCCAGGACTGCGCTCTTCTGGACAGAGATCTCCGATGTTATTCCCGGGATCTGCTGGAGCCACTCGCCTAGCTTGGGAGTCACCGCACCTAGTGCTCCGATTACCACGGGGACCACCGTTACCTTCACCCTCCACATCCTCTCGAGCTCTTCTCTGAGCCCTCGGTATTTCTCGAGCTTCTCGTGTTCCTTCTTCCTGATGTTGCTGTCATTTGGAACCGCTACATCGATCACTACGGCCGTCTTCTTCTGTTTGTCTACCACCACTATGTCCGGTTGGTTAGCCACCACCATTTTGTCCGTCTGTATCTGGAAGTCCCACAGGATCTTAGCTCGGTCATTCTCCACCACCCTTGGGGGCATCTCCCATTTTGACCTCGGGACTTCCAGGTTATACTCGGCACAGATGTTCCTGTACACTATGCCGGCCACTTGGTTATGGCGTTCCATGTATGCCTTGCCTGCTAGCATCTTGCACCCTGCTGTTATGTGCTGGATTGTCTCTGGGGCATCTTTACGCAGCCTGCACCTGGGGTCTTGCCTGGTGTGATAGACCCCAGCCTCTATGGATCTTGTGCTCAGAGCTTGTTCTTGTGCTGCCATGATTAGTGCCTCTGTGCTGTCTTTCAGTCCAGCTTTGTCCAGCCACTGGTAGGATTTCTGGATATCAGCCACCTCCTCTATCTGCCGGTGGTACATACCGTGCAGGGGCCTGTCCTTCCATGATGGTTCCTCGTCTCCCTCCTCTTTCTTGGGTTTCTGCTGCCTGAGGTATTCACTGAGCACTCGGTCAGTTGGGGCCATCTTCCCAATGTATTCTTGGATGTTCGTTGTCTCATCCTGGACTGTGGTGCTGACACTCACCAGTCCCCGGCCCCCTTCCTTCCGCTTAGCGTACAGCCTCAGGGTGCTGGACTTGGGGTGAAACCCTCCATGCATGGTAAGGAGCTTTTACTGTCTTTATGTCAGTGGCTTCTATCTCCTCCTTTGGCCAGCCTATTACCCCAGCAGGGTACCTGATCACGGGTAGGGCGTACGTGTTAATGGCCCGGATCTTGTTCTTACCATTCAGCTGACTCCTCAGGACTTGCCTGACCCTCTGCAGGTACTTGGTGGTTGCAGCCTTTCTAGCGATCTCTTCATGGTTCCCATTTGCCTGCGGGATCCCCAGGTACTTGTAACTGTCCTCTATGTCTGCAATGTTGCCTTCTGGTAGTTCAATCCCCTCAGTTCTGACTACCTTCCCTCTCTTTGTTACCATCCGACTACATATATATATATATATATATATATATATATATATATATATATATATATATATATATATATATATATATATATATTACTTCCGTCTCACTGGATTCACATGAAACTATGAAAGCATAATTTTCACTGTTGCCGTTGTGTTATCAGTTTCTTTGGAGGCTGCATGGACATAATGTCTATTATGACATCTTCTATCTATTCACGGGCACGCTACAAGATAAAATTTCTATTGCAGGTCTGTTTTTAATTGTAGCTGTGGGTGAAATGCTCACATTTACAAGGCGACATGGTGAAATATAGAGCAGTGACTTAAACAAAGTATTGAAACAAAGGTTTTGTTTTTTTTTATAATCAGGCTATTCTAATAACTCAAATCATTCCAGCCTATTACCCTAATTAGTAGTGCAATCGCTTGTGGCCAGGGGGTGGCTGGATTTCTCCTTTAATACATAACAAGCACCTTCAAAGATACTGCTTTGTGGCTGTGTAATACACATATATTAGTCACATGTTTGTAGATTTTAGAGCATGTTGTTTCTGAGTGGAAATCTCAGTGGTTGGAGTTTTAAATACTAGTGGATGAATCGTTCCCTCTACTGGAAGAAGGGCACTTTGCATGACACACATGAACCATTAATCTTTTCTTGAGATCAGTCAGTTGTTGTTTTAGGAACCTCTGCGCTTGAATGCCCAAGAACCCAACAGCACCGACTTAAAATACAAAATAAATTAGAATCATGAAGGCTCTTATGTTTTGATTTCTTAGGTAAATGACTATGTGATAACAGATGTTTTTCTGTGAAAACCAAGTGTGTTTGTTTTGTTTTGTTTTAAACCCTTTGTGATCTGAAACAATTAAGAATTAATCACATATTTATTAATGTCAGATAGACTATTATTCTTAATTGAGCTGTTAAAATTTTATTTTTGCTCCTAGTCAAAATGGACACAAAACACACCATCCTGCCTCCACATTGTAGCGTTTCATTGTGGAGCAGCATAAATCATGCTACTGGCGTTAATGCAATGCTCTCCATATTGCTGAAAGATGCACTACAGGCAGCAGCAGGTATACTGAACCAGTCTGTCAACCATCTTTATTACTAAAGATGGCACGATACCACTTTTTTATGTCCGATACCGATATCATAAATTTGGATATCGGCCAATACCGATATGAATCCGATATATATTTAATGGATCGGATTACATTTTTTATTTCTCTCCGATATCCGATTGGATCGGTCCATCTCTATTTACTACTGCTCTTTTTTTACAATAATCTTGGAGTTACCATTTTCTGGCAACTCTAATAGGTCAACAGCCACTTTTGTAGGTGTAATCCAAGCATGATTGCATCTCGTTACTTTGAGTTATTACTGGTTTTCCTCTGAGACAGAGACACACCAAATCATGTTTCAGTTTTATCCTGGTTTCAGAGATAGGAAAAATGAATTTATGAATCTTTCCCGTGAACTGTTTCCAGACATAATGCTGTTCTTCCACTAACTAAAAATAAATTAGAGACTAAGTTTGTACTTGCACACATTTAAACAGTCTTTTAATATTTTGACCAGCATTAAATCGTTTACCAACACAAAAGTGAAGTAAACACCACCGTAGGTATGATTTAAATGTGTTTTATTGGAGCACACACAAGAAACACTGCAGCTAAATACAATTTCAAAGTCATGTGCATCTATTTTTAATTGTTTTTTTTTTTTTTGACCAAAAATCCACTGAAATTTGTTAATGTGCTGGATCTATAGACGTGTGTATTTGCCTTTAAGCGCACATAGACTCTATCACCTTGCTTCAGCTGCAGGAACACTGCATTTCCTCCATTATCAGCCGTGTCAGCTGACTGGTGATCATGGATGTGCAGTATCACCTCATTGTTCTTGTACAAATGCAGCGATGTTTTACGGACACCTCCAGAATGACAGAAATAGGTAAAAAAGTACACACCAGAAACAAGTGCTGTGAAGATACCTGGTGAAAAAAAATGAGTAAACTCCTTTAATTTTTTGTCATTTTCTGAAGAAGCAGGTTTTACACGTGCAGATTCAGGAAACACCTCAGTTAAACATTTATAATATCTTTAAATCTGTTTTCTTTTTCAGAATCTGCAAATGTGAAACTAAATTTCTTATTACTGACCACAAACATGCAAAACCACACAATGCATTTTTCTTTTTTGTCTTTATTTACTTCACTTACACAAACATCAAGAAGAATCTTACCTGTGAGTTCGTTGTAGGCATTTCCAGTGTTTACAAATACTCTATCGTAGATTATAGTTTGGTCTGTGTTAAAGGGACCCAATGGTGAACCTCCCCCAATTCCAGCACTTAGCCCTTTAAGACCTACCATAGAACCAAGTCCGCCAGAGCGGACATGGTGTGGTGCCATTTTTGGGAGCATTTCAAGTCGCTATACATCAATACAACCATTACAGCCTAAATTTTAATAATATGTATGCATTAGGTGCATGGTAATTACATAAATTGCAAAAAGTGCAATAAACTACAAAAAAAATGAAAATCATTTTTGTTTTTATAACATATATTTCTAGTTAGAGAAATTTAAGAGGTTTATCCCTCAAAACTGTAAATACAAAAAAGTTGCACAAAATAGTTTCCCACCACAGGAAATTTATTTTGAATGTCTTCATAGTTTTATTTCTGAAATACACCAATTTTTATATACTGTAAGAAAAATGAAAATAAATATAATAATGCAAATTTGCAAAAAAAGCAGCATATGCATCAAAATAAAAAATTTCCAGCAGTGCAATTTAAGTTCTAAGCATCCCAGAAACGACACAGAAACTCATAAAGATACCTTTTAAAAACACCAGTATAGGCTCATGAGGCCCCGATGGTAAAAAACTACATTTCCACGAAAATTACGTCACTTTCAGCTTCGGACAGGTAATGGCGGACATGCAAAAATTCGCGCTGACGTCTATTCCAAAGTAGGAAGTGTTATGAACAGCTGATCGGATCGGCAAAGAGTGTTTCTGGAATATTATGTTTTTGTTGCTGCAAGTGCTTTTTATGCAGTTTTTGCAAAGCTATATGTGGAAGGAAACCGTGACCTAGGACAAGCTGATGGCATAAGATGTAAGTACAACTTCTCCGGTTTCATATGCAAAAATAATTATTGTGCTAGCTTACATGGTTGCAGTGGTACCAGGATTTAAAAGTAGTTGCGCAAAACGGAGCGTGCCCGCTCCGACCGGCTTTAAAGGGTTAATATGACAATGTTTCTCTCTAGGGAAAAAAAGAAAAGCTTATTTCAGACTAAAAGTGTAAAAATGTTAAAGTATGACTCTTCACACCATTTTTTTTCTAAAAAAAAAAAGTGTAACATCACAAAAATACACTTCTGCTTGAGTTTTGTTCCTTACCCTTTTGTTCCAGCTGCAGAATGAGACTTCCGTAGCCTGTCAGCCTGTTTTCAATGTTCATCACCTTGATTTCCAAAGAATGTATTTTTTCTCTCATTGCACCAAACTCGTTGGCGTTATTACATGTGTGAACGCATGAATGTGATTGTGTTTCGATAGTATCCTGGGCCAAAATCAGACCACAAAACAACAAAATCAACAATAAACTGCTGAGATTCATCGTCCAAATGATCCAATTTCACCACTCGACACAATTCTGACGAATGATCTGCATTGGTTTTTATATGTCATCTCATGATCAGCTATTAATTATTAACATCTAGACGTGTACTTTTAAAAAAAAACATTTTTCTAAGTATTTGTTATTTAACTATGTCAACTAAGATCAATGAAAGAAATCTATGAAGAAAGAGTGACATGTTTACTAATAAAAGCATGGACTATTATAATTATAACATGAACCATTGCTGTTACTTTAAATAGACATACACTTTCTTTTAAGTATCATCAGCTTTATTTCACATTGACCTCTGCTACACTGTAACCTACACTGTTCTTTACCTTAAATCCAACACAGCACAGCAGTGCTCTCATTAAACCTTTACATGACACAGTTGGTTTGCCTTAGTTTGTTTTGCAGCACATTTCATAATATGAAAAAACATGTGAAATGTACTGTCCCAAGGTCTGATTTTAAAACTTGTAAGACGACACACAGCCTGGACTTCTTCTTCCACAAATAGGCCAAAGATCATCAGACATTCTGACCACTGAAGACAAATCATATGTAGTCTGTACATATGTGTGTGTGTGTGTGTGTGTGTGTGTGTGTGTGTGTGTACATATTGTCTTGCACTGAGTTCATAGTTAAAACATCGTAGCTCTGAGACACAACAGTCTGGTTCTTCTGATCTCTGTATTTCAGGTCACAGAAGTGAGAAATAAAAAATGGCAAAATTGAACTTTGTAAACTTGATTTTGTGTTACTCACTGCCCTCATCCGTTATTATTAATAATTCACATGGCTGCATTTATGTTATTCATGATCAACTGTTAATTATTAATATCCCTTTCAACTTATGAAACTACATTATGTGCAGCAGAGCAGAATTTTGAACCATTTCAACATAACACCATACAATTACACAAAGCCAAAAATGAAAGCATATGGATTTCTGCAGACAAGAATCAAATCAGTTATTACATAAATGTAATTTGGGTTGCCATGTTGTCAAGAGTGAACTAACTAACTAACTAAATTATGTCTTACAACAACTGAGTAAAACTTTAGATTTAATAATTAAAAATATAATTGGTACCCTTCAGTCATATAAATTATCTCCCTTCTGCAGAAATTCAGTTTCTGTGTCAGAGTCTTCTATCATGATCAGTGACCATGAACTTTAAGTTATATCAACAAACTTTTACTATAACAAAGAGCAAGCAAAGTATTTTAGCAGCCAAAACAAACAGCTGAAATGTAAACCATCTACTAGACACGATTCCAGTGGGTTATACTGGTGGTGAAACAGCTTAAACAGAGACCATTTTTTTCTACTTAGAGAAAAATGTTCTGTTTGTTGTTTAGGGTTGTTATAATACAAGTAGTTATTTACAATTTTTGTTACTTAATACCATTTGTCATCTTATGTTCTTTTTTAGATTAACTATTGATAATGTGGTGTAATCATTATTATTTTTTAAACAGGATGCCAATAAAGAAGTGTCTAAAGATAAAATTATATATATTAATATATATATAGGGCAGCACGGTGGCACGGTGGTTAGCACTGTCGCCGCACAGCAAGAAGGTCCTGAGTTCAATTCCACCATAAGGCCGGGGTCTTTCTGTGTGGAGTTTGCATGTTCTCCCCGTGTTTGCGTGGGTTCTCTCCGGGTACTCCGGCTTCCTCCCACCGTCCAAAGACATGCAGCTTGTGGGGATAGGTTAATTGGATAATCCAAATTGCCACTAGGTGTGAATGTGCGAGTGAATGGTTGTCTGTCCATATGTGTTGGCCCTGCGACAGACTGGCGACCTGTCCAGGGTGTACCCCGCCTCTCGCCCTATGACAGCTGGGATAGGCTCCAGTGCCCCCCGCGACCCCGAAAAGGATAAGCGGAAGCGAATGGATGGATATATATATATATATATATATATATAATATAACACTTTTTAAGGAACTGAAGAAGTCACTTTGATCATGAGAAATCATTCTTTCCATAATTTGTAGCTATTATTTCTCTAACGTTGCTCTGCTTTTTTTTTTTTGCTTTCTTTTTTTAAAGAAGATACGTCATCTATCAATAATCAGCCTTTGGTCTGTAGCACAAACATTCCTTCCAATTTAAAGACAAACAAACCCCCCCCCCCCCCCCCCCCCCCAATTAGAAAAACAAACAAAACAAAAACACATCTGGGAAACACTGCCACAACTAAAACTTGGATACGCAGCATTTATATATATTTTTAAAATATTTCCTTTACAGCTTGTCTTAATGACTTTTGTCTTATATACGTCTGCCTTCCCTTGGACTGTTCTGATTGGCTGTTGTTTAGGGAGGCTATTTGGTTGTGAGGTTATAAAAGAGGAAAAAAGAAATGGACTTTTAACCGACTACACCTCCACTTCATTTCCCCAACACCACATCAAAGAAAGGTAAGCCAACTGTTCTGTCTCTTATTCTGTTGCTCTACATATTCATTTAATGTTGTTTATGATTTGTCTGTCTGTGCGAGTGTGAAATAATTTTTTTTTATTTTCTAAATGTGTGTCGTCATTAGGAACAGTTGGAAGCGCTGTCATACTTTACAAGAATAATAAAAAGCAAATATGGAAAAGGAAAAATGACTGACTCAGTTATTACAAAAGTTCAGTTTTCATCAGCCCTGCGTGTTTGTCTCAATATACAAATAATAATGATAATATCAGATGTCTATGGTAACAGAATAACACAAACTAGTACTGCTGTTCATCATCCCAGCTAAATTGATTTTAAACACATTACTCGGTCAATGTTGTTTTCTTTCTTTCACTGTAGACAAAATGAACTTTGCTGTCTTGACTGCCATGGTCACTGTAGCCCTTGTCCATCTGGGCACTACGAACTCTTTACCTTGTCAAGGCACAAGCCTCCGAAGTAAATATGACGAATTTATCAGAAGACACATCCTTCAAGATGAATTTAACCGAAGTCTTCCAAGAGAGTGGGAGAAGTGAGTTAAAAATTAATAGTTCCCTCCTTGTAAGGAGCAAATTAATATAATATGGAGACAGCTAAAAAAAAAATAACGTGATGATGATGATTATTATTATTTTTGTTGTCATCAAGAGGATAACTGATTTGCGATTTAACTAGGTCACGTGAAGATGTTTAATGAGTAATGTGTAATGTATCTTGCTTACTGTGTAATGGAATACTGATTTAACAGATATTTGAAAAAGAAAGACCTCTGGTGCAGAACTCCAGTGCAGTCCTTCATCGAGAGCAGAGATCGGGTGAATATCGATAGGATCTGCAGCCGAAATGGTCGACGTCTAATTAATGCCTTCCCAGATAACTTGTGTATCAGTAGTTCAAACATACTGGTACATGACATCCAGTTTGTAAATGGTTGTGAACTTAATGTGATATCACATCAAAAGCCTGTGATTGTAGCCTGCAATAATGTTGAAAACCGCTGCCGCCCTGTGCATTTTGAGAGATACCAACAGCAAATGCCAAGCAATATGCCCTGCATGTAGCCACAGTTTTGCACTATTTGATGTACTAATTAGTCAATCGGGCTTTTCAAGTATAATCTCAATCAAATAAATGAATAAATGTATCCTACAGAGCTTGCTGAATGGTGCAACTCTGAGTATCTGTCTTCCTGTTTATTAAATGTAACAGTGAGTTCCTGTTCAAATAATGTGAGTAAATGTTCAGAGTCATTATTGTCAGTCATTGCTTTCATTTTTAGAATGTTGGCTTTATTCTTTGTCAATTTGGTTAAATATTTCAACACAATTAACATAAAGAGTGAATCTTACGCATTTTTGTTGTAATTGGGAAGTCGTCATTACTGTGATTCAGTCTTGTTCTCCAAGTGCTGTGCTATAGCCAGTCTGGCTTCTATCTGGAATCCATTTTTAAGCACATGTAAAACAATTATAAAACAGTTGTCAGCTTTTCTTGTCTTTCAGCTGTTAATACCAACAAATATTGGGGGGGGGGGGGGGGGGTGTTGCAGAGCATGTCTGTAAGACCCAGTGACTATGAGTTATGAGTTTTGCATACAGCAGCATAAATTTGCTTGTCTTGCTGCAGCTGCAGGAACACTGCATTTTCCTCTGTTATAAGCTGTGTTACATGCTTAAGTAAATTATAAATGATGCTTTTCTATTTGTCTCTCTTTCTTTAACCTTTCAGTTTCACTTTTGAGGCACCAAACTTGTTTAGGACATGTCACACGTTGGGACAGCATGGCAGACCACTTAATAATTATGAACATCCTGTTAGTCTTTATTATACAGGAATGTGAACCATTGCTGTTACTTTAAATATCCATACACTTTCTTTTAAGTATCATCAGCTTTATTTCACATTGACCTCTGCTACACTGTAACCTACACTGTTCTTTACTTTAAATCCAACACAGCACAGCTATCTTTTGTTTAAGATAAATTTTTAAATTGGTTCTTTGTTGTAATATTAGCTGTTAGTGTGAATTGTATGAAGCCTCCCATAATCTTTAAATGATCTCCATAGTACTGAAAGTTACAAAGCGGGCACCAAAGATTTCATCTGTTTTTGGTATGTGTCCACCAGGGGTGGGGGAACGCCAGTTCTCAAAGGTCACTGTCCTCCAGGTTTTAGATGCATCTTTGATCCAACACAGTTGATTTTAAATGGCTGAATAATCTCCTCAACATGTCTTGAAGTTCTCCAGGTAATGAACTAATCGTCTGATTCAGGTGTGCTGACCCAGGGTGAGATCCAAAACCTGCAGGACACCGGCCCATGAGGCCTGGAGTTCCCCACCCCTGGTGTAGACACTACACTGATTCATCCTTTGAATTAGGTACTTTTTTATGCCTATAATGGCAAATGGACAAAATATAACTTTTTTTTTTTAAAATAACTTTTTAAGGACCTGAAAAAGTCAGTTTGATCATGAGAAATCATTCTATCTATAATCTGTAGCTATTATTTCTCTACCGTCGCTCTGTTGTTTTTGTTTTTTTTGTTTTGTTTTTTTTCAAAGAAGATACATCATCTATCAATAATCAGCTTATGGTCTGTAGCACAACCATTCCTTCCAATTTAACAACAAACGAACACCCCTCCCCGCCCCCCCACAGAAACAAACAAACAAACAAACAAAAGACAAAGAAACAAAACAAAAACATCTGGGAAACACTGTCACTGTCACGGCTGCCGAGGCGAGCCGTGTGGAGTTGGATGAAGGACCCAAGATGCAGGCAGTGGATGAAATGCTGGTGAGGTTTATTTACAAAGGTGTAGTGGCAAACAAGCAGTGGGGCATAACAAATAACTGAAAACACCTAAACTGGGAGAACTAAAATAACAGACCTGGGAGCATACGACAAAGGGATGAGACGCAGAGAGGCAGACGACGAGCAGGACACCGAGTAACACAGACTGGCACAGAGGAACACAGACGAACCGGCAACAGGCAGGAGAACACACTTAAATACACACACCAGTAATCAGGGGATGAGAGACAGGAGGGCAACACAGCTGGGAGGAATCGGAGCTGACGGGACAGGGGAAATGTAAACTGAACACACTCACATCAGACAGAGACCTTCACAATAAAACAGGAAACTCAAACACGGGGAACCAAACAAGACACAGAACTAAACAGACAGCTTCACAAACAGATGGGTTGACACCATAGACAGACAGAGACACAGACGCAGACTCAAAGGCAGACCGAATATAACACATAGAACTCAAACAATAATAATCATCATCATCATAATAATAAACTAGAAAATGATAATAAACTAAAAGCGCTGGGTCACCGACCCAGGACCATGACAGCCACAACTAAAACTTGGATGAGCAGCATTTATATACATATTTTTAAATATTTCCTTTAAAGCTAGTCTTAATGTCTTTTGTCTTATATACGTCTGCCTTCCCTTGGACTGTTCTGATTGGCTGTCGTTTAGGGAATGTGGTGGCAGATTTCTTTTGTCATGTATTAATCACATATTTAATCATATCACATTAGTTAAAGTAATATCACTTTCTCACTTTACCATAGTAAGAGCGCTCCTGAGACCAGTTTACATGCATGTGGAAAGTTAAGACAGTGAGGCCATTGTAATGGGAGACACAGATAGTGGGACTCCTTCTGCTTATCAGGGATGTAAATCCTTAGGTGACGGCTAAGCAGAAAACAAGGTCATAATTCTCTCTGTGAGGGAGAAGGTATAGCCCCCGTGTGAGAGGGGCCAACATGTGAGTTTGTGCTATGTTCTTTGTCTGTGTGTCTGTATATAAGATGTAAGGGCGGTAGCCACAATTTAGAGATGGTCCTGGTGTTTCACTGGGATGCTCTCTCCACATTGCAGTGTTTATTAAACCCACTTCAAATTAAGCTCACTGGCTGTGTTGCAGGTTATTGTTAAATTTTCCACAACAATTTGGCGTTGTCGAGCAGGGTTCCTCCGGTGAGTTTCGCTGAATCATGAGCACGCTGTGACTGGCCATCCTGAGGTAAAATTGCCTCAGTCCCACCGTTGTTTTCAAAAAGGGGGAACTGCGGGGTGTGTTTCGGCGACTCACACATTCAGGAATTTTTAAGAGAACCAAGAGATGGACTGCAAAGGATTTGCAATGGTGAGCTGCTTTGATTTGGGCAGGATTTTTAACCAGACCGACGGGAAAAGTCTCGGTTCCTTATTATTGCAACAAGTAGATGCAGGGTCCTAGAAACTCAACGAATTTGGATATCCTAATCTGAGAAATTGCACCTTGTTGCGGTAGTAAGTGCAGGATCTTAGAAGTTCAATAATTTGGGCGTTCTAGTGTACGGTATTTTAGCACTTTTGCACCAGTGAAAAAAGGCAGAAAGGCTGAACAGCGGACACGCTTGTTCGTACAAAGGATGCTGAACTCAGCAAAACGGTTACTGGAGCTGTGGGAGGCATTCCTCTACGTGGTCTGGTTGAAAACTCCAAGTGTGTGGAAGATGGTTGTGTGATAGAAAGAGATGTTGACATGGATAAGAGCTTTTTGTTTGTAGTTTTTTTGTTTTGTTTAGTTTTGTTTTTTGTTTTGGATGGGCCACTGGGAGGGAAACCTCAGGAATACAACATCTGATTTCAGGACTGTTGTGGGAAGGACTCTGTCCTTAGTTTATGGTGTTTAACACTTTTGCACCAGAAGGAAAAGGCCGGACAGTGAACGCGCTTGTCCACAAAGCTGAACCCAGCAGTACAGCCAGTGAAGCCGTGGGAGGCATCCCTCCAGGTGGTCCAGGCAAATCCAGGTTTTGATTGTATGATTTTTTTTTATTTATTTGTTTATTTTCTTTCAGAAATGTGGGAAAGAATACATGCAGAATGAAGTGTGTAGAAACTGAGGAATGCAGTGAAGAGAAGTGTGGGTGATTAGACATGCCGTGGGTGTGTGTATAACAGAGAGTGATGTGTTAAAATGTGGATAGAAAATAAGAGAGGGAAAGTGATAATAAGTAGTGATGAAAATGATATTAAATAAATGTTTTAGTGTGTTTGTACAGGTGGCTACAGAACTGGATCAACGTCCTCCACAAGCACAGCGGCCGGAGCAAAATGATAGCTTAACATAATTGGAACCGCATCCAGCCGTGTTTTGGCTGAATATTACACAGCTTCACTCCATTTACATCTTAACCTGAAGAACAAGCTTCGAGCACAATCAATCTCTTCCTGAAGACCAAATGCAGTTCGAGAGCAACAGCGTCAACATCAAGAGTCAACAAGGTGAACAGACAGCAACACTGCCCTAAACCCTAAACCCTGCTAGGCTACACCCTAAAGGGTTCAGCATCATGTATAAATACCATGGAAGCATGCGCTCCTGATCACAAGCTGGGAGGTTCACCTGCGACATCATTGTGTGTGAATGGGCTTGAGAAGACTGTGAGTTTCACATTTGCCATACTGGGAGTTGAAATGGCAAAGGAAGAGACTGGAAAGAGTGAAAGTGAAAGACAAAAGGCAAAGAAGAACGGCCCACTGGACTCTGACATCCCACAACTGTGAACCGCAGGAGAGAGACAGAAGCTGTGAGTAGTGGGGAGAAGAGAGCATGGAGGAAAAATGAAGGCTGTTGTTGTTAATGTGAAAACACATGAGAATTGGGTTGGAAAACTGTGGCGGGCCGTGTTGTGGAGGTTTGAGAAAGAGTCCGTAGGATCGCAACAAAGATAAAAATAAAACACACACAAACACACATAAACAGAGAAACGCGAAGGAAAGGCAGCTTTAAAAATGTGTGAGGTGACTCTCAGAGTGCTGAACAGGTTGTTCACAACATTCACGCGTATGTGTGAGATATGCAGTGTGAGTGAAACTGTGGGATAAAAGCTATAATAATTCAGGACGAGTCCCAACAGGTGAGAGAAGAGCGGCTGCAGGATGACTCCACACTTCAGTCAGTGGAACAAAGAGTCTGGTGCTTCGAGTGGGAGGAAACCTGCTGAGTGAGGACCAGCTTTTACAACGGTTAAAGTTTTGAGATCTTTTTATGGGAGGGAAAAAACTGTTTAAGCTGAAACTGTCGGGGCTAGCGGGTTGGACTCAAGCGCAGGCAGCGGGTTGCGTTCAGTCTTTTCATTTTATTAAACACCAGGTGCTATTTACAAAAGTGAGGGATTGGGGAAGGGCTTCCACAGGTCCACGGGCAGAAGAGGAAAGGGATGGATGCTCCAAACACACGGGGTCTCAGCCGCTCCTCACACTCTGCTCTTGCTCGCAGCTCACTCACGCTCAATTCCCCAGATTGCGAGGAAACAGGAGAGTGGTGATAAGCTACAGGTGATTGAATAGTGGCAGGTGCGCATGCCAGGAGCCCAAAGAGAGCTCCGCCCCGGCCGACTGCTGCAGGAGCAGGAGGAAGGGAAAATGAAAACAAAACAAAAACATATGTAGCCTAGCAGGGCTGGCCGGAAAACACAGGGACCATGAAAGAAACTGGTTTCTGTAACAGGGCTAGTTGTAAACAATGATCTGTTACACCCAGATTTGGCAGTTGTGCAGTTGAAGCTAAAGGGAAGAAATGCTTTACCACATTTTCTAGTCTTTGGCGATGCTTCATCCTCTGGTTTGCATTTGTGTGGGAGCCCTGTCAAAAACCTGTCAATTATGCTAGCAGTGTCTAATCGTTCTTTATTATTATCTTTATTACCCCCCCCCCCACCCCCCTAAGTGTCCTCTTTTTAAAAAAAACAAAATATGGTCACCCTACTACTGGTCCAATTTTATTAGCCGGATGGAAGTCCAGTCTGACCGCACTGGCAGGGACCTCATTAGGTCAGTATTCCACCAGAGCACATGGAAAAAGTGGATGGTGCTGTCACTTGGTGTTGGCTCTCTCTGTGGTACAGTATCACTTCCTGTTCCTGTTCTAACACACAGTGGTGTTTTTGCTGATCTGTGTAGCAAATTTCATTGAAAACCTATTGATAACTTCTTGTTTCCTCTTGTGATCTTTGTTTCTCCCCTCAAGTTTTAATAAAGCTCAACTTGTTAATTAGACACACCCTTAACACACGCTGCAGTACTAACAAGGATTTCATCAGATAAAACATGATTCATACAAACTGACTTCTGTGGATGATCAGTAAGAAAGTCTCGGATCCAGTTAATAATTAATTACTGCAATAAAATGTATGTCCTCATTGTTTTAAAGTCAAATCAATGAATAAAATTCTTGCCTGAGCATCTGTAGCTGTATTAACTGAAAGCAGCGTTGCTCCTTTGTGGCTTTCAAGCAAATTTGTGACAGTGAAGAAGAGTTGCAGTCCTACATGCCTCTTTGCAGCTTGTGTCTGTCGAACCCGGAGGCTAGTATGTGTAGATGGACCCAAAATGCATTTTTATAACGTTTACACAGATTGTGAAGGCATTTAAAAACAAACATAAGAAATTTAAAAGCCAGTGAGGCCAGCACAGGAGCTGGTGAGCACCCTGAATGGTTGTGAGTGAGGTTGGCAGGACCTGTAACATACAGCATGCTCTAATGCACAGGTGTCGAACTCCAGGCCTCGAGGGCCGGTGTCCTGCAGGTTTTAGATGTGTCCTTAATCCAACACAGCTGATTTAAAGGGCTAAACGACCTCCTCAACATGTCTTGCAGAGGCCTGGTAATGAACTCAGGTGTGATGACCCAGGGTGAGATCTAAAACCTGCAGGACACCGGCCCTCGAGGCCCGGAGTTCGACACCCCTGCTCTAATGGTTCTAATAGGATATTATGTTCGACATGTCTGTGAAGGTTCTCAGTAATCCAGGTCAGTGTTAGAAACACCTGCTGAGAGCGTTCAAACCTGAACAACTGAATAAAGAAGTGAAAGCAAACATTCAGCTCTGTGTTTAAGTCAGAAAGAGGACGTCACTTTGATTAAAGTCCTTCTGGCAGCAGCCATCATGTCTCTGATAATAATGTGTCTGATTTTATCAAACGTTACCTGAACACAACACTGATCCTTTCACTTTATTCCTGATCAGTAAACACACCAAACCACGTTTCATAGTCAGACCAAACTGGATATTCAGCCTGTTTATTAATGACAGGTTAAAACTACTGACTCAGTTTGTTTTCACTGTTCAGATTCACTGATGCTGAGTTTAAATCAATCACACTGACCTCAGACATTCACCATAACCACACCACAAAAACACACTTACTACACTAACACGTGATGTGTGTCTCATTAGCTGCCTAAACTCCCACACATGATACTCACTGGAAGGTTACAAGGCGCAGACAACATAATGAAGCTCTGTTAGCACCATTTTACTGTCTCACTCTCCTTTTCTCACCTTTGCAGCTTTTGTCTTTGTAACAGCTGTTCTCTTACTCATCTGCCCCTTCCTGCTTCTCGGTGTGTGTGTGTGTGTGTGTGTGTGTGTGTGTGTACATGTTTACGTATCTCTGTGGCGAACAAGAGCCCTTATGGGGATAAAATGGAGTTTGAAGGCATTTTTGTTTTCGTGTCAGGGTTACGGCGAGGTTATGGTTAGGTTTGGGCTCAGGGTTAGAAGAAGGTAAGATGGGGGCTCGATTATCGAGCCCCAATGCGCAGGCCATCCTTGCTCCCGGCTCAAGGAACCATGTCCCCAACTTGGTGCCCTGAGAAGGGATTGTTTTAGCATCCTGGGCATGAGGCTTTCAGATGGGGAGGGAGGGGAGGGGGGGGGAGTTTTTGGGGTCAAGGGTCAAACCAATATAGGGTTCAAAGTGGTTAGGGTCAGGATTGAACTCAGGGCTGGGCATCAAGGATAAGGTTAAATCCAGCGCAGGGTTAGAACTGGTTAGGCTTAGGATAAACCTCATGGTCAGGGTGCTTCAGCAAATATATACAGAGACAGGTGGAATGATGGTAACAGTGATGATGATGATGAATATGACAAGCATGGCAACAAGCATAGCAACAACAAGACACTAATAAACGACAATTATGTACATTGTGTGGACTTTATGTCCCTTTAAAAACTTTTTTCATTTAACCCCTTAGGGTGTACAGTGTCTAATTTGGCAATCCAGCCTCTTTCAGCCTTCCTCCTCTGCTGAGCTGTCCATCTGGGGTTTGCCTGTATCACTGTTGCTCTGACAGATTTCCAGCCATGTGACAGGAAGTGTTTCACCAAATATGTGTGTGTGTTCTTTTTCCTTAACACATTATACCTGTGCTGGGTGAATCTGGTCAGAAGTGTGTTGCCTGTCTCACCAACATATTGGATGCCACATTCGCTGCAAGTAATCACATAAATACAGTTCCTGGAGCATGGAGTACCGTTACATTGTGAGTGGAATACATTTCCATTTGAGAAGCTGCGCAACCATGTTTGGTGCTTAAAAAATTGTCCCTGGTCTCTGAGTTTGGGCTCAGAGAGAGGTGAAAGTTTTGCCTTAATGAGGAAATCCCTCAGGTTTTTATTCCTCCTAAAGGCAGCTATCACCTTATAATCACCCAGTAATTGGGTTTTCTGGACAAGATCTTGAAAGTTGTTCTTAATCACTCTGATTAGTTTGCACGTTGATGGGGCATATGTCAAAATAACTGGTAGAATGGGGGTTAAATCAATGGGTTTAGTCTGTAGGAATGATTTAAAGCATTTCCTAAGGAAAGAGCAACAGTACCCTCTAGTGGCGAGAGCAGCAAATAGAATTTTGGTCGCTGCTCTGAAATCAATCCGCTGGGTGCAAATTCTGTGAAACCGCAATAATTGGGACTTAATTAGACCAGCAAAGGTATGTTTCGGGTGGAAGCTTGTTTTAAACAACAATGCATGTGTGTCCGTAGGTTTGAAAAATACTTTGATGTCCAATTTGTGGGTCTGTGAAAAATTTGGGCCTTTAAAAGTGGTTGTGTCCAAGAAGTCAATTGTGGAGTTGCTAATTGTGGATTTAAGTTTAATTGAGTCATTGTGATCATTCAGGGTGCTTAGAAACGTTTCAAAATCTTGTTCAGAATGAGGCCATACTCCCCAAATGTCGTCAAGAAACCTGTAGTAATACAGTGGTTTTTTAATACATTTTGCCAGGGCTGCAGTTTCCCATTCAGCCATGAATATGTCGGCATATGCTGGGGCAAATTTCTTGCCCATGGCTGTCCCTTTTATTTGTAAAAAGAAGTCCCCGTTGAACTCAAAGTCATTTCTCGTGAGATTGATTTCCAATAATTGTAATAATTCTTTTTCTGGCCTTTTCTTTTCTGGATATTTATGGAAAATATTCCTAATGGAGTTCATTCCCTCCTTAATGTCAATATTGGTGTAAAGGCTGTCAATGTCAATCGAGAAGAGAAATGAGTCTGGGGGTACCTCTGCCTGTTTCACCTTCTCCACAAAGTCATATGTATCTTTAATATAACTGTCATGCTTTGTGGACAAGGGATTTAGGAAAAAGTCCAGGTATTCTGCTGTGTGGTATGTTTCACTTTCACAGTCAGATACGATGGGACGCCCGGGGGGCACCTGGAATGGTACAGACCACTTTGCCAGGTCTTTGTGGATTTTGGGTAGCAAATAAAACAGCCTTCCTCTTGGCTCATAGTTTTTTTGTTTCATATTAATGAATTTCTTTTGATAAAGATTATTAATTATTTTCTCCACAATAGGCAGTGTGTCCAAATAGATGGGTTTCTTCAATTTTGAGTAGTATGTTGTATCATTTAGTTGTCTGTAGCCCTCCTGTAAATATTGATCTCTGTCCAGGATGACCACAGCACTTCCTTTGTCTGCCGGTTTTATAATTATTTGTTTGTTTTCTCTTAGTTCTTTTAGAGCTTTGGTTTCTTCTCCCTTTAAGTTAGGTTTGATGCGGTCAATATGGAAATGATTATCAAAATATTCATAATCAGCTTTCACCAAGGTGGACACCTCATGTGGAAGCTGGCCCAAGGGAGGAGACCAATCAGATTTGGGAGTGAAGGGTTGGGGTTCTGTATCAGACTTATCCCCATAATGTATAGCCAATTTGACCCTTCTGTGGTATTGTTGAATGTCGTATCTACATTGTAATAGGAAATTTTTATTGTGACCTTTTGTGGGAATAAAATTAAGGCCCCTACTTAAAAGGGTCCGCTGAGCAGTGGAAGGCTGAAAGTGTTTAGATAAATTAATGACACTGTTGCAATTGTCACAACTTACCCCCTCCCTGTTGGCTGGGTTCATGGGGACACCACATTTACATAGTTACTCCAATGCTCCAACATACACTTCACTGTCTTATCAGTCCAGTGGATATTGTCCTTTTCTGTGTGGAACATTGAAGCAGGAAGAGTAGGTATGTGTTCGTCCAGACCTGCAATAAAAGTGTTCAAGTGCAGCAGTGTTTCCTGCTCATTCTGGGGCAGAGCTGAGGAGAAGTTAATAGCTGGAATGTAGATGTCAGCCTCATGAAATCTTTCCTGGGCTGTCTGCAGTGCCTTTTTCAGCTCTGTGACCGGTGTGTCTTTGTCTCTTTGTGACCTATTGTTTAGGCCAAAAGATAACACCAGTGTTTCCAAATCTTCGTCGCAGGTCGCTTTTTCCAAAAGGGCTTGTGTGTGGCACCATTTCGCCCCGGGAAAACTGTCAATTTGTATTCCTGGTGCTGAAAAGGATGGGAGTATGCTCACATTCGAGTCACCCATGATGAGTGATGTTTCTCTGATGTGAAGACTCCAGTCTTGCAGTTTCTTCTGCGTGTTCGGGTGTCTCGTTGGAGGGTGCGTTTGCTGAATAGGTGAACCTGGTGAAGAGGGAGGAGACAAGGAGGATTCCTCAATTCTCCTCGTTTGGAGGCGGGTCTGCACGCAGGATTTCAGTCTATCCTGAGTGGTGCGTGGCAGGCTGGAGTGTGAAGCTGTCGGGGGTTTGGGCGCTGTTCTTCTACCTCCCTTGGATTTGGTGGGGGTGAATTCCCCCTGTGTGAGGTCCATTACCTCGATCTCCATGTCCTCCGAAGGCTGTGGAGGCTGAGTGGGTGGAGGTGACTTCTCCCCAGTGGAGGTCACGTGGAGAGCGTCGAGGACCCTTCTCACTCTCTGGTCTTTAGGTGACGTTGGTTCGGGTTCTGGTTCAGGAGAATCTTCCTGAGGGGTGGTGGTGGGCCTCAGGTCACCGTCCTCCTCCACCAGCCTCTCTATGAGGGGTGACCAGTCACCTCTGATGGGGTCCGTCATGGTCGTCGCTGTCACCACGGTTACAGCGCTCGCTGCAGGTGGAGCATGGATCTGCGCAGCAACTTTAATGGCCCGGCTGGTGCTGGGCTGTGGTGCGGCAGGTCGCGTGTGGGAAGGAGCTGGCTGCAACACCTCCACCGGAGGTTCGACAGGGTCGAGCTGTATCAGGTCCTCACTCGCCTCTGGTTGTCGTCTCGGCTCGCCGGCTGTATGGCCCCGCCCTGCCGATCTGGTGTCTGCCAGTCTCTCCACGATGACTGCCTCGGTCTGTTCTAACGACTCAGGCTGGAGGCGGCGGCCCAGGTTACGTTTGGCCCAGGATGTCGCCACTTCAAAGGGTCCTCTCCAGTCCTGCTTGGGGAACTCAAAAAGGCTTTTTAACTCCTTCTCCATGGCCTCAGAATAATGTTCCCGGAGGATTGAAACCGTAGTGTGCGCCCAGTTATCAGCATTCTCCTCAATAAGGGTCTGTGTCCGTTTACTGGGGACAGCTGGCTTAATAACAGTCATCAAGTTCTGGGCTATTTTGTTCAAAGAGGGCGGATATGCGTCTCTTGAGACATTTTTAAGGTGGTGGACTGATTTAATGAGTCTATGAATAATCCGGACTTTGTTAGAAAAATCCGGGTCATCAGACGGTATTTTGTTTTTGGGAGGCTCAGATCGTTCGGATCTGGCGTGTTTTACATACCGTCTGTCCTGGGCTGGACTCCGTTCAAACCGCCGCTCTCGTTCAGTCCGATCTCGGTGACGGACAGCATAGCGGTCCGCAGCCGGCCGTTCTCTCCCCCGGTTCCGTTGCCATGTGTGAGGGATTTCTCTCTCATCCTCACGGTGGTCACGTCCTCTGACCACTGATGCGTAGGTCCGGCGTCCATTGCGGGACGGGTAGCTGGTCCGTCGGGGTGATCTCCGCTCTCTCACCCGATTCCGTTGCCATGTGTGGGGGATTTCTCTCTCATCACGGTGGTCACGTCCTCCGATCACCGATGCGTAGGTCCGGCATCCGTTGCGGGACGGGTAGCTAGTCCGTCGGGGTGATCTCCGCTCTCTCACCCGGTTCCGTTGCCATGTGTGAGAGATTTCTCTCTCATCCTCACGGTGGTCACGTCCTCTGACCACCGATGCGTAGGTCCGGCGTCTATTGCGGGACGGGTAGCTGGTCCGTCGGGGTGATCTCCGGCCGCTCGTGAAGTCGCGGCCTCCTCTCCGGTCGCTCGTGAAGTCGCGGCCTCCTCTCCGGTCTTTACGTCGTCCGACGACGGTCCACTGATCCTCTGCTGCAAACGTGGGCATGTTTGCGGTCTCACTCGTGGCTTTAACTTAACTAACTGGTCACTGGTGACTGTGCTAGTAATGTTAAGCAGCTGTGCGCAAACTGAAGACACTCACGTTTAGCTTGGTATAATAACTAAGATGACCTGAAACAGGTGCAGTTAACCATGGCTCTCCAACAGTTTGTGCTGCTTCACTGTGGTGATCATTTTCTTCTGCAAAGGTGAGAAAATGGTTTGATTGGTTGTTTTCTTTCTTTAAAGCAAAGACATGTCACTTGAAGATGAACTTGTAGGATAATGTTTAAAGGTTTTCTGTCAAAATTATCAACATCATCAATGACAGAGTTGGATTTTGTCTCAGCAAAGATGCAGATTTTCTTAAAAGCTGCTTTAAATATAGAAACTAAACCTAAAGATCTACAATCCTCTCCCCCTTAAAAGTGTTGTGTTTAGCATGATAGGTTCTTCGAGTTGGAAAAAACAATCAGTGCTTACTTTCACAGGTTTAACAGGTTTATCTGTGTTTTTTCATTTTCAGGTTGTCACTCACAGCAGCCCAGTAAGCATCCAAAGACATTTGAACCTTGTCTTCCTTCTGTAAGCTGTACAGTAATGAGCACATATAAAACTCTGATGTCCACATTTGTTTCAGACTCTGTTTTCTCTGTAAACTGTGATTTTGTTCTCTAAAATCGTCCAGTTTTCTGAGACAGAGGAGGAACATCTGTGGATCACATGTAAACCACAGTCTAATGTTAAAATAACATCTACATGAATGTCACTGCTCAGGATCTCCCAGCAGAGTGTTGATTAGTTTTATCTATCTGAGTGGTTTTAATGTGCTGGCTGATCTGTTTAGCTGTGCTCTCTCTTCTTTGTCAGCATGTGGCAGCAGTGCTGTGAACAGCAGCAGCATCACAGGAGTTCGTGATGCTGCACCAGGAAGTTGGCCCTGGTTCACTGCTGTAGACACTTTTTCTGCAGGGTCTCTGATCACCGACCAGTGGGTGCTGACAGCTGCATCCTCTGTATCAGAGTGAGTCACTGCTGCAAGTTTATACTTTGTTGAGGCGTAATATGATGATGAAGGTGAAGTGTAATATTTATGTGCACTAGAGATATTTTTAAATATTTCCTCACTTATTTTAACATTTAAAAACAACAAGCTGTTGCACAAATTGCTGAACTGCAAAGTACAGAGTTTTCTGCACAACAATCAAACCAGATATCACAGTAATTTAATTTCATCCAAGAGTATAAAGTCATCGTTCTTTGGGGGCATTGATTTGTCAAAGATTTGCTGTCACATGAAAATATTGACCTTATTCTGTCCATTCATGTCAGAAGATGGTTAGCTTAGCATAAAGACTTTAAACGGGGAACCTGCTGCTAATAAATACAACTACGCACCTCTGTAAGGCTCATTAATGAACACATGATGGGAAAGACTAGGGGTGGGTTTTTATAATCGATTCATCGATTAAAATCGATTCTGGCTTGGATAACGTAAAATCGATTCATTAAAATCCAGAATCGATTTTTTTAATATAAATTTATTTTGCCCGAAATGCCAGAATCTCTGGTGACATCTCACAAAATTTCAAGAACCACCAAACAGTTAAGACATTAAATGAGAGCAGGTACAGGGATTCTGCACATAGACTTAAACACACAGCGCGACCTGCGGATCAGAATCAGTTAGATGTCGCCTTTCTCACGGTCGGGGCTGAAAGCCGACAGCTCGCTGATTCTGATCTGTCGGCGGGTCCGCGCTTTGTGTTCACGCCCTTTATGCGCTGATTCTAAAGCTGTTAGTTTGATGTCTCTCCAAACAATATTGACCGAACCAGGAGCAAAAGAAGATCCAAACGCTTCACATAAACATCGTCATGAATTCACTCTGACTTTTACTGTTTTGCTTCGACCATGATGCACAGCTCTCTCTCTCTCCCTCTCTCTTCCTCTCTCTCTCTCTCTGAACTTCAAGAACAGTTTCCCTTTCTTCATTATTCGCTTGCTTGTTACGCACAAGTCTACTGTTGCTTACAGCGCTGTCGGCCACTGTTTTTTTTCCCTTTTACATTCTTCCGAAAAGAAAACCTAATTTCTGCTGTTCAATACTGAACAATTTTTTTTTTTTTTTGGCCTGTCCCGTTTGGCTCTTTTGCCATCAGAATAATTGTCTAAAGGCAAAGAAAGATGCCCAACGGATTTACTTTACCAAATTGACCATCCCAGCCTTGCCATAATGGTCCATTTGATTCACCTTTTGTTTATTTTATTTTCACTTGCTGAATACGGGACAGACTTGACTGGAGGAAAGAAGGGGAGAAAGAAAGAGGGAAAGAGAAACAGCTGAGAAGAGGGACGGGGGAGAAGGGCAAAAAACAAAAACCAACAGAATGGGCAGGAAAAAAAATGCATATATCGATCACCTGTTGAGAAAGAAAAAAAGAAAACAAGCAGAAGAGAACAAGAGTAATAGAATAAACAACATCACAATGATATATGGGAATATGACAGTAACAAATTTAAACTTTTTAAAATTATTCAAAATGCAAAACGCTTAACCGTGTCTCTAATAAAACCGCTGTAACGTCAGAGGTAATGTTCATATGTTGATTAATGGTTTTCTTTCGTTTTTGATGTACTGCAGAATATTTTTATAAAATCCCAGGCCAGGAAAATCACCTTCATGTTTTTCTGTGTTTTATCTTCAGCTGCTTTGACACAAAGGCATCTGCTGTAATGCTCACACCTTTGATAAAGTCTTGCGTGTGTCAGCTTCCTTTTTATTGATACAAAAATATGCAAATGTACTGATCTGAACTATAATATTTCTGACTGTCAAAATTTCCCAGATTTAAATCGAATCGAATCGAATCGTGGATCGAATCGATTCGGGACCTTGTGAATCGGAATTGAATCGATTCTAGAAATCAGTGACGATACCCAGCCCTAGGAAAGACTCAGTCACACAGTCATTTGTTTTGGGAGTTTCCTTTGCAGCTGTGATCAGCTGATGTCACGTCACAGTCACCACTCAGTTCAACAACATATAAACAGATGTTACATGAGCTCTTTGGCTGATATCCAAAGCCTGCACTCTGTAACGCCAGCATTTAAAAGAGAACTTAAGGATCGGCATAAATTGACTTTGACGTCTGCTAACCTTGGTGCACTCTAACACTGACCACGCTCTGCACCGAGCACCTCTGTAACCTTCACCACAGCCCTGCAAACTAACCAGTTTAACCTCAACTAATCTGATACTTTCATGAAACTGTTGGAAAACACAGAATTATCAGCAGCACACTCACTGATCCACGATCTGATTTTAGAAACTCTAAAATGAATCATAAAGATGTAAGTTACATATCTGGACATGTTGGAAAACGTTCCTGCTTTAAAAAAGTATCACGCACAGTTTGTGTGTTTGCTGATCTTCTCTAGCATATGGAGACTATCTCTCCACACCGTTACATATTCCATATGTACGGGGAACGACCCCTCTTGGTCGTGGCGTGTGGATATTTCTTTAAGACACTCTGGCACGCCCGGCTACACCCCACAGCTTACATATAAAACAGCTGTGCAGACGTGACATGGGTGATCGTTTGATCTCCACTTGTGTTGTGTGTGTGAGTGTGCAGCTCGGCTGCTATGTGTGTTCACACACCAGGGATACGGCTTCAGCGTTCCAAGTGTTCGCTGTTGGCCTGCTTAACATTGTGGGGAATAAACATAATAGACAGGCTACGGTTTGTGCCGGCCTATCGTTAATCCAACCGGTTAGCCTGTCTGGCGTGTCGCCCGCAGCTTGCGGGTTAACGTGACCAGCAGGGCTTGGCTCGTAGCTCGGCTACATTGGGGAGATGTGTCAGAGTTCCAAGCATATTCTTTTACCTGTCAGCACTGTGACGCAGAAGCTTAGAAACAGTGAAGGGGGAATTCAAGTTGTGTCTAGTGCCGGCTACCTGTTGGTGATTGGAGCATGCCGGGTGTGGGAATTAGCCCTTCCTAAGGTCCCATCTAGTAGAGTGGACCTCAAGGTTGTTGCTATCATGCAGCCTCAGCACTTAAGGTGCCGCTGCTGCCTGGTTGTAGTAAGGTTGGAGTAAATGAGCCCTGCCTCCCGGCATTTTTGACCCCTTGCCCGCAGTTGGATGCTGCCGTGCATGGCGGGTGTAGTTGTTTTTGGCCCCTCCCCCGTTAGCCCTTCGGGCCTTCCCTGGGCAGGGCGGCATGAACTACAGGGCTGTGTGGGTTACTTACTGTATGCTGTGCTGGTGGCCATTTTGTCGCTCCCTCTAGGGGATGGAGCTTGAAACGACAGCTGCAGCCAGGCTGGGCATGGGGAGCCCGCCCAAATCCTGTGCCTCTCAGGCTACATGAGGATGATGGCTGCAGCATTCCCTCCCATTGCCCCGCCTCTGCGAGGCCTGGGCCGGTGAGGTTGATGTTGACGAAGCTTCCATCCCGTCTGGCTGCCACTGGCGTAGGGTCCAGTCTGAGGTACACCTGTGCACTACTCATGATGTCAGATCAGCATCCTGATGTGGCACACCTGTGAGGTGGGATGGATTATCTCAATATAGCAGATGTGCCCACTACCACACATTTGGACTGATTTGTGACCACTGTTTGGGAGGGATGGTTATATTGTGTATCTGGAATGAATTTTAGGTCTCTACGTCCATCCCATGGGGAATGGGAGCAGTAACAAAGGTGTTGCGTTTATATTTTTGTTGAGTGTATTTAATGAGAAAAAAATCTTTTGAAGAAAAATCAATCTTTTTTTCTCACCTTTGAAAAAGAATATGATATATGCTCAGCTTCTATTGTCACATGCTTTACCGTAACCAACACCTTGGTTACCATAGATTTTTATCTGTGAAAAGCGCTATATAAATAAATTTTACTTACTTACTTACTTACCTACACTTCGTGTAGTTGACGTGTGATTTAAAAGAATAAAAGATAAAAATGTCACGGCTCGGGTCAGTGGTCAGCCACAGGTGGTGAAGCAGCCACAGGTGGCTGGACGGGCTCCTCGGGCCCCCCAGCCGACGTGGCATGGTGCTGGACAGGCTCCTCGGGCCCCCCAGCCGGCGAAGCAGGAGGCTGGACGGGCTCCTCGGGCCCCCCAGCTGGCGAAACAGGAGGCTGGACGGGCTCCTCGGGCCCCCCAGCGAAAACAGCCGCAGAACCAGCGGGCACCGGGGCCCCTGGCACACCCAAAACAAAACCAGCAGGCTCGCGGGCCTCTGGCACGCGTGAAACAAAACCAGTAGGCACATGGTCCTCTGGCA
Organism: Mchenga conophoros; assembly: GCF_057382185.1. NCBI lineage: Eukaryota > Metazoa > Chordata > Actinopteri > Cichliformes > Cichlidae > Mchenga > Mchenga conophoros. The sequence continues at coordinate 60,324,827 of NC_140528.1, read as the reverse complement.
CATATGAAACAAAACCAGTAGGCACATGGGCCTCTGGCACACAGAAGGAGGGCCGCAGCTGCGCAGAGCCCTGACCCTGCTCAGGCAGTGACAGCCCGGTGCAGTTCACAGCTGGCATCTTGGCCTCCAGGGGTCCAAAGTAAGCTGAGGGCTGTAACCCAGCCTCTGGGGAAGCCCCGGAGTGAGTAACGGTCTCTAATGTTGCCAGCTTTTGAGGAACAGGTCCGTTGTGAAAACATGCGACTAAAACTATACACAATAAATGTGGAGCTGATCAGTAACATTACAGAACGTTGGGGGTGTGTGATCCAAACTAATATGCTACCCTAAACTTTTTGAACCGTGTGAATCCAAGTAGAGTGAGTACCTTCTAACTGACCCATAGAAATACATTTTATTTTCAGTCCGAAGTTTTTCTCAACACCAAAAAATACTTTTTTAACTTTTTTAAAATCAGATCTGGGCAGTTGGAGTCAGTTGATGACTTTTAGATTAATCTTTTCTGACTGGATGATTAAAACCTGTCAGCATTGACTTGTCTGTAGTGGATTTTTCCCACATTTCAGTCATTCAGTGATTTAAATAAAATGAACTTGTCCCTGCGGCTGTCTTTATGAATACCTTGTATCTGTCAGCCTCACCCATCAAATTCAGAGCGGGGGGGGGAGATTAACACTGCCACTACAGATTGTCTAACATCTGATTGGTTATTGTGCAAAGTAAGTCAAGACAGGTCGGTCCTAGATAACCGACTGCTATGAACTGGTGGTAGTGTAGACTTGGGGCAGCAAGGTATCCAAGAATGCATTTCACAACACAAGAGTCAATTGTGTATGCTCTCAAATTGTGGTCATAAAAATGTTGTACTTGTAAATCAGACTGCATAGTTGTGAATTGTTTTGCAACCTTATAAACCAAAATATTTGAAAATTTTATGAGAATTTGTGTGTCTGTAAAAAAAGATTTGTGTTTGTAAAACATATTTATACAAACAAATTTACATTTTTTTGTTGAGGTCTGGTTATAGATACAAAGTTAAATTTGCATGTAACACTGCACTGAAGTTCCCTCGCTTCTGTGTGAGTTTCAACTTTGAGTTGTACAAAGTTGTTGTTGCTGGTTTTCTCTGAGACGGAGATGAACAAAATAATGTTTCAGTTCAATCCTGGTTTCAAAGACTGGTAGAAAAAATGTCTCAGTTGGCCTGAATATTGAATGTTGAATATTCCCCGTGAACTGTTTCCAAACATAATATTGTTCATCTACTAGTTACAAATACATCAAAAACAAGTTTACTAGCATTTCCACGTAAAATTTAAAGAGTCTTTTACTAGTTTGATAAGCACTAAATCGTTTAACAACACAAAAGTGAAGTAAACCCCATATTCAGCTGTAGGTATCATTTAAATGTGTTTTATTGGAGCACACACAAGAACCACTGCAGCCAAACACAATTTCAAAGAAATGTACATCTCTTTTTAACTGTTTTGTTTGACCAAAAATCCACTGAAAGTTGTTACTGTTCTGGCTTTATAGACATGTGTACCCTGCTTTAAACGCACATACACTGTATCACCCTGCTGCAGCTGCAGGAACGCCGCATTTCCTCCATTATCAGCTGTGTCATCTGACGGGTGATCATGGATGTGTAAGATCACCTCATTGTTCTTGTAGAACAGCAGCCATGATGTATGTTCACCTCCAGAATGAGAGAAAATGGTAAAGAAGTACACACCTGAAACAGGTGCTGTAAAGACACCTGGAGAAAAAAAAAGTAAACTCCTTTAATTTTTTGTCATTTTCTGAAGAAGCAAGTTTTACACGTATAAATGCAAGAACACCTCAGTTGAACACTTGTAATATCTTTAAATCTCTTTCATTTTTTCACAATTATCAAAAAAGTTTCAGTATTATGAATCTGCAAATGTTATTACTGAATGTAAACATGCATCATCACATGGCGCATTTTTTTTTTGGCTTTATTTACTTCACTAACACAAAACTGTGAAGAAGAATCTTACCTGTAACTGGGCTGTAGGCATTTCCAATATTTACAAATGTGTGATCGTAGATCATAGTTACGTCTGTGTTAAAGGGCCCAAATGGTGAATCCTCTCCAAATCCAACACTGAATATGATCGTGTTTCTCTCTAAGAAAAAAAAACATGTTTATTTCAGATATGTGTTAAAGTATGATTCTTCACATCATTTTATTTCTCCAGATGTTGAAAATCACAAAAAAAAACCAAACGTCTGCTTCAGCTTTATTCTTTACCTTTTTGTTCCAGCTGAAGGATGCGACTTTCGTAGTTTTCCAGCCTGCTTCCAATGTTCAACATCTTGACTTCCAAAGAATTTAATTTTTCTGTCATGGCATTGGTTTCGATAGTATCCTGGGCCACAACCAGGCCACAAAACAACAAAATCAAAAATGAACTGCTGAGATTCATCTTCGAAATTTCACCACTTGACAGACTTCTGACAAATGATCTGCTGTGGTTGCTTTTATGTCATCTACTCATCCGCTATTAATTATTAACATGTACACGTATACTTTTTTTTTTACACGTTTTTCTACGTATTTGTGATCTAACTATGCCAACCAAGAACAATGAAAGAAATCAATAAAGAAAGAGCAACACAGCAGTCCTCAACCTTTTTTTGTGTCTCGGACCAGTTTAATGTCAGACAATATTTTCACAGACCGGCCTTTAAGGTTTCAGGGATAAAGAGTACAACAAAATAAAATGATACGACCAAGACAAAAACTGTGATATTAATAAAAACGAATTCACTGTGTAATTGTGTAAATTTATTAGAAAGTGTCCTCCTGAAATGCACCGACAACAATGAGAGTAACATCCTCCTCTGTGCCCCTTAATGCTCTCTGGTTGCTATGGAAATGCGTAAATATTTCTTTTAAAATAAGACACACAACTACAAAACAAATATAAAGTACATGAAATTGCAAAATTCACCATGACGCTAAATCAGTGACAGCCCTGTGCTTGTTTCTCTGGAATGAGACAGTCCCACCTGGGAGTAATGAGGGACAATGACGCCCGAAACACTGTTCAGAGTCAGATAATAAAAAAACGGAAATAATGTAAAGTTATTTATTTTTTCTAAAAGAACATTTATTGATATCACAGAGGAAAAGACCCAGGGAAACCGAATTAAAAATAAAAACCCTGAAAACCATATATTTCACACCTGTACCAAATGACTCACAGACTGGTGCCGGTCCATGGCCCGGGGGGTTGGGGACCACTGGAGTAACACATTTACTAATAACAGCATTAACTATTATAAATGTAGCATGACCATTACGGTTACTGTTATAATACATAGGCTTTCTTTCTCTGATATTAATTTCTGTGGATTTGCACTAATACTAATACATGGCATCATTGTAGATTTTCTGTCTTTGGCAAGAGTCAATACTAAATGAAAAAAAAAAATTTGTGTTAAAAAAATTGTCACAGTGTAATTGGTGTCATGGGGCAATGAACTCTATGTTGTGTCAACACACCAAATATTATAGCTAAAATAAACAATGTAAAAAATATAAATGGTGCATTAGATATAGTTTTTCATCAAACTTGGGGGTTCTTGCAAAGTTCAATCTTTTAGTGAATGATTCTATGTATCCTCAGCTTAATTTCAAATATATCTCTGCTACTCTGTAACCTACACTGTTCTTTACTTTAAATTCAACACAGTACACCAGTAGTCTCATGCAACCTTTAGATGACACAGTTACGTGCCTTAGTTTGTTTTGCAGCACGTTTCATAATATGAAAAAATATGTCACATGTACAGACCCAATATCTGACTTAAAAACTTGTAAGCTTTAAATTTCAAGTTAATCAAATGCCACTGAGCAGTTCTTATTTTTAAATATAACCCCTCTTCTTCCTTTCCTGTCCTTTTTTTATTCTTTTTTTATTCCTTCTTTTTTTTTATCTTTCTCCATCTCTCAGTGAAGTTCTTTTTTTTTAATCTTCCTGTGAAGCAAAGCAGCTGAAACTTTAGCTAGCAACAGGCTGCACACAAAATGTTTGTGTGTTTGCTGTTGTTTTTAGAGTTCTTTGAAACATTGCATTTGAAATTACCTGCCACTTAACAAAAAGTTACTCCCTTTATGCTTACACAGTATTTCTAGCTAGATGCAAAAGCACCGGGACTGCAACGTCATAGGATTGTGTTACTGTTCTGGCTCAAATCAGTTTGATGTGACGTGAAATAACTACCCTCAAATATGTTAAACCAAAAGTTACAAGTCTGTTTTGAAAATATAACTACAGACATTAAACATGTAGTAGTGGGACTCGCAGACTCTATGTGGACTCCTAGGTTAACGATTTCATGAAGAGCGACAGAATCAGCACTTCTAATGAGAGTCCTAGAAAATGCTTTGTCTTTGACATTGTATCAGATGACACACAGCCTGGCCTCCTTCTTCCCCATATTGGCCAAAAATCATCAGACACTCTGAACACTGAAGACAAATCATATGTAGTGTGTATGTGCACGTTGTCTTGCACTGAGTTCATAGTTAAAACATTGTTGCGCTGAGACACAACAGTCTGTTTCTACTGATCTGTGTGTTTCAGATGCATTCTAGTTCCAGGCTGAACTCGGGTCTCAAAAATGAGAAAAAAAAAGGGGCAAAATTCTTCTTTGTAAACTTGATTCTGTGTTACTCACTCCCCTCATCTCTGATTATTAATAATTCACATGGCTGCATTTATGCTATTCATGATCAACTGTTAATTATTATTATCCCTGTCACTTTATGAAACTACAGTATGTGCAGAAGAGCAGGTTTTTGAACAATTTCAGCATAACACCATATAATTAGAAAAAAGAAAAAATGAAAGCATATGGATTTCTGTGGACAAGACTCAAGTCACTTATTGCATAAATATGATTTGGATTGCCATGTTGTCAAGAGTGAATAATATGTCTATGCAAAACTAAATTATGTGCTACAACAACTGGGTAAAACTTGGCACCCTACAGACATATAAATGATCTTTTTTCTTCAGAAATTCAGTTTCTATCTGTGTCAGTCTTTCATCATGATCAGTGACCATGAACTTTAAGTTATATCAACAAACTGTTTTCCTTACAAAGAGCAAGCACAGTATTTTAGCAGCCAAAACAAACACTTAAAATGTAAACTATCTACTAGACATGATTCCAGTGGGTTATACTGGTGGTGAAACAGCTTGAACAGAGACCATTTTTCTTCTACTTAGAGAAAAATGTTCTGTTTGTTGTTTAGTTGTTATAATACAGTACAAGTAATTCTTTACAGTTTTAGCTACCTAGCCCTTTGTCATCTGGTATAATGTGTTATGAAAAATACCGGTGGACTCAGGGAGCAGAACTCACGGAGGCATAGAGTTGTGGTGAAACAATTTATTTACAGTGAAGGAGATGAATTTTCAAGGACAGTGTATATACAATAAAATGTGAATGGGGACGTGGAGCCGGGACGTGCAGGTGAGGAGACACTGGTAGCGCACTCGATCTAAGGGAAGAGGAGCAGGAGAATTAGGAGGGTCTTACCCGAAACCGAGAAAAGCATAAAAGAGACTTTACCGAGAGTTGGAGAGCTTACTTAGTACTGTTTGCCAAAAACCTCTGTAAGGGAAACAAACCAAACGAGGTGACCCGGAGAAACCGAGAGATGAGAACCCTGGGGAGGAAACAAAACTCCGTACAGGCTCCAGTAGGCAGGCTGGCAGATTATCAGGCACTCCAGAAAAGTCAATACTCCGACATTAGTCCTCTGTCAGACAGCTCCTGAAGAACGCTTCAGAAGAAAGCAGGTTGACAGGTTCATTGAATAACTGCCCCACCTTCCTATGCCAAAAAAGGAGACACAAAACACAAACAAAATCACCAGGCAACCATAACCCGGCTCCTAACATAATGTGCTTTTTTAGATTAACTATTGATAATGTAGTGAAATTATTATTTTTTAAACAGGATGCCAATACAAAAGTGTCTAAAGTAGTGCTGTCAGCGTTAATCTCGTTAAAATGACGTTAACACCATAACTGCATTAACGCGGCAAATCTCCGTTAATGAGTTACCGAAGAGTCCTCCAAATGCGGCCTTCATTTCCCGAGATTTGAAGGCTCGGTCCGGTGTAGCCTTCGTGGTCCAACCTATCCCAAGATTCTTTGCCCGGTGGTGGGTGTGGATATTTTTTTCGGAAAAAAAAGGTGGGTGGCTGAAGCGGGGCGGCCAAAGAGTAAACTTATAAAAGTAAGTACTAAATATGATGTCACTTATTTATGTGCAAATGTTTAATAACGAAGAATATTACAAAATTATTGTTGGCCACATGTCGGCAAAATTATGTGACATTAGTAATGTTTGTACTTTCAGCCTCAATTTGGTTTTAAAGCCTTTGAAATATACACCGTTCAATAGTTGGCATTCATCTTACAAGCAGGATTCACTGCACTGTTAATGTTAGTTATGTTACCCACATAGCAAAATTGGTATGGCCCGGATCTGGGCCACCAAAGGGCCATCATTCTTTGCGGTATGTGGCCCATGTGTAAGTTGTGTGCAGCCACGGGCCAGTTGCAGACACACTGCTGGTCCTGTGCTGGCCCAGAACAGTTTCAGTTCTGGCCCAGAACAGTTTCAGCTCTGGCCCAGAACAGTTTCAGCTCTGGCCCCAGATGTCAGCCTAATGTGTACCTTAATTCAGCCATGTAATAACAACATGTGCATAATAGTGCAAAAGTAACATGACAAAACTCTGTTCAGACAGTGATTCTTATATAACATTTTTCAACTCTCCCAGATTACTCAAAGTGCTCTATACAACATGCCACATTCACTCAACCACACGCTTTCTCTTAACTGAGTGCTTCCTAACTACATTCATAACACATTCACACTCACGACATGTAGGAGCCAGGGATCAAACCACTAACCTTCCGATCAGTAGTTGACCAGCTCTACCACCTGAGCTACAGCCACCCACTGGCAACGATGAGTAAACCCTTACTAGGTTTTGGATAAAGTGTAAACTCACAAACCTCTCAAACCTGCATTTGAAACGTTGGCTACCATAGCAGTATAGTATTGCAACATGGCATTTGGAATTTCTAACTAAAATAGGAAAATAGGAACATAAATAGTGCATCATTGCCAGACCTAGCCCACATCTGGTTGACATACACCCTGCCATAACACCGGTCAGTCAGAAGTGCCAGCTTGATGCCGGATCCCGGCCAGAGCTGTTTTCTATGAGCCTGGCCCACATAAACCAAACCATAATCGGGCCAGATATGGCATGCCATCGCATAAACAGTGGTGTCATTACCAGACCTGGCGCACATCTGGTTGACATACACTCTGCCATGACACCAGTCAGTCAGAAGTGCCAGCTTGATGCCAGATCCGGGCCAGACCTGTTTTCTATGAGACTGGGCCACATAAACCAAACCACAATCGAGCCAGATGTGGCATGCCATCACATAGACAGTGCCATCTATGCCAGGCCTGGCCCATATCTGGATGACATACAGGGAGTGCAGAATTATTAGGCAAATGAGTATTTTGTCCACTTCATCGTCTTCATGCATGTTGTCTTACTCCAAGCTGTATAGGCTCGAAAGCCTACTACCAATTAAGCATATTAGGTGATGTGCATCTCTGTAATGAGAAGGGGTGTGGTCTAATGACATCAACACCCTATATCAGGTGTGCATAATTATTAGGCAACGTCCTTTCCTTTGGCAAAATGGGTCAAAAGAAGGACTTGACAGGCTCAGAAAAGTCAAAAATAGTGAGATATCTTGCAGAGGGATGCAGCAGTCTCAAAATTGCAAAGCTTCTGAAGCGTGATCATCGAACAATCAAGCGTTTCATTCAAAATAGTCAACAGGGTCGCAAGAAGCGTGTGGAAAAACCAAGGCGCAAAATAACTGCCCATGAACTGAGGAAAGTCAAGCGTGCAGCTGCCAAGATGCCACTTGCCACCAGTTTGGCCATATTTCAGAGCTGCAACATCACTGGAGTGCCCAAAAGCACAAGGTGTGCAATACTCAGAGACATGGCCAAGGTAAGAAAGGCTGAAAGACGACCACCACTGAACAAGACACACAAGCTGAAACGTCAAGACTGGGCCAAGAAATATCTCAAGACTGATTTTTCTAAGGTTTTATGGACTGATGAAATGAGAGTGAGTCTTGATGGGCCAGATGGATGGGCCCGTGGCTGGATTGGTAAAGGGCAGAGAGCTCCAGTCCGACTCAGACGCCAGCAAGGTGGAGGTGGAGTACTGGTTTGGGCTGGTATCATCAAAGATGAGCTTGTGGGGCCTTTTCGGGTTGAGGATGGAGTCAAGCTCAACTCCCAGTCCTACTGCCAGTTTCTGGAAGACACCTTCTTCAAGCAGTGGTACAGGAAGAAGTCTGCATCCTTCAAGAAAAACATGATTTTCATGCAGGACAATGCTCCATCACACGCGTCCAAGTACTCCACAGCGTGGCTGGCAAGAAAGGGTATAAAAGAAGAAAAACTAATGACATGGCCACCTTGTTCACCTGATCTGAACCCCATTGAGAACCTGTGGTCCATCATCAAATGTGAGATTTACAAGGAGGGAAAACAGTACACCTCTCTGAACAGTGTCTGGGAGGCTGTGGTTGCTGCTGCACGCAATGTTGATGGTGAACAGATCAAAACACTGACAGAATCCATGGATGGCAGGCTTTTGAGTGTCCTTGCAAAGAAAGGTGGCTATATTGGTCGCTGATTTGTTTTTGTTTTGTTTTTGAATGTCAGAAATGTATATTTGTGAATGTGGAGATGTTATATTGGTTTCACTGGTAAAAATAAATAATTGAAATGGGTATATATTTGTTTTTTGTTAAGTTTAATAATTATGCACAGTAATAGTCACCTGCACACACAGATATCCCCCTAAAATAGCTAAAACTAAAAACAAACTAAAAACTACTTCCAGAAACATTGAGCTTTGATATTAATGAGTTTTTTGGGTTCATTGAGAACATGGTTGTTGTTCAATAATAAAATTATTCCTCAAAAATACAACTTGCCTAATAATTCTGCACTCCCTGTACATCTTATCATGCCAGAAGTCAGCCAGCAGTGCCGGCTTGATACCAGATCCAGGCCAGACCAGCTTGCTATGTGGGTATATTGCTGCCTCTGTTCGGTGGTGTCGAGCCAAACGGACTTTAACGTGTGTTTGAACGAGCTGACGGTTCACTCGTTAAACTGAAAGAAAGATGCTTTAATCACAGCAGTCACACATGTGTCCACTGTACCATCTGGGAACTCTTCTTGTTTAGCACTCGTAATAAAACAAACCCTAAATCCTCCTTCTCTTGTGCTGTTTTGTAGCAGTGTATACACCTGAGACTGTCACCTGTCTGTCTGTCTGTCCTGCACTCTCTCTCTGTTTCTTTCTCTCTGATTGTGGAATAAAAGTATGAACATGTATTAATAAGTGACACTTGTGTTTGAATCCTGCAGCTTATCACACATTTGATTTCCATGTGTGACAACTGCAAGTGTCCAGAGTGAGGACAGACTGAGGGACCCACTGCTGCACATCATCTGTGAGGCTTTGCACCCCTGATGATCCACCAGGACAAACTCAGCAGTGTGTGAGGAAGAGGAGGAGGAAGAGCCAGCAGCAGCTGACAGATGGAGAGAATAGACAGACTGTTCCCTGTTTGTGAAGGACTGCTGGAAAAGTTTAAAATAACTAATTATCTGTCCTGAATCAGTCTTATTAGGTAATGTTAAAATAATGTTCTCATTCCAGTGTTTTCAGTGTGGGAGAAAGTACTCAGGGCCTTCAAGTTACACACTATGAAAGGCAGCAACAAGTTTAATGTTCAGAAACCTAAAGTATGTATCAGCAGCAGAATGGAGCTAAAAATAAATGTTTGTTTCAGTTCTATGAAGCTTTGAGTATTTTGGATCAGTAGCACTGCTGTGTTTGTTGCATCATATTGCTGTAATTGTTTATATGCTTTATATATTCTGAGGTAAGTTGATCTATAGTGTTACATCATAATAAAGCATATGGATTTCTGTGGACAAGAATCAAGTCACTTATTGCATAAATATGATTTGGATTGCCATGTTGTCAAGAGTGAATAATATGTCTATGCAAAACTAAATTATGTGCTACAACAACTGGGTAAAACTTGGCACCCTACAGACATATATATTATCTCTCTTCTGCAGAAATTCAGTTTCTATCTGTGTCAGTCTTTCATCATGATCAGTGACCATGAACTTTAAGTTATATCAACAAATTGTTTTCCTTACCAAAGAGCAAGCACAGTATTTTAGCAGCCAAAACAAACACTTAAAATGTAAACTATCTACTAGACATGATTCCAGTGGGTTATACTGGTGGTGAAACAGCTTGAACAGAGACCATTTTTCTTCTACTTAGAGAAAAATGTTCTGTTTGTTGTTTAGTTGTTATAATACAGTACAAGTAATTCTTTACAGAATATTAACTAACTAACTAATAGCTAACTTTATTAACTAATCGTGACACTAAATTGGGATACAGCCTAAGTCTCCCTAGCCCTTGTCCTATGTGCAGTGTGTCAAGTCTTGCTTTCCCTTGCTTTGTTAGGTCTGACTTGTCCCAGCTCTGTTCCTACCTGTTCCCCATCCTCTCATTGTCCTGCTTGTGTATTTAAGCCCTGTGTTTTTGTCTGTCCATTATTGCGCTGTACCCTCACCGTACTGTGTTTACTCCGTTTGTGGTCCTGGCTTAGTTCTAGTTCTCAGTTCCTGGTTTGCTTTCCCAGTTTGTGTTGTTTTATTTTAAAGTTTCCAGTTTAGTGTGTAGTTTCCATGTTCAAGGTTTTGGTTTGTTTTTGTGAGTTTACGTTATATGGAAAGTCTTCCCAGCAATAAAAGCTGCCGCTCATTCCATGTATGAGTCCTGCATTTTGGTCCTGTTGACCTTGACAAAGTGGCTTAAACAAACAAACAAACAAACAAACAAAAACACATTCTTCTGAAAATGGTCAGGTAAAAAGATTGGACTGAAAATGAGTTTAAAAATAGCCAAACATCTGGATTTTTTAAACTATTGTTTGAGACCACTATAAAAAATACAAGACAGGAAGCAAAATAAAGAAACAAAGAAATGAGGGATGTCTCAAGACTTTACAGTACAGCAAATCCAATAATTGGTAATAGTATTTCTGAGATCTCTTTATCATGCTGTCAGACTAGGAAACCTGAAAATAAATTATAACAAACACAAATAAAAACAGAAACAGATGAAACACACAGAGAGAGTGTGACTTATTCCCTAAAGATACCAGCTCATATCTTTACACAGCACATGTGCTTTGATCCCAACATCAAGCACAGCTGCTGCTCTGTCTTTTTTCACCCACACTGTGACAAATACAGTGATTATCATACTTACTGAGTCTCCTCACAATCTTCATTTACACAAATACCTTTTACCAGTGCTTTAAGTGGGCCGGTACGCGCCGGTACTCAGTACCGCCACTTCTAAATATAGCTCTTGAGAGTACCGCCACCTCTCCATGCGCCCAGAACGTGCTTTTAGCGTACCGGTACTCTCATTTGCACATCTGTTATAATCGTTTGGCTGCGCTGCCGCTTTTCAGAGCGCCCTTCACAAGCACGCTTCCTAATTCGTCCCACCGAGAGCAGAGACTACATTACCCATACACCAATGTGTTTTACAAGTGAAAAGCGCATGCGTCGCTTTTGCCGTTGTCATGTCAACAACTCAACGTGGTCCGGAGAGGGTGTGTAAAACGCGCAAACAGCTGCTCGGTTAAAATACAAAAACAATGAACACTTAATATGCTCTCCTGGCTTCAGACTCTGAGTAGTAAAAGAACAAGGTCAGAATCAGAGGACTCGCTGGCTGACACCCCACCGAGCCAGAATGATATCGCTGCAGGTCAGACGCAAGCTAATGAAAGCTGCACTAGTGCCGCAGCCGCGGACGACGGCACTTTTGGCGAGGACGAGAATGACACCATTTCTACCGATGACAACAGCCGCGTTAGCGAGCATGAGTGGCCAGAATGTTGGTCCCAAGCACAAGTCCGGTATTTCTCCACAAATTACAAGTGGCTGATCAGCAGAAATCAAAAGTTGGGTTGTAGTGTGTGTAGTCAAGTTTGTGCTCGCGTGGACATGCAGCAAGGGCAGAGAGTGTCGCAGGAGTGGAGTGGGTGCTTAATCTCGTCATTTGGAAGGGACAAGGCTGCACAACAAAACTCACTACGAAAGAAAATAAAAGAGCACAGAGACTCAATTTATCACAAGAAAGCAGTTGAAATAAAAGAGAAGGCAACACAAAATACAATGCAAAAACACATTGAAGATATGAGAAAGGCTGACTACGCTTCAACTTCAATGTGTTTAGAGCAGCTTATAAGATTGGCAAGCATGGGCGTCCCTTTACAGACATGCCAATAGATGTCCAGTTGCAAGTCTTAATGGTGTCAAGATGGGCAGAGTTCTGCACTCTAATAACTCATGTGCAAATATACTGGATCACATTGCAGCTGAAATGAAAAAGAAGGTAGTGTTAAGATTCAATATTGAGGAAGGGTACAAGAGGTGATCGAAGAATAACCACACCGATCCGGCCGGGTAAAGTCAAACGAAGATTTTAATGAATACACGCGTGGGAAGACAACTCTGTACGCAGACAGGAAGTAGTCTTCGACTTAATCAAAGCATGAACAGATATTTTATAGCATCAGGGTTTATTTACTGACGCCCCTTCATACGTCACAGATACATTTTATACATAGATCAGATCAACATCATCATTGACTTTTCACCTAGAAAATCATCTTCTATTTTCATGGCTAGCCCTTCCTGTCTACCTTTCAGTTCTTGTCTTGTTCCTCTTTCTTGCCGAGACACCAAGAAACGGTTCCTCTTTTACCAAGACAATTTTGCAGTTACAGCCAAACATAACTAACCTCTCCTCTAAATAAATCTAATTTAAAGTGTGTGTGTGTGTGTGTGTGTGTGTGTTGACCTCACATGCTCTTTGTGTCATTTCTTCACCTACTGTCTGTGTCTCGTCCTCAAATGCTCTTTCTCAATTCACCTGTTGCACTTCTGACCTTTTACCAGACCAGAAGCTCACTGAGACTATGTGTATGTCTTCTACTAAATAAATGTTTTAATCAAGAACCTCTCTTAAGGCCTTCTTAAAGCTATCTGTTATATTGTTAAAGCCTCGTCTTAGCCTGCGGCTCAAAATAACTTCCTGCTTCTTTCTGCATACAACTTCCTGTCAGCCTGCAACTCAGTCTTTCTGAAAGAGACACTGTTTAAACCTTGGAATGCAACATCCATGCTGCAGATTATATTATTAATGCAATGACAATTATTTAACAATAGCAGTAAAATAATTTCCCTCCTCGACAGTAGTCAATGACATAGTGATGAATGAAAGAAAATTGTGTGTGCTCATTGATGAATCCACTACAATAAGTGGAAAGTCTGTGCTTGTCGTGTGCCTGCGGTCAGCTATTTCCACTGAAAATCCAGACACAATATTTTTTGAACTGATTGAGCTGCAGGGGACCACAGCAAAGGACATCACTGAAGCACTGTTAGGATGTCTTCATAATAATGGCTTTGACCCTCACTACCTACAGGAACATTTGTTGGCATTTGCTTGTGATGGAGCCTCAGTGATGCTTGGGAGGAAAGCAGGAGTTGCTGCGCAGCTTTGTTCCAAATTCCCTTACCTGTTTGTCTGGCATTGTTCCAATCACAGACTGGAACTGGCAGTTTGTGATGTTTTGAAGGAGGTAGGAGGAATCAACCACTTTAAAATATTCTTAGATCAGCTTTACTCCCTCTGCCATGCATCACCAAAAAACCAAAGGGAGTTAACCGAGAGTGCTCACAATGTTGGACAACGTCTCCTTGTGATAGGCCGTGTTTTATCAGTGCGTTGGGTTGCTTCAAGTGAGAGAACAGTGAAAGCAGTATGGGAGAACTACCAAGCTCTGCAGGTACACTTTACAAGTGCTGCTGCTGATACCAGCAGGGACTCAAGAGAGAGAGCAAAATACAAAGGACTCAATGATGTTCTCACTACTGTTTCTTTTGTGGTCAATCTTGGCATCATGTATGACGCTCTCACAGAACTCAGTGACCTCTCAAGAATGCTCCAGAGACGGGACATGACTTTGGATCAAGCCGACAGGCAGCTGGACCGACAAATCCGGGTGTTTGAGTCAATGGTATCCACACCTGGTCCCTACACACAAACTGCCATTGAAGCTGAAAAGGAGAAAATCTTCAGAAATGTATGCCTGCATGAAAATCAGAGGGTTATAAAAATCAACCATGGCCAATTTTTCCGTAGCCTGGCTGAAAATGTTAAGTGCAGGATGACTCCAACAACTTCCTCCCATGTCAGTAAAACCTCATCTGAAAAGACAGATAGTCACCTCCTCTCAGACATCAAGGTCCTCCAGTCTGACTCCTGGCCTGCATCTCTAGATATTCAATATGGGGATGCAGCGGTCAGACGTTTATGTCAGAGATTCAGAGTTGGGGAGAGGGAAAGTGTCCTAGGATTTAGGGAGTATAAAGACCTTAAAGCTTCCAAGACACCAGCAGCCCTGAAGCCGCTTCTTACAGCTGTCCACACCATTGCAGTATCAACAAGTGAATGCGAGCGAGCTTTCAGCTCAATGAATGATACTTTGACAGATAAAAGAAACTCTCTCGACATCAAAAGGCTTTCAAATATGATTTTCCTGAAATGCAACGGACCACCCTTGGATCAGTTTAATGCACAAACATATGTGCAGACATGGCTGGCACTAGGGAGGAGAAGTGCAGCATCCACAAACTGCGAAGCCCAAAGTGAAAGGAAAGTGGAGCCCAAAACGTGCTGGAGCCTTTTCTAGGTAAAATGATTTGTACAGTATTTCTCATTTTTCATTTGGTGTACTGTGATTGTATTTTGCTGAATCTGCTTTTGTATATTTTTCAGGGGTAAAGAAATGAACCATCTTCAAGACTCAAGATTATGTTCTACTGTTCTATGGTTATTATGTTTGGGTTGCTTCAAGTGAGAGAACAGTGAAAGTAGTATGGGAGAACTACCAAGCTCTGCAGGTACACTTTACAAGTGCTGCTGCTGATAGCAGCAGTGACTCAAGAGAGAGCAAAATACAAATTAGTTTATAATTTATTTTATGTACATTTTGTTAAAAAAAATTTCAATACCTTTTTGCACATTTTATTTATGTTCAGTAGCTCTTTCTAGCTCAAGCAAATCCACAAACTAATAAAATGATTTATTATTTTGTATAAGGTTGTCTGTTGACTGTTGTATATAAAACCCATTCAATATAGTTGTTGTTACCTCAGGGGAGGCGGAAAAAAAATAGAGTACCGGCACCTCTTTTGGGCCACTTAAAGCACTGCCTTTTACAATATTGGGTGCTGATCACAGAGCAGAAGTGATTGAATGACTTTGCATGTTTTGACACGTGGAAAAGGTTTTCATTGTTTTAGTGCATTTTACATAGGTGAGTCTATGAAAAATGCCTTAACTTCACCCTGTTATTGTTATCTTGTATGTATGTTTGCTGTTCCTCACATTTGAGTGACCAAAAAACCACTGAAGGTTGTTTGGCTTTCGGATGCCCAAACATGTGAGTTTGCACCCATGCGCACATACACTTTGTCCCCTTGCTGCAGCTGCAGGAACACCGCATTGCCTCCATTATCAGCTACATCGCTGTGTGTCACGTGATCATTTGTCATCACCATCACTTCACTGTTTTTATGGAGAAACAGGCGTTGTGTATGACTTCCTTCAGTATGATAGAAGAGGGTAAAGTAATAAACACCTGCAACGGGTGCTGTAAAGACACCTGAAGAGTAGAAGAGCAGTGGTCACATTAAAAATAATCCGAAAACTCAAATTCATTTGTGCACTATTTTATTTCATTCTGTTGTCCTTCAACCAAATAAATAGCAAACTGTCTGCTTTTTAAACTGCTTTGTAAAATTTTATAAACTGATTACATGTGTTATTTTGCTTTGTGTAAAAAAAACCCAAAAATGCTGAATTACTGAATATACAAGGACAGAGAGACTCAAGAGCAGCTTCTATCCCCAAGCCATCCGGGCCCTAAACACACACACACCCGCCCTCTCATATCATCTATATTTGACTGAGACAGGACTCTCTTCCAGACACTCTAAACCCAGGCATAATTTACATTTCAAACTCCTTTAATTTTAAATATGTTTATATTGTCTATTCTGTAAAATAGTCAGATGTCTATTCTTATTAATGTACAGAATTCACCTGCTTGCTGCTACTACTGCACATTCACCCAATGTATATACCAGTTATATAATGTCCCCCCCTCCAAATAAAGAACCTTGAACCTTGAATACAGAAGACTGTAACTCTTACCTGTTACTGGACTGTAGCCATTGTCAATATTGGTAATTACTCCTTTGTAGACTAGGATTGTGTCTGTGTTGAAAGGTCCAGTATGTCCACTGCACTGAATATTATCTTGGTTGCTTCTGTGGAAAATAAATCATAAAAAATATAATACATTTGTGTAAAGTAAATCTATGATTGTCTCCTCACCAAAATATGTATTTCATCTTATGTCTCCTGCAGTTTTGTGAATTATGACTCGTCAAAAAAAGACAGAGTATCTTGGTATTTCAGTATTTGATCTCTGAGTTGTTGCCTTATGGCATCAAACTCTTTTAGGATGTTAGCAAAAAGACATATATACACGCCCCTGCTCTGCGGGGCGTGTATATATGTCCCATACTTATGTGTTGTACTGAGTGAATCGACTGAAAGGGAACGAACAGTTATGTCTATAACTTCTGTTCCCTGAAGGAGAGGAACGAGGTACAACACAAGGTGGCCCCACTGAGCAGTTTGGCTCGGTGAAGAGCGGCTATCGAACTGAGGGATGACTGTGATGACAGCGGCTATATGTGTGAATCGACTGAAAGGGAACCATGGTTTGCCTGGTTTACAACTTTCACATTAGCAAAACCCAGTCAAATACACATATGAAAAAAGCATTTGTAAATTACTGGGTGTGTGTTGGTCACTCACATGTGAGAAACGATGAAAAACTGTATGTTTGCTTTATATCATTATATCACATTTTAGTCTTTTTTATAATCTTTAGTTTTGTTTTTGTTGTTTAGGATTAGTACTTCCTGAGACAAATGGGGAAGTCCACTCCAGTCTTCCACAGGAGCTGCTAATCCAGTTCTACACTGTGGTCATTGAGTCTGTCCTGTACTCCTCCATCACAGTCTGGTATGGAGCAGCCACCAAAAAGGACAGGAGCAGACTGAAGCAGACTGTACGGGAAGCAGAGAAGATCATTGGCGCCCCCCTGCCCTCCATCCAGGACCTGCACCTCTAAGAACCAGGAAATGGGCAGGAAAATCATCACAGACCCCTCACATCCTGGACACAGACTTTTTGACCTGCTGCTCTCTGGCAGACGGTACAGAAGCCTGCAGACCAGGACCACCTGACATAGGAACAGCTTCTTTCCCCTCACCATCTCCCTCCTAAACAGTTGAACTGTCACACACTATATATATATATATATATATATATATATATATATATATATATATATATATATATATATATATATATGAATGAGAGAGAGAGAGAGAGAGAGAGAGAGAGAGAGAGAGAAATACAAATACAAATGTGTGTGTGTGTGTGTGTGTGTGTGTGTGTACATTGTTTACATATTGTTGTGATTTACATTGCTGTGCTTGAGAGTCACCACCTACCGGAACCAAATTCCTTGTATGTCTTTGCGCATATACATGGCCAATAAACAAGATTCTGATTCTGTTTGTTTTTGTGATTCTTTGTCATATGTAAAGAACTGCCTCTGTGTTGTACTCTTTCAGTACAACACCTTGTACGATCCCTTCTGCTTGAAGCTAGGTTGGAAAAATGTGAGACCACAACCATAGCAAGATACCAAAGATGTTAATCAGCAGAATATATAATTTGATTTAATTTAATTTAATTTATTTAGGACACTGCATGTTAATGAACATAAATGTAAAAAAATTACATGAATGTAAACATACCAGATTATAGCCAAGGGCTAATTTCCATCTGTTGTCCATAAAACATAAAAAATAGACATAATAATTCATAAGAAATTCATAATTCATTCATAATAAAAACTCCATCAACAAACTCACACATACACACAATTCTATTACCAAATAAAACATTACAACTATACAACTTATACATGATCACACACTTGATTTGTCCATAACCAATTTTTAACCTGTGCCTTAAACAAGGTGAATGCAGAGCATTCTCTAATGAATTGAGGAAGACTGTTCCACCAATGGCCGCCCTGGACAGAGAGGACGTTCTGCCCAAATGCTGTCTGTCTGTGGGGTATAAACAAGTCTCCTTGGGTTGTAGCTCGAGTGGTCTTGTCTGAGCTTTCTTTATGCCTAATGAACTCCTTTAGTGGTGGTGGAGCAAGGGAGTGTAAGACTTTATATATTAAACACACTCTTTTAAGTTCCTCTAAGTTATTGAAGTTCAGTGTTTTTTTAACACATGACAGTGGTGGTGGGAAGTCGGTTTTTTGTCAAGTAGTTTTAAACTTCTTTTATAAATGTTTTCAATAGTTTTAAGTGTTGTTGGACAAGTAAGTGACCAGGACGTCAAACAATAGTCTTTATGAGAGATGATCATTGACTAAAAATACGTTTTTGCAACATTCATGTTTAAATTACTACGTATATAATTAAAATTTCGATTATTAAATTTAAGTCCTTGGGACACTTTACTTATGTGACTCTTGAAGGATAATGTTGGGTCTATAATGACCCCAAGATATTTAAATTCTGGAGCTAATTCAAACTCTACTACATCCAGGAATATGTTTGACTGCTTCAAGTTTAAGGGGCGTTTTGAAAAATACATGCAGACAGTTTTTGAGGTGTTCAACATTAGGCATGAGTCCTCCAGCCAGCTATGCATCAATGCTACAGCAGCTGTAAGATCTTTTGCCACCTGCTGGACACTATTTGCTTGCGTATATATAACTGCATCATCCGCATACATCTGAGCAAATATATTTGGACAGACTTCAGGTAAGTTATTGATAAAAAGAGAGAACAATAATCCTTGAGGAACCCCTGTATCACAGTCTAAATATGGAGATTTAACCCCGTCCAACACCACACACTGTTTCCTGTGTGAGAGATATGAGGCAAACTACTGAAGAGCCTGACTAGAGATATTAAACTGAGTCAATCTGGACAACAATATCTGATGGTTTACGGAGTCGAAAGCCTTCTTCAGATCTAAAAATAAAGCTCCAACACAGGGACTCTTGTCCAGCAAGCTCTTCAAGTTCTCCACTAACATACACAGGACAGTATCTGTGGAGTGATGTGCCCGAAAACCAAACTGCAATGGATGTAATGAGGGTTGGGTGTTTTCAAGGTGAGCAGTGAGGAGTTTAACCACCCACTTCTCAGCTATTTTAGATATGACTGGGAGTATGTGATAATTAGCCATGTCAGTCTTCACACCTGCTTTGAAAATTGGTGTAACTGCAGCAATTTTCCAATCTGTTGGAACAATGGAGTGTTTGAAAGACATATTCAAAACATGAGTTGTTGGACGTACAAGAAAATCCATATGTTCCTTTAGGAAATTTGTGTTAATACCATATACATCAAGTGCTTTTGATTGTTTTAAACCTGTAATTAGTTTAGCAACTTCAGTGTCTGAAATATGAGTGATGATTCACATTATCAGAGCATACAACTGAGTCAAAGCTCTGACTGATCTCCTTAACAGATGAGATAAAGAAAGTGTTTAAGTTACTGGCAATAGATAGAGGCTCTCTAACAATAGAGTTATTTACATATAGTTCAATTGTATTTTTGTTTTTGTTTGAATGACAGCCATGTAATTTATTTAGGTGTTGCCAGATAATTTTACCATTACCTTTGGCTCTTTCAATTATATTTATAAAAAAAATTGCTTTGGCCTGTCTCAAACTTCTTGTTACTTTGTTCCACATTGAAGTAAATCTCTGACTATCCAGAGTTAGACCTGTTTTCAGGAACTGTTTTAGTAATTGATCTCTTGCTTTCATTAGATTCTTGCACTCTTTGTTTAACCAGGGCAGATTAGATGTTGTCTTTATTTTCTGTCGACCTCTAATGGAGTATGTTGATATAATATCCTTGGCAATGTCAGTGAAGTGACTGCTACAGAATTGTGGATCATCACTACACAATAAAGGCTCCCAGTTAATTGATGCTAATGCTTCTGCTACATTTAACACAAGACCATAGTTATATTTCATTATGCCAGTAGATGGTGTTCTTGCTGTGGAACTACCAGATAGACTCTAGCTATAGGCTCTGCGCATGCGCAGCTCAGAAATAAATGAGCTCCGGCCTGAGCAAGACGCGAACTTCGGTGTCCTCTCTATTAATCCACAGGTACTGACAAACAAACTTTTATGTTACCGAACTTTTTCTGAATGTCATGTAAGTTGAGTAACAACTGTTCGGCCATATTTTGAGATGATTGTGATGATGTTGTTTTGCGGTATTTTGTTGTAATGAGTATTAGTGTATCATCGGCATAATGCTACGTAGCACTATAAGTATATGCTATGACAGTAGCAACCTGCGGCTTCAGAAAATGTGTTGTAGTGTTTGTTTTAGTGTTAGCCAAGCAGCTAATAAAGGCTCCCAGTTAATTGATGCTAATGCTTCTGCTACATTTTGTCGCTGACTTCTTGGTATAAATTCATAAAAGGATCTCCTATTAGATGAACTATGAAAGTCATTCTTAACCTATGATTTTATAAGTTTTCTAGAGAATAATATAAAATTGTGGTCTGAAATACCAGTGATAAAATTGTAAAATTTAATAATTCGCTCGGGCTTATTACTAAAAACCAGATCTATTTTAGTTTAAGATTGTTTTGTTATTCTTGTGGGTTGTTCAATGTGTTGAGTAAAGTTTAAAGTCTCCATTATGTCCTTGAGTGTTTTTCTGTTTTCACAGTCCCAGTTGACATTAAAATCTCCCATTACAATTATTTCATTAGACTTATTATTTATAGTATTATATTTAAGTAATATCTGTAGTTGTTCATAAAAAATATTCTTTGCGGAAGGAGGGTGATATAAACAGATCAACGTAAATGACATTTCTGGAGAAAGAGTGATATTAACCCAAATAATTTCAACATCTATTGGTGAACTAAGTAAAGAGCAATCCAGGTGTCTTTTTACATAAGTATTCCTCCTTCTCTTGTTCCAATTCTATCCCTTCTGAATACTGTGTGCTCTGGAAAGACAACCGCAGACTCAGGAGAAGAACTTGTGAGCCAAGATTCAGGCAGCCGAGGTGGAAGCCCAAGCAGCTGAGGTGTAGGCCCAGGCAACTGAGCTGGAGGCCCAGGCAGCTGAGGTGGAGGCCCAGGCAGAAACCCAGGCAACTGAAGCAGAGGCCCAAGGAGCTGAGGTGGTAACCCAAACAGCAGAAGCGGAGGCCCGGACAACAGGGGCGTAAACACTATTAGTTGCAGATGTATACTAACTGGGACGGTGGTTGGAGCACAGTTAGTTGAGGTGGAAAGCAATGCAGAGATAGCTGTGCCCATAGGCTAACTAGGCTAATTAGTTTTAGCCAGTCCAAATCACTGATGTTTGAAATAGTTCCAGGATTTAGTTCTATATCACCAGCCAAAAATAGCGTCAGAACAAGTTTCAGTATCTCCAGGGACAATTGTTACTGGGGGTGGTCTAGCATGACCAAAATCCAAGAATCTTGTGAACAAAAGATGTTGACTCCATTTGGCAGGGAAAGTGGTATCCAGCTTTCTTAGACATGTCAAACTCCACAGAAGATAAAATTGTATAAAAACAAAAAGACAAGTTGATGTCAAGATCCAGGGGTTTTTAGATGGTTTTTAGGTTGTTTTTTTTGGGCAAAAGCACAGGACCTGCCAAGCTGTGTGTCTGCACCCTAGCAGCCATCTTGAAAGAATGCAGTAGGTCGGATGGATGATTTTTATGCAATATGCTTGGTGCAAGCATGTAATACAATAAAGACCTGCAATAAATGCAATATGTATATTAATAGTTTCATGACAGGAAAGGAGGCTGACTGCAGTCCATCGATCACATTACAAGTAAATGACTTGATTAGATAGACATAAATTCGTTACATAACTGATCGTTCAGGATTGATAAATTTGAACATTTAAGTTATGTTTATGTAAGGCAATGATATGTCACTGTTTGGGATTAGAATCTAAAAGAGGTCCCTACCACTTTAAGTATGTAAGTGCAATGGCAGCATGAAAAGCTGTGTGGTTTAGGAAGAAGCGAGGCATGGACAGAGAGGTTAGGATATGACTGTGTACACAGGTAGTTCTGGATAAGTTTTTTGGAACTTTCATGCTTATTCAGAAAAAAATTTATTGTTACATCTTCAGTTTGTAATAAATAAACAATCTTCAAGTCATACTTTAGCTGGAAGAATTTCTTTTGGAAACCAGGAACACGCGTCAGCCATAGAGTCCGTTTTTGAACTTGGTTTATTGGAAATGCAGTTGCTGTGCCTACTACCTGTCTGCACAATTAAACAGAAAATGTGACAAATTTAATATTTTTATATGACAACTAGTCCATTCATTAGGTACTTTTTTTATTTCCTATATGATTCAAAGTAAGTGTTACTGTTTCAGACTTTGTAATAATGTTGATGTTGATTATTGTTATTCATGGTTTCGGTTTTCTTTAGTTCTCACTGATCTTTGTTCTCCCTCCCTTAGTGTTCTCCTCAGCCTCTGTTTAGCCTGTGTTCCCATGTCTGCTCTATGCTTTTCCTGTGTCCCACATTTCATGTCACCCTTGTCGCTATGTTCCATATGTCTCCTTAGTCCTTGTCCTGTGTGCAGTGTGTCTAGTCTTGCTTCGTTAGGTCTGATTTGTCCCAGCTGTGTTCCTACCTTTTCCCTATCCTCTCGTTGTCCTGCTTGTGTATTTAAGCCCTGTGATTTTTTTCTGTCCATTATTGAGCTGTACTCTCACCGTGCTGTGTTTACTCCCTTTGTAGTCCTGACTTAGTTCTAGTTCTCAGTTCCTGGTTTGCTTTCCCAGTTTGCGTTGTTTTATTTTCTAGTTTCCAGTTTAGTCTGTAGTTTCCATGTTCAAGGTTGTTTTTAAGCTCTCTCGTTTGGCTCTTGACGAGGGCAGTCGCACTTTCTCCCTCTCCCTTCCCTTATCTTTCCTGCTTGGCTTTCTCATGGCTCTGTCTAGTGTTGTCTACTTTTCTCCCTTTACCCTGGAAGAGTCTGTTCTCTAAAACCTAAAAGAGGAATTATGGATTTGATCAACTGGTCCCTGAATGCAATTGACACCCTCGAGAAGCCTGGGTTCGGGAGAGCCCATTGAAGACATCTACCTTTTCGGAACCATGATAACAGGGTTGTTGCTGATCAGCGCTGGCTGGGCCCTGGCTTATCAAAGAATAAAGAAAGTGGAAACGGCTGTTCAAATCCCCACAAGGCTGCCCACTATGTTGATTGGAACGATAGAGCGAGCCGTGGCTTCTCAGACTGGGCTCATTAGATGCAGCACGGATGATATCTTGGAGAAGTTTGCGACTGCTGTTGTGGTCGCAAATTTTGAAGCCATCCTGATAACCTTCTCCCACCAACGATGTGGAGATCCAACCCTTTTAGATCCAATTAAAATGAAGACACTCAAAAAGATGCTCTGTAAAAGAGTAGAATTCTTGGAACAGAGTTTAATACACTGAATCATATGAACAGCAGGAAAAATACATGCATACATCTAGCAAGAGAGTTACATAGCAGAAAGCAAGCAAAGCAAAACCCCGGGGTGTACAGCCTTAAGCACAGACAGCAGAGCAACACAGAGACGGACAGGAAGCAGCAGCAGGAGGAAAAGAGCTGGGGGTGTCCACTGGTCCCCTAGTATATAGGGACCAGTATCCCCGCCCCCTGGTGCTGGGTAACTTTCCCACGCACCCAAACACAGCTGCAGGGGTCAGGTACAGGCCAGGGTCAACCCGTTCTCACTCCCAAAGCGTAACATTTTACGCTAGGTGACAAATCGTCACCATATTACGTTTTCGGCTACCCACCACGTTCCTAAATGACGACCTCGGAAAAAGAGGAAATATGAGAACCGTCTGGACTGAACCTACACATGTTCGCTCTTTTTCTTCAAATCGCTTAGAAACACGCTATTTAACATCATTAAAGTCCTGGTTAAGGTCAGGAATAAGGTTATGGTCAGGGCTAGGGATAAGGTTAGGTTTAGGGCTGAAATACAGGGCTGGAACGTCTACTACCGCGGGAGCGTCATTGCACTGGATTCCAGCAATAACCCGCCGCGTACCATAAGAACGCCGAAGGTCTCCTTTCGCGTTCCTCAGGAACGCCGCGGGACGTGACAAAACGTCGACATGTTACGCCTCGGGAGTGAGAACGCTCTGCCAGGGTACGGGCAGGGCTCTTGCTGAGGGCCCTGCCCAAAGGGACACCCTTAGGTTAACCCTTTGCTTTGCCTTCTGACAATAGGTCACAACATAGTCAAAGGTCACACATTAATCCTAATTATTAAATCTTACACAGCAATTGGCACAATCTTATAACTACATCAGTGTAGGTTCAAAGTATGTGTGTGTGTGTGTGTGTGTGTGTGTGTGTGTGTGTGTGTGTGTGTGTGTGTGTGTGTGTGTGTGTGATTATATTGTATGATATTTTATCGTGATGTGTTCAGGATCTCTGTTACAATGTTACTGTTTTGGTTGTGCTGCATGAAAGACGTTGAGTGTGTATTGGAGGAGGTTAGTTACCAGAGCTGGAGAGTGAGTTATTCAGGCGAACTCTCAACAGCATTAACTGTCCTGTTACTGTAAAACCTTAATAAACCTCGGTGAAGCAAAATGTCTTGTGCATAAGACTCTACGTTAAAATAAGTTAAAATATATATGTTCAGTGCACATAGATATATAGTGTATATAGTTACATAATTATACATATCAAACAAAAATCCACCACACTTTGAGTACTGTCACTCTGACGACATCTGACAACATCTTGGACAAGCTCACGGCTGTCGTGAACAGCCATGAGCCTACGAACAGCCAATCCCATCAGCTGTTCGTAACACTTCCTACGTTGGAATAGACACCAGCACGAACTATCGTATGTCCAAAATTACCTGTTTATTTTGATGCATATGCTGTTTTTTTTGCAAATTTGCATTGTTATATTTATTTTCATTTTTCTGCAGTATATAAAAATTGGTGTATTTCAAAAATAAAACTATGAAGACACTCAAAATAAATTTCCCATGGTAGGAAACTATTTTGTGCAACTTTTTGTATTTACAGTTTTGAGCGATAAGCCTCTTAAATTTCTCTAACTAGAAATATATGTAAAAAAAATAAACAAAACAAAAATGATTTTCTATTTTTTTGTAGTTTATTGTACTTTTTTGCAATTTATTTAATTACTATGCACTTAATGCATACATATTATTATAATTTGGGCTATAATGGTTGTATTGATGTATAGCAACTTGAAATGCTCCCAAAAATGGCTCCACAGCATGTAAAAATATAATATAAGCTCTGGCGGACTTGGTTCTATGGTAGGTCTTAAAGGGTTAAACAAAAAAACAAACAAAAAGACATTCTTCTGAAAATGGTCAGGTACAAAGATTAGACTGAAAATGAGTGGAAAAAATAGTCAATATCCAGTATCCAAAGTTCTGGGGGGTTTTTTAACTATTGTTTAAGACCACTAATAAAAATACAAGACAGGAAGCAGAATAAAGAAACAAAGAAATAATAGATATTGGATGTCTCAAGACTTTTACACCGTACAGCAAATCCAAGAATTGGTAGTGGTATTTCTGAGATCTCTCTACCATGCTGTCAGACCAAGAAACCTGAAAAAAAATTATAACAAACATACTAAACATTTAGAGGAAGTGTGACTTCTCAGCTAAAGATACTCATATTTCATGTTTCTTCATAGCAGAAATCTGTATTTGTGTAAGCCATTGTGATGCTACACTGCAGCCAGCTCTGAGGCTCATTAGAAACATGTTTGTCACTGAATTCCAATCAATTAAAACTCTTGTGCCATTTATACACAGTACACAGAAAAAAAACAGAAGAGGTCAGTATCACATTTGGACCTGCTAACCAAACACAGACAAAACACACAGAGGGGGTTTGACTTATTCCCTAAAGATACCATCTCATATATTTACACAGCACACATGTTTTGATACCAACATCAAGCACAGCTGCTGCTCTCTTTTTTCACCCTGACTGTGACAAAAACAGTGATTATCATACTTACTGAGTCTCCTCACAATCTTCATTTATACAAATAACATTTGCAGTATTGCTGATCACTATTTGCTGATCACAGAGCTGAAGTGATTGAATGACTTGGACTTTGCATGTTTTGACATGTGGTTTTCATTGTTTTAGTGCATTTTACATAGGTAAGAATATGAAAAATGCCTTAACTTCACCCTGTTGTTGTTATCTTGTATGTATGTTTGCTGTTTCTCACATTTGAGTGACCAAAAAACCACTGAAGGTTGTTTGGCTTTCGGATGCCCAAACATGTGAGTTTGCACCCATGCGCACGTACACTTTGTCCCCTTGCTGCAGCTGCAGGAACACCGCATTGCCTCCATTATCAGCTACATCGCTGTGTGTCGCGTGATCATTTGTCATCACCATCACTTCACTGTTTTTATGGAGAAACAGGCGTAGTGTACGACTACCTTCAGCATGATAGAAGAGGGTAAAGTAATAAACACCTGCAATGGGTGCTGTAAAGACACCTGAAGAGTAGAAGAGCAGTGGTCACATTAAAAATAATCTGAAAACTCAAACTGGAGATCATTTGTGCAGTATTGTATTTCCTTTTTATTGTACTTCAACCAAATAAATATGTCACAACTGTCTGCTTTTTAAACTGCTTTGTAAAATTTAATAAACTGATTATATGCGTTATTTTGCTTTGTGTAAAGAGTGCTGCATAACTCTTACCTGTTACTGGACTGTAGGCATTGCCAATATTGGTAATTACTCCTTTGTAGACTAGGATTGTGTCTGTGTTGAAAGGTCCAGTATGTCTACTGCCTGTTAACGTTGTACTGAATATTATCTTGGTTGCTTCTGTGGAAAACAAATCATAAAAATAATATAATACATTTGTGTAAAGTAAATCCATGGTTGTCTCCACACAAAAACATGTATTTTGTCTTATGTCTCCTGCAGTTTTGTGAATTATGACTCGTCAAAAAAAGACAGAGTATCTTGGTATTTCAGTATTTGATCTCTGAGTTGTTGCCTTATGGCATCAAACTCTTTTAGAATGTTAGCACAACTACTTTCTGCCATACCATCACCCTGAGCCAAACTCAACCCCCCCCCCCCCCCCCCCCCCCAAAAAAAAAGCACTGTAAATAACACAAGGCTGTTGGTCATTGTTATTAAAAGTTGCAATAGTTAAAATACAATATCAATAATATCCTTCAACACACTTGTAATTTCATTAAACCTAACTAGTCCATTCACTGATACCTTCTAATCAGTCCTACCTGTGAATTCTTGGTAGGGACTACTATCTCATTCTTCTATATAGTAACTGTGTGTCTGTTTTAACCTGCTAGGACCTGGCGTCCACATATGTGGACATCACATTTTTGGGTTATTTAGACCAAAATACTCAATTTTGCTCTACAAGGGCTCTCAGTCCTGGTGCTACTGGATCTAAGCACAGCCTTTGATACAGTAGACCACGCTATTCTTTTAAACAGACTAAAACACATGGTGGGCCTCTCTGGTGCTGTACACAACTGGTTCACTTCCTATCTCTCTGACAGATCTTTTATGGTGAGTATGGATACATGCTCCTCTAAGATCCATAAAATGACATGTGGTGTGCCTCAAGGGTCGGTTCTAGGCCCTGTACTTTTTAATTTGTATATGTTGCCTCTCGGCAGTGTCATCAGGAGGCATGGAGTGAACTTCCACAGTTACGCTGATGACACGCAGCTGTACATCTCCATGTCTCCTGATGACACCAGACCAATGGATGCCCTTTTTAACTGTATCTTGGATATAAGATCTTGGATGGCAGAAAACTTTTTACAGCTTAACCAGGACAAGACTGAAGTTTTAATTGTCGGTCCTGAGGCTCAGAGAGAGAAACTCTTGTCTAAATTAGAGGCATTTTCACTATGTCCTTCGCTACAAGTGAAAAACCTGGGTGTTATTTTTGACTCTGAGCTTGGTTTTATCCCACATATTAAACATGTAACCAAAATTGGATTTTATCATCTAAAAAATATAGCCAGAGTCCGCCCTATTCTCTCTCGGGCCAACACGGAGATGCTGATGCATGCTTTTATTACCAGTCGCATTGATTACTGTAATGCCCTGCTCTCTGGTCTTCCTAAGAAGAATATTTCAACTTTACAACTCTTGCAAAACTCGGCAGCTCGTGTGCTGACGAAGACCAGAGGGCGGGCCCACATTACACCGGTTTTAGAATCGCTGCATTGGCTCCCCGTGTGTTTCAGGATCGATTTTAAAGTTCTTTTATTGGTTTTTAAATGTCTTAATGATCTTGGGCCTTCTTATCTCTCAGATCTGCTTTTACCATACGAACCCTCGCGGACCCTGAGGTCCTCTGGTACTGGCCTTTTGATTGTCCCTAAAGTCAGGACACATACTCACGGAGAGGCAGCTTTTCAGTGGTATGGTCCTCGTCTGTGGAACAGCCTGCCGGAGGAGCTCAGGGCCGCAGAGAACGTACACGTTTTTAAGAACAGGCTCAAGACCCACCTTTTTAATTTAGCTTTTACTTAGCGTTTATTTATTTTTTTATGCTTATTTATTCTATCCTGTTATTCTATTATTAATTTAGGATTTACCTAATATTTTTTGATTTTCTTCTTATTCATTTTTTAATCTTCTTACTCTATTTATATTTATATTTATATTGTATCCTGTTCTCATTTATTTTATCATTTTACCCTGTATATATCGTATTGCGTCATATCTCCAGTGTTTCCTCAGAGGGCGCTCTCTGCACCGGGGCTGTTATTGACCGTGGCTGCTGGGTCTCTGGGGTCCTCTCAGCCTGGTTGCGGGGCTCCTTGGCCTCCCTCCTGCTGTGTGCCCAGCCCGGAGGCTGCGGTCTGTGACCGGCTCCCGGTGCAGACGGCTCTCTGTTATAATGTTTCCTCACTTGGCTCATGCGAGCCCAGCCCAATTTTTACTCTTTAAGTGTGCGCGTGTGTGTATGTGTGTGTGGGTGGGGGTGGGGGGATATATGTGTATTGAGAGTGTGGGGAGTGAGTTGGAGGGTGGGGTGGGCTGCTTTTAACTATGTAAAGCACTTTGTGCTACATTTTTTCTGTATGAAAAGTGCTTTATAAATAAAGATTGATTGATTGATTGATATCCTCTTACGAGGACGTTATACTGCTACTGTGCTATCAAAATTTTAAACGAATATCCTCATATGTGGCTCTTATTTTTCTTAAAAACAAAAATAAGGTAAAAAAAAAAAAAATCTGGTAATTCTTTGTTTTTACATTCATGATCACATATGCCCAAATATCAAAGAGAAATTAAAAATGCATGCCATGGAAGAGTTCGGGTCTTAGGAGGTTAAAGAACCTAAAGTGTCCACCTGTTCAATCTCCCAGTCCTAATATTACATTGATTATATCTGGTCTTTCTCAAAAAACAACTTTTCTTGAAACCATTTTCAAAAGATTTCAGTTGCTCAGTTCAGTTTCTCATGACAACCAGCTCTCTTATGACGTGACACATCAGAAAGGCATGACTGGTCAAGACACAGAGCAGTCAAATTCATCTCACTTGATCTTAAAAATCAGATCAGATTTTTAAAATTAAATTTTATTGTTTATTGGCAAGGTAGAAGTACAAAAAATGTACTGACAGCTGCAAAGACAGCATCCTGTTTATATGCATAAAATCCAAATTAATTTCATTGGTTCATTTTGAAGTACCTTTGTATAGTACTGGGTAAGTAAGCACAATGATAAATCTGAAACAGACAAAGAAAAAAAATCATTTTCTGATCATTAGAAATTAACTGTGCTGGAGAAAGTTTGAGATTCTTTAAAGTGGTTTAAACTTGCAGCTTTGGACCTCAGGAGAGTATTTTGAGAAAGCAATGCAAATGTAGAGCGGGACACAGAATAACTGCTGTAAATAAACAAAACTAAAAGCCTTGAGACTAAGCTCATTTCTTTGCATTTTACTTCTAAAGAGCTAGACTTTCAAATCGTATTTCTTGGGCAGTAGTTTTCCAGGTTTTGTAAAGATCTTTCAGGGTTTTTCTTTGGACTGCTTTTTCATTCATTGTCAGTCCAGTCCTTTCCCCTGTCCACTGCTGGAGATGCAGTTCAAAATTGTACCTTTAATACTCTCTGACAGTAAACACATTTACACGCAGCTTCTGTCTTTTCACATTATTCCTTGATGATTACATAAGGTTCAGTCAAACTGAGGATTCAACCAAAAACAATTATGAAAAAAGTGTTTAGATTAATCAATAAAATTGCTCTTGATGTACCTTTGTGTTGCAGTTCCAAAATCTGGTTTTCACTCTCCTTCAGTCTGTTTGCAGTGTGGTTCATCTTTGTCTCACTGTCCTTAAGCCTAGATTCAATGTCTTTCAGCTGGGTTACAGTCTCCTTTAGGCTCATTTCAGTGTCCTTCAGCCTGGCTTCACTTTCCTTCAGCTTAGCTTCCATACAGTTCACTTTTTCCATTATGGCTCCAAAGTCTACCAGGAATTTACACATGTCAGGATTGCATGACTTTGTTTCAGTAGCATTGTTATGACTGTGAGCTAAACTCCAGCCACAGAACAGCACAATATAGCATAAAATGTCAAAATCCATCTTTCAAGTTGATTCAGTGTCACACACCCTGCAGAGATCTGATTAATGTGATTGATCTACCTGCTTTTATGTTAATAGTTAACATTCACATGTTAACTATTAACAGACTAATAAACTTTTTTTGAATATTTTATCAAGCTGTTATCAGTCTGTACTAGTTAACTCAACAGAAGAGTATTGAGGAAATAGTAATACATTTACTAGGAAACAGTCTCAGTGTAGTTGCCATTGTCTAAGCTCAAACTATAGTATATATTTAATACATCTATATCTATATCTATATCTATATATGTGTTTGAACCTGAGACTACACACCTTTAAAGTGGGAGTCACAAGTTGGATTCCCACCCAGTATCCAGTAAGGGTCCTGCTAGACCCCCTGAAATGGCTACGTCTGCAGCCTGTCCGCAGCTTGGACACAAGCATTTTACTACATGTTGTTCTTTGGGCATTATTTGTGTACAAATAAGTATAAATGCATATAATTATCACAGTACTACTAACACGGTACTCCTGTCTGAAGACGAGCAGAAACAACCAGCTCTGTCTGATTTTACCACGTGCTCTTCACACTGCCTTAGTGCTTAACCATTTGGATTTGAGGGGAAATTTGAATGGTTGCTGAAAGATGATATTATTTTAATTTTGTTATATTTTCAACCCTTTGCTTTGCCTTCTGACAATAGGTCACAACATAGTCAAAGGTCACACATTAATCCTAATTATTAAATCTTACACAGCAATTGGCACAATCTTATAACTACATCAGTGTAGGTTCAAAGTATGTGTGTGTGTGTGTGTGTGTGTGTGTGTGTGTGTGTGTGTGTGTGTGTGTGTGTGTGTGTGTGTGTGATTATATTGTATGATATTTTATCGTGATGTGTTCAGGATCTCTGTTACAATGTTACTGTTTTGGTTGTGCTGCATGAAAGACGTTGAGTGTGTATTGGAGGAGGTTAGTTACCAGAGCTGGAGAGTGAGTTATTCAGGCGAACTCTCAACAGCATTAACTGTCCTGTTACTGTAAAACCTTAATAAACCTCGGTGAAGCAAAATGTCTTGTGCATAAGACTCTACGTTAAAATAAGTTAAAATATATATGTTCAGTGCACATAGATATATAGTGTATATAGTTACATAATTATACATATCAAACAAAAATCCACCACACTTTGAGTACTGTCACTCTGACGACATCTGACAACATCTTGGACAAGCTCACGGCTGTCGTGAACAGCCATGAGCCTACGAACAGCCAATCCCATCAGCTGTTCGTAACACTTCCTACGTTGGAATAGACACCAGCACGAACTATCGTATGTCCAAAATTACCTGTTTATTTTGATGCATATGCTGTTTTTTTTGCAAATTTGCATTGTTATATTTATTTTCATTTTTCTGCAGTATATAAAAATTGGTGTATTTCAAAAATAAAACTATGAAGACACTCAAAATAAATTTCCCATGGTAGGAAACTATTTTGTGCAACTTTTTGTATTTACAGTTTTGAGCGATAAGCCTCTTAAATTTCTCTAACTAGAAATATATGTAAAAAAAATAAACAAAACAAAAATGATTTTCTATTTTTTTGTAGTTTATTGTACTTTTTTGCAATTTATTTAATTACTATGCACTTAATGCATACATATTATTATAATTTGGGCTATAATGGTTGTATTGATGTATAGCAACTTGAAATGCTCCCAAAAATGGCTCCACAGCATGTAAAAATATAATATAAGCTCTGGCGGACTTGGTTCTATGGTAGGTCTTAAAGGGTTAAACAAAAAAACAAACAAAAAGACATTCTTCTGAAAATGGTCAGGTACAAAGATTAGACTGAAAATGAGTGGAAAAAATAGTCAATATCCAGTATCCAAAGTTCTGGGGGGTTTTTTAACTATTGTTTAAGACCACTAATAAAAATACAAGACAGGAAGCAGAATAAAGAAACAAAGAAATAATAGATATTGGATGTCTCAAGACTTTTACACCGTACAGCAAATCCAAGAATTGGTAGTGGTATTTCTGAGATCTCTCTACCATGCTGTCAGACCAAGAAACCTGAAAAAAAATTATAACAAACATACTAAACATTTAGAGGAAGTGTGACTTCTCAGCTAAAGATACTCATATTTCATGTTTCTTCATAGCAGAAATCTGTATTTGTGTAAGCCATTGTGATGCTACACTGCAGCCAGCTCTGAGGCTCATTAGAAACATGTTTGTCACTGAATTCCAATCAATTAAAACTCTTGTGCCATTTATACACAGTACACAGAAAAAAAACAGAAGAGGTCAGTATCACATTTGGACCTGCTAACCAAACACAGACAAAACACACAGAGGGGGTTTGACTTATTCCCTAAAGATACCATCTCATATATTTACACAGCACACATGTTTTGATACCAACATCAAGCACAGCTGCTGCTCTCTTTTTTCACCCTGACTGTGACAAAAACAGTGATTATCATACTTACTGAGTCTCCTCACAATCTTCATTTATACAAATAACATTTGCAGTATTGCTGATCACTATTTGCTGATCACAGAGCTGAAGTGATTGAATGACTTGGACTTTGCATGTTTTGACATGTGGTTTTCATTGTTTTAGTGCATTTTACATAGGTAAGAATATGAAAAATGCCTTAACTTCACCCTGTTGTTGTTATCTTGTATGTATGTTTGCTGTTTCTCACATTTGAGTGACCAAAAAACCACTGAAGGTTGTTTGGCTTTCGGATGCCCAAACATGTGAGTTTGCACCCATGCGCACGTACACTTTGTCCCCTTGCTGCAGCTGCAGGAACACCGCATTGCCTCCATTATCAGCTACATCGCTGTGTGTCGCGTGATCATTTGTCATCACCATCACTTCACTGTTTTTATGGAGAAACAGGCGTAGTGTACGACTACCTTCAGCATGATAGAAGAGGGTAAAGTAATAAACACCTGCAATGGGTGCTGTAAAGACACCTGAAGAGTAGAAGAGCAGTGGTCACATTAAAAATAATCTGAAAACTCAAACTGGAGATCATTTGTGCAGTATTGTATTTCCTTTTTATTGTACTTCAACCAAATAAATATGTCACAACTGTCTGCTTTTTAAACTGCTTTGTAAAATTTAATAAACTGATTATATGCGTTATTTTGCTTTGTGTAAAGAGTGCTGCATAACTCTTACCTGTTACTGGACTGTAGGCATTGCCAATATTGGTAATTACTCCTTTGTAGACTAGGATTGTGTCTGTGTTGAAAGGTCCAGTATGTCTACTGCCTGTTAACGTTGTACTGAATATTATCTTGGTTGCTTCTGTGGAAAACAAATCATAAAAATAATATAATACATTTGTGTAAAGTAAATCCATGGTTGTCTCCACACAAAAACATGTATTTTGTCTTATGTCTCCTGCAGTTTTGTGAATTATGACTCGTCAAAAAAAGACAGAGTATCTTGGTATTTCAGTATTTGATCTCTGAGTTGTTGCCTTATGGCATCAAACTCTTTTAGAATGTTAGCACAACTACTTTCTGCCATACCATCACCCTGAGCCAAACTCAACCCCCCCCCCCCCCCCCCCCCCAAAAAAAAAGCACTGTAAATAACACAAGGCTGTTGGTCATTGTTATTAAAAGTTGCAATAGTTAAAATACAATATCAATAATATCCTTCAACACACTTGTAATTTCATTAAACCTAACTAGTCCATTCACTGATACCTTCTAATCAGTCCTACCTGTGAATTCTTGGTAGGGACTACTATCTCATTCTTCTATATAGTAACTGTGTGTCTGTTTTAACCTGCTAGGACCTGGCGTCCACATATGTGGACATCACATTTTTGGGTTATTTAGACCAAAATACTCAATTTTGCTCTACAAGGGCTCTCAGTCCTGGTGCTACTGGATCTAAGCACAGCCTTTGATACAGTAGACCACGCTATTCTTTTAAACAGACTAAAACACATGGTGGGCCTCTCTGGTGCTGTACACAACTGGTTCACTTCCTATCTCTCTGACAGATCTTTTATGGTGAGTATGGATACATGCTCCTCTAAGATCCATAAAATGACATGTGGTGTGCCTCAAGGGTCGGTTCTAGGCCCTGTACTTTTTAATTTGTATATGTTGCCTCTCGGCAGTGTCATCAGGAGGCATGGAGTGAACTTCCACAGTTACGCTGATGACACGCAGCTGTACATCTCCATGTCTCCTGATGACACCAGACCAATGGATGCCCTTTTTAACTGTATCTTGGATATAAGATCTTGGATGGCAGAAAACTTTTTACAGCTTAACCAGGACAAGACTGAAGTTTTAATTGTCGGTCCTGAGGCTCAGAGAGAGAAACTCTTGTCTAAATTAGAGGCATTTTCACTATGTCCTTCGCTACAAGTGAAAAACCTGGGTGTTATTTTTGACTCTGAGCTTGGTTTTATCCCACATATTAAACATGTAACCAAAATTGGATTTTATCATCTAAAAAATATAGCCAGAGTCCGCCCTATTCTCTCTCGGGCCAACACGGAGATGCTGATGCATGCTTTTATTACCAGTCGCATTGATTACTGTAATGCCCTGCTCTCTGGTCTTCCTAAGAAGAATATTTCAACTTTACAACTCTTGCAAAACTCGGCAGCTCGTGTGCTGACGAAGACCAGAGGGCGGGCCCACATTACACCGGTTTTAGAATCGCTGCATTGGCTCCCCGTGTGTTTCAGGATCGATTTTAAAGTTCTTTTATTGGTTTTTAAATGTCTTAATGATCTTGGGCCTTCTTATCTCTCAGATCTGCTTTTACCATACGAACCCTCGCGGACCCTGAGGTCCTCTGGTACTGGCCTTTTGATTGTCCCTAAAGTCAGGACACATACTCACGGAGAGGCAGCTTTTCAGTGGTATGGTCCTCGTCTGTGGAACAGCCTGCCGGAGGAGCTCAGGGCCGCAGAGAACGTACACGTTTTTAAGAACAGGCTCAAGACCCACCTTTTTAATTTAGCTTTTACTTAGCGTTTATTTATTTTTTTATGCTTATTTATTCTATCCTGTTATTCTATTATTAATTTAGGATTTACCTAATATTTTTTGATTTTCTTCTTATTCATTTTTTAATCTTCTTACTCTATTTATATTTATATTTATATTGTATCCTGTTCTCATTTATTTTATCATTTTACCCTGTATATATCGTATTGCGTCATATCTCCAGTGTTTCCTCAGAGGGCGCTCTCTGCACCGGGGCTGTTATTGACCGTGGCTGCTGGGTCTCTGGGGTCCTCTCAGCCTGGTTGCGGGGCTCCTTGGCCTCCCTCCTGCTGTGTGCCCAGCCCGGAGGCTGCGGTCTGTGACCGGCTCCCGGTGCAGACGGCTCTCTGTTATAATGTTTCCTCACTTGGCTCATGCGAGCCCAGCCCAATTTTTACTCTTTAAGTGTGCGCGTGTGTGTATGTGTGTGTGGGTGGGGGTGGGGGGATATATGTGTATTGAGAGTGTGGGGAGTGAGTTGGAGGGTGGGGTGGGCTGCTTTTAACTATGTAAAGCACTTTGTGCTACATTTTTTCTGTATGAAAAGTGCTTTATAAATAAAGATTGATTGATTGATTGATATCCTCTTACGAGGACGTTATACTGCTACTGTGCTATCAAAATTTTAAACGAATATCCTCATATGTGGCTCTTATTTTTCTTAAAAACAAAAATAAGGTAAAAAAAAAAAAAATCTGGTAATTCTTTGTTTTTACATTCATGATCACATATGCCCAAATATCAAAGAGAAATTAAAAATGCATGCCATGGAAGAGTTCGGGTCTTAGGAGGTTAAAGAACCTAAAGTGTCCACCTGTTCAATCTCCCAGTCCTAATATTACATTGATTATATCTGGTCTTTCTCAAAAAACAACTTTTCTTGAAACCATTTTCAAAAGATTTCAGTTGCTCAGTTCAGTTTCTCATGACAACCAGCTCTCTTATGACGTGACACATCAGAAAGGCATGACTGGTCAAGACACAGAGCAGTCAAATTCATCTCACTTGATCTTAAAAATCAGATCAGATTTTTAAAATTAAATTTTATTGTTTATTGGCAAGGTAGAAGTACAAAAAATGTACTGACAGCTGCAAAGACAGCATCCTGTTTATATGCATAAAATCCAAATTAATTTCATTGGTTCATTTTGAAGTACCTTTGTATAGTACTGGGTAAGTAAGCACAATGATAAATCTGAAACAGACAAAGAAAAAAAATCATTTTCTGATCATTAGAAATTAACTGTGCTGGAGAAAGTTTGAGATTCTTTAAAGTGGTTTAAACTTGCAGCTTTGGACCTCAGGAGAGTATTTTGAGAAAGCAATGCAAATGTAGAGCGGGACACAGAATAACTGCTGTAAATAAACAAAACTAAAAGCCTTGAGACTAAGCTCATTTCTTTGCATTTTACTTCTAAAGAGCTAGACTTTCAAATCGTATTTCTTGGGCAGTAGTTTTCCAGGTTTTGTAAAGATCTTTCAGGGTTTTTCTTTGGACTGCTTTTTCATTCATTGTCAGTCCAGTCCTTTCCCCTGTCCACTGCTGGAGATGCAGTTCAAAATTGTACCTTTAATACTCTCTGACAGTAAACACATTTACACGCAGCTTCTGTCTTTTCACATTATTCCTTGATGATTACATAAGGTTCAGTCAAACTGAGGATTCAACCAAAAACAATTATGAAAAAAGTGTTTAGATTAATCAATAAAATTGCTCTTGATGTACCTTTGTGTTGCAGTTCCAAAATCTGGTTTTCACTCTCCTTCAGTCTGTTTGCAGTGTGGTTCATCTTTGTCTCACTGTCCTTAAGCCTAGATTCAATGTCTTTCAGCTGGGTTACAGTCTCCTTTAGGCTCATTTCAGTGTCCTTCAGCCTGGCTTCACTTTCCTTCAGCTTAGCTTCCATACAGTTCACTTTTTCCATTATGGCTCCAAAGTCTACCAGGAATTTACACATGTCAGGATTGCATGACTTTGTTTCAGTAGCATTGTTATGACTGTGAGCCAAACTCCAGCCACAGAACAGCACAATATAGCATAAAATGTCAAAATCCATCTTTCAAGTTGATTCAGTGTCACACACCCTGCAGAGATCTGATTAATGTGATTGATCTACCTGCTTTTATGCTATAATGCTTTTATGTTAATAGTTAACATTCACATGTTAACTATTAACAGACTAATAAACTTTTTTTGAATATTTTATCAAGCTGTTATCAGTCTGTACTAGTTAACTCAACAGAAGAGTATTGAGGAAATAGTAATACATTTACTAGGAAACAGTCTCAGTGTAGTTGCCATTGTCTAAGCTCAAACTATAGTATATATTTAATACATCTATATCTATATCTATATATGTGTTTGAACCTGAGACTACACACCTTTAAAGTGGGAGTCACAAGTTGGATTCCCACCCAGTATCCAGTAAGGGTCCTGCTAGACCCCCTGAAATGGCTACGTCTGCAGCCTGTCCGCAGCTTGGACACAAGCATTTTACTACATGTTGTTCTTTGGGCATTATTTGTGTACAAATAAGTATAAATGCATATAATTATCACAGTACTACTAACACGGTACTCCTGTCTGAAGACGAGCAGAAACAACCAGCTCTGTCTGATTTCACCAGGTGCTCTTCACACTGCCTTAGTGCTTAACCATTTGGATTTGAGGGGAAATTTGAATGGTTGCTGAAAGATGATATTATTTTAATTTTGTTATATTTTCAGCCAAAATTACAAAACAAATGTCCATCAGGTGTGTATTAAATGTTGACCAATAAATTGTTATTGTTTTTTTCAGAGACATACAAAAATCGTATTTCTGAAATGCTTCAGTTTCACATATTTTGCATACATGCATGCTGTTTCATACTCAGTGTATTAATATTTCTAATTGTCAATGCACTGTATTGTAAGCAAACACTGGCAGCATGACAGACGAAGATAAAATAATAAAGAATTTTAGTACATGCTGTAAAGATACTTAGAAAATAAACCGCTGTTCATCATGTTTCATTGAAAGTAATGATTGAAACATCAAATAGTCTATCAGCAGTATCATTCAGTAAATGGTTTCAGTTTATTACCTCATGTGCTTCTTTATTGATGTTCCTGGCTGGAAATGTGTTTATAGTTATTCATATTTCAGCTTCTCTTTTGTTGTTTTATAATCAGCTGTTAATCAATAGCATTTCTTAAACCTTTATTATCTGTTTGTGTCAAAGTATGCGTAATAAAGAGTAAGTAATTACAGGGAAAGAACAGTGTGGAAATAACACATGTATTTGTAGTTTAGACATGTTTATTTGGGTTAGGTTAACATTAAGGAACATTTTAAAATGCATTATATAAGTGATAAAAAGGATTAAGACAAGTGAGAAATGTGTTACTATTGTTACAAAATGACACTTGTCATCTTGACTCTAATATTACAGAGTTGTGTTGAACGATCCGTATATGCTTGATAACCCTGTATAAACAAGCAGATGGTGTGATATCAGGAAAGCATGACTGTGTTTCAGTAGCACTATGACCATCCTCAATCAAATTTTTAAAAAATTGTAATCATCATCTTACAAATATATTCAAAGTTGCTCCCTAAAATTGCGGAATGAATGAAAAAATGAGGAAATAATACACCTCCTGCTATGATATTAGAAAATGATTACCCTGTATGACACTTGTGCTTTATTTAATATAAGAAAACGTAGGTCAGGTGTAAGATTTCACACACATACTTCTGTTTACTTGCAGCTTTTTGTAGATTTACAGTCTGCATACTGTTTTTATTAATGCAATTTACACTATTTTGCACAGTCTCAGTCTTACTTTTTGCTGTTCTTTAACTCAACCTCATATTTATTTATTTATTTATTTATTTTCTGTCTATCTAGTTATAAAATATAAAATAACAGACAAAAGACTAAAGCAGAAGAAAAGTTAAATTAAAGGTAAAAGAAAGAAAATAAAAGGCAGATACAATGAGCTCTCTCCTCACTGAAGAAGGGGAGAGAAGCATCGTTCCATTTGCTTTCCCTGAGCTTATGAGCCAGTAATAATTAGCTTCATTCAGTTTCTCATATTGGAGTAACTAAATACCCACTGAAAGTCGTATGATAGTTTGATCCCCAAACTTGTGAGTTTGGACCCAAGCACACATACACTTGATCTCCTGTCTGCATCTGCAGGAATACTGCATTTCCTCCATTTTTAGATCCATGTTTTTCTGGCTGGTCATGATGGGTCATGGCAATCAAATGATTGTTCATGTACAGTTTCAGTGCTCCGTTTCTTCCAGAATGATAAAAAATTGAAAAGTAGTAAATTCCTGTGACAGGTGCTATAAAGACTCCTGAGGAAAAAGAAGAATTCTGGTCACAGTTTGTAAATTAAAAGCAGAAAGTCAACATCGCAAATCAGCAATATACTTCAATACTACAGGGTGGGCCATTTATATGGATACACCGTAATAACATGGGAATGGTTGGTGATATTAAAGTCCTGTTTGCGGCACATTAGTATATGTGAGGGGGCAAACTCCTCAAGATGGGTGGTGACCATGGTGGCCGTTTAGAAGTCGGCCATCTTGGATACAACTTTTGTTTTTTCAATAGGAAGAGGGCCATGTGACACATCAAACTTATTAAGTCAGCATACAATAGTACTTGTCATTTAACTTTTCAGTTAAATTGAAAAGTATATGTATATGTAAAATGATACTATCATTTTTTTCTAATTTATTTAGTTAACACAAACAATATTGCGAGTCGTACCTGTGTATTTATTATACGCATCTCCAATGTTTGTAATCACTCTTTTGAAGGCTAATGTAGTTTCTGTGTTGAAGGGTCCAATTGATATATCTCCTCTTCCTCCTGCTGCACTGAATATTACCTTTGTTCTTTCTGGAGAATTAAGAACAACATCATTAGTTCTAGTTTCAGTACCCCAAACCAAAATATGAGAATATGTTTTACCTCTTGCAGACATAATTATGACTTCTTTGACAAGAGACAGCATTCTGTCTTTTGACATTTATCTTGGATGAGTAATGTTTCATTGAAATTGATTATTTGTCCACAATTTTACCTTTGTATTGCAGCACCAAAATCTGTTTTTCACTGTCTTTCAGCCTGGTTACAGTGTCGTTCAGCCTGGTCTCACTCTCCTTCAGCCTAGTTTCACTGTACTCCAGCCTGGTTGTAGTTTCCTTAAGCCTGGTCTCACTGTCCTTAAGTCTGGCTTCCATAGATCTAACTTTTTCTGTCATGACTCCAAATTCTTTCAGGAAATTATAAATGTCAGGATGGCACAGCTGTGTTCCAGTAGCATTTTCACTATCACTCTGTGACAGACTCAAGCCACAGAACAGAAAAATAAACCATAAAGCGCTCATCGTCTAAGCTGAATCAGCATCACACAATCTTCAAACCTCTGATTAACATGGTTGATGCTCCTTTTATGCAGTTTAGTCTGTTAATCATTAACATATCAATAGACTTGTTTTTAAATCTTTTGTGTATCTGTGTAACTGCACAAGTTGAACCCAGATCAATAAGGAACTAGTACACTTACTGGCAAAACACTTTTAGTGTAGCTAAAAACTAATTGCTTCAAACGAAAGATCATTCCAAGAGATAAAGTCTAAACAGATTTTTTTATGAGAGAGTGTAAACATTGCCACCATTTAGTTGTATTTCTGCTGAACGGTCAAAGTTCTCCATCAACACCAGTTGCTGCATTGAATACAACCTTATTTTCTTCCTGTTATTGTGCCATTTTATTATTTTATTATCAGATTATTGCAGTTTTGAGCCTAGCCTCACTCCCAACTCATTACCTCAGGACTCTTTGATGTCACATTTTAAGGGCTTGAGTGCTCAATGTGCACATGTAAGTTTGGGAGCTGGGGTATATAAACACAAACCGTGATCTTTTATGATTTTGTTTTCACGTTTGCTTCTTTTAGCCTGACCTCACTCCAAACTCATTAACTCAGGACTGTCACGTTTTGAGGTTCTGGATAGCCTTTACTATTTGTGTTTGTGTTTGTGAACTAACTTATTTTAAACTATGAACTTTTCCTCAATCTAACAAATTAAATTTGGAGGCTAGTTGGCTCTATCCTACCGTATTATTTTCATTGTTTACTGTCATGGTGCCAAACTCTAAGATAAATAAACCGTCACTAAAAGTATGGTTGAAGTAAGTCAATGTGCCCTTGAGTTGTTATCAGTTTGTCAAAAATATACAAAAAAATTTAGTATAAATAATTATACATGCAGGCAAGCAAAGTTTCAGCGTGGTATGTCTCAGTGGAGCTCTATTGCCAGATACCTCGTTGACCTTTGTGAGTGTAATGACACCAAAAAGACATTTTTTTGTAATTTAAGAATTTAAAATCTTAAAATTGAATTGAAATTGATAGAGACAATATAAATCACATATAAATCTTTTCACAAGAAAAGATGAATGAGCAGAGTAGTGTGACATCAGTTGCCACAACCTTAGAAATGTTCACACACTGAAAGATCATTAAGTTCAGAATGTCTTTTGCTATAGTAGACATCACCACATGCACCTGCAGCACTGACTCACCCTCCCAAGAGAAGGATCCCACAGCATTTATATGCTGCTATTATGTAGCTTCTCTAAAAAAGTGGAGTAGTGGAGAACTGGTGTGGAAATGCATTAATTTTGATGTTCCTTCCACCAGGCCAGCAAAAAAGAAAAAAAGGAACCCAGCAGGAGTTGAGATGCTTGGCAGATTAAATGTGCCCCAACTCAAAAAAGCCAAATTAATAGCCAAAAAGTTCATAGTTACCCACATCATAATTACGCTTTCTGGGATCAGGCATCATGAGAACAAAGGTCATGCTTGCAATTTGATATCAATTTGCTGTGATAACACTACATCTACTCTAGAATCAAAACCATTCACCTCAACAGTTAATTGATGTGTTGGGTGTGATTAGCTGAACATGGGGGCAGAAGTGTAAGAATCCCAGATGAAGGGTGGATTGATTGATGCGCATCTGGTGAGTGGTTCAGCTATTCTGAAAGTCTTTGCAGGACCTGTCTCACATGTTGAACATGTTCCTCCAAACTGTTAAAGAAAAGTCTAAATGTCATCATGTCAGTATTGACGGCTGCCTTCCGCTCATGTGTTTCTTATTAGTACCAGGTGTTGCAGAGATTTGGCACTGGGTACTTTTGCTTCACAGTAATGTTAAGTCTTTGGTAGTTCATACAGTAAAGACATTTAGAGAGATACAGAAGGCAGGCAGGTAGTGGAAAGAGAAGCAGCTGGTAACAGAGCTATAATGCAGTTGCGTGGTTAATGGCGAGGAAGACAAAGTGCTACATACCTCAGCCAAGTCACAGTTTGGTACAGCAGTCAAATCTGGAGTTTCAACTGCTAGTGGACAAATGACTCCCTCTACTGGAGGAAGAGCAGATGGCATAACATAGACCAACCAGAAACCTTTTTTGAAATTGTAGGTTTAGGAACCTTTACCCATTAATGCTAAGCAACCCAAAAGGTGCTACTGACTTAAAAGGCAAAAAAAAAAAAAAAAAAAATGAAGTGACACGTGATGGCTAGAGGACTAGCTGAATGAACTAGACTGTGCTGAGTGACCTGGACTAGGATTTTTTTCATTTCAGAATAATATTTCTAATAGCCCAGGAAGTTATTCTGTAGGGGATGTTAATCTGTTTCAGCACGCTGGACAGAAAGAAGGTCTAGGTTTCTGCAAAAGCAACAAGGGCAAAAGGGCAGTAAAGTAGGATTAGTGTGAAGTTAAGTCACTTACTGAGGTATATTTTAGCTCAGAGGAAATTGACTCATATTTAGAAGAGTTGTGGCTGAAAGCAGGTTCATCAGTGTCATGTTAAAAATTATGCAATTTTATTTTCAGAGACTAACACTATGCCCTTTTGTGGTTGTTTAACTTTAGCATGATGTGGGACCAT
This sequence comes from Mchenga conophoros, assembly GCF_057382185.1. NCBI lineage: Eukaryota > Metazoa > Chordata > Actinopteri > Cichliformes > Cichlidae > Mchenga > Mchenga conophoros. The sequence continues at coordinate 60,280,709 of NC_140528.1, read as the reverse complement.
GAGAGTAAAAGCAAACTGTTTTAAAATTATATTCCAATTTATAATTTGCATTATACCATGAATGCTGCTGCACATTAAATAAATAATTCAAAATATTAGTTTAATGTTATCACCATTGAGTTGTTTTTATAATATACAAAGTTTGATGCTGTTTGGAAATCTTACAATTGACTGTGATTAATGCATCTCTTTCAGTCAGTAGTGTTTTAGTGATTTGTCTGAACTGTACAGCTCAGGCAGCAGCTGTACTTTAATACTTATACTGTTTTTAATACCTATTCTACGGTGGCCCTGAGAGGCCAAACGGACTGCAACTTCAGAAAACACTTGCAAGAAGAAAAATGCTGCAAAAAGAAAGACGCTGCACTGCAACTTCAAGAAAAACGCTGCACTGCAAAAAGAAAAACGCTGCAAAAAGAAAAGCGCTGCAAAAGCACACAAAGCACAACGGAAATAGGAAAAAAATTCCTGGGGAGACAATAACCCGATGGACCAGCTGCACGAACCAAAACATGATAACCAGTGCGCTAGGACTGGGACACGCTTCAAAGAAGTGGAGGAGAGGTAAATGTGTTGTAATCTCATGATTCTAATAATACTACAGATATCTGGAATATACATTCAAAGGTAATTCTAACAAAGATAATGTTTAATGTAGCCTTAGAAATGAAGCTTTCCGTTGTCTTTTTTCCTATTTCCGTTGTGCTTTGTGTGCTTTTGCGGCGCTTTTCTCTTTGCAGCGTTTTTCTTTCTGCAGCGTTTTTCTTTTTGTAGAGTTTTTCTTTTTGCAGTGCAGCGTTTTTCTTGAAGTTGCAGTGCAGCGTCTTTCTTTTTGCAGCGTTTTCCTTTTTGCAGCATTTTTCTTTTTGCAAGTGTTTTCTGAAGTTGCAGTCCGTTTGGCCTCTCAGGGCCACCGTACTATTCACTTATTCACAGATCAAAAACATATCAGTTGTAGCTGGAAGTTTGTATTGTGGTGTCCATCAGCTGAATTTACTGTTCCTATAATGCAGTAGCCATTATTCAAAGCAACACAAGGGCTCTAACACAAGGAAAGGTGTGTAAACATGCCCGGACAGGTTTTTGACGGGGCTCCCACACAAATGCAAAGCAGAAGATGAAGCATTGCCAAATATGTTTCCAAACCAACTTCCTTCCAAGCCAAAGACTAGAAAATATGATGACCACTTGCCTTTCGCTTCATCTGCACAGCGGTGGTGCCAAGGTAGGTCTCCCCGACAGAATTTGTTTCCCCTGTGTCAGGAGCACACGCTGGGCTGTCCAAATCACGGACAAACACTATCCCACATTCTTGATTTTTAGTTCACAAACACTTCTTATAATGACCTATTACTCCAAAAAAAATTGGAGATGTTAGCTCTTTATACAGTAAAGTTACAGTGGGATACACATAAGATTTTCAAAGATTTTCACACAAATTGGTGAACTTAAATCAAATCAGAAAAAATCAAAACACTCATATAAAATGAAGCTGATTAAAGGAGCACGTAGGTCATGCTAAATTACTCCTTACACCTTACATACTGTTCATATTTTATGACTTCAGACCGGTGGTGCCCAACCTTTTTTACGCCTAGGATCAGTTTAATGTCAGAAAATATTTTTAGTTGTCGCAGATAGTACAACAACAACAAAAAAATCATACGACTAAGACAAAAACTGTGGTAATATTTTGTAAATATAATAATAAACGCAAATTCAAAGTGGAATTGTGTAACTTTATTAGCAGCATTTCAAAATAAGACACACAACTACAACACGGGAAAAGACCCAGGGAAACCGAGTTAACAATAAAAACCCTGAAAACCATAAATTTCCACCCGAGCCTCAACTCTCACGGCCCAGAACCAAACCACTCACAGACTGGCACCGGTCTGTGGCCCGGGGGACCACTGCTTTAGAGTATGTTAAGTTTTGAAAAAGATAAAAAATTAAATAGACATTCCTGATAAATGTCTATAGCAATTATCCAACTGCAGATCAATAGAATGGATAAATAGCCATCAATACATTGAAAAATGGATGATTAATCCTTAATTAATGTTTCAGAGAACAAAGAAAATATACTTATATAGGATTTGCACTTGTTTTTTTGAAAACCATCTGTTAATGGTGCTGTATGATACTGCAAATTTTGGTATCAATCTGATATCAAGTAAATGCAGGGCCATTGTTACCGATACCAGTAGCAATACTTATATATAGGTTAAGTACAAAGGCAGCTTATGTAGAGGAGAGCAGTGTGTGCATACATTTTAATGACCACTAAGTCACTCTGACTTTTACTTTCCATAACATTTAGCTTATACAACAAAACACACCTTGCAGCTTGTCATGAATTACAAATTTTGGGTGTTTTTAGAGGCCTGGAAAGTAAATGTGCCTGTCTCTAAAGCACCTTGGGTCAACTTCTGGTTTTCAAATGTGCTCAAGGCCAGCGGTCCCCAACCGCCACAGGGGCGCAGAGCGGTACCGGTCCATGATTGTGAAATACTGGTCCGTGGCACAAAAAAGGTAGGGCACAGCTGCTCTGGGCTATTAAATAGAACAGACCTGAAAGACAACACAAAAAGGTTCAGGTATTTTTCATAGAGCATATTTGAGATATACTGAGCACCATTCAGTGGGCTACATACTGGACTTAAAGAAGGGCTTTTAAACATAAGGGGACCAGAATTCGACTCCAATCCGGCTCCATAGGATGGCTTTGGAAAATGTCTAGGAGAACATAAACTTTGGACTTTTAATTCTATTTATACAAGTTTTACAGCATATCTTACTAATGAATACCCCCCACCCTCATGACCATTCACATTTTAGCATTCAGTAACTTTACACATGTATCTCCTACAATGTAAACCCAAAGAGCAGAAAGATTTCTCTCATCTACTAAAACAGCATTCCTTTATCACTAAGAAAAACTGAGACATGTGGTTGAAACTGTTCTTCTTTGTCTCTTATGAAGCTATCTTATTGATTATATGTGTAGTTAAACTTCTTTACACTGACAGAAATTGGAGTTTCACTCAAGTGGGCTATGTATGACCCTCTATACCTCTGCTACATGGATGACATTAAGCTGTATGCCACGAGTGAGCAAGGCACTGACCCACTGATCCACAACACTAGGACAAGCTTCAGTAAGAGGATACAAACAAATTACAATAGAAACAAAGTACACTAGTATCATTCCAATTGCAATAACAGTTTTGATATCAATGCTCTCAGTATTTGGATCTGCCCACCTCTATCAGTTATCACGCAGCATCTTGTAAGTAAAAAAAAAGATTAGCATATCCCTTGTTTTACTTACCAAAGATATGAAATATAACAGTCATGATGGTTTAATTATGTTTTATTAAAAGTGAAAATGGAAAGAACATCCTGGAATTGTTTGGATTTTTTATAGCCATGTGTAATAATTTATATTAAATGCTGTCCTCACTGCTATCAAAAAACATCTTTATAACTAGCTTTTATAATTGCAATATTAATTCAGTCTTAATTAACACTTGGAACACACTAGTCTGAATTCAAAGAAGCAATAACAAATAACTTTAGCATGTGAGACTTTAATATTTTCTACCCACAGTCACAGAAATGGCAAGTCTGGTGGCTTTACTGTATTACAATCCCCTCTTTTTATCTCTGTTTTAATCTCAGTTACTGTAACATTGGCTTGCCCACAGTTGGCAGATTCTATTTTTTTTATATTTTGTCACACTGAAGACACTTGTAGGTGAAAATGTAATGTACTTACACCTTTCTTTTTTCCCTGATGACTGAAAGTGCTTTTACTACAATTCACATAACCTATACATTCATACAACACTTTATTTGACTCACTCCTAAAACTAAACTATAGGAGGAACCTGAAAGGCTGTGACTGTGGAGAATGGCAAGGATTTAAACCACTCCACCACCATGTCACTCGATTAAAGATGTCTCCCCTTTGTGTCAGGGCAGCATTTCTCAAGGCATCTTATGACCTCTGACCTCTTGATCACTCCCATGTCATTTTTTGCTATTTTTTCCCTTTTGACCTCCGTCACCACTGTTCCAAAGAAAATACACACAGATATGATATGCACAGTTTCAAGATTCCCTGATATCACTGTTTGGTGGATCTAATATAAATGTCAAGTCACATTTGACCCCAGACAGCCTCAGTGTTCAACATGGTTTTATTGTTTGTTTGTTGTTGTTTTTTACAGATCCTTTTAGGAAAACTGACCAAATTTCAGATTAAAAGAATGAAAATTAAGTTAATTAAATTAAATTAATTAAATTAAATTAAATTAAATTAAATGATATTTTTAAGCAGTCAAATATTAAAACTGGAAAAAAATGTCCCTATGAGAATATAAGGGTTAAGTAAAAATCTACGTCTGAGTAGCTACTGAGTATTATGCTACACTTCACTCGAGAGGAACAATAAAAATTAAGTAAAACTGAAAAATCAGTAAGTAAAAGAGATCTACAACTGCAACTCTGTAAGCTTAAGGGCAAAGTGGGAAACCAGTTTGCGAGGAGTTTAGCTTTTGTTTCATTCTGATCCTTACATCCAATTTCAACTGGTCTTCTTGACCAGTCTACATTCCTAAATGTAATGAATTAATGCCATGTGATTGGCTGATTAGACATTTAAATGTGCAGCTGAACAAGTGTACCTAATAATCCTCTGTGTGTTCATGATTTAAATACTTAAAGAATAAACAACAGAGAAAAAACACTTTTTTTCTCCTTTTCACTTTAAAAAATGTTTACTTTAAAGATGTACATGTCCCTATAAAGATGGTTTAAAAAGTGTCTTTTTATGAGATTTGCAATAACATACATTTCAAATGCTACTAAACCTGAAAGGCAAATACCAGCTACCTTGAAACAAGATGACACACAAGGCAACCAAGCAGCACAATCAGCTCAGGGCAACAAAACCCTTCTTATCCCAAAAACTTAAGCCTTGACACAACACTTACTGTACTCAGATAACTTGCAATATATGGCCTCAAATTTGAATCGGATAAACAGTTCTCGAAAGTGAAGGACAGACACGCAGAGGCAGAGACATAGATCCCTTCATTCATTCAATAGTGACACAGCCCTAGAAAACTAGATGACCTGAAACAGTCGCGACATAGATAGAGCTGGGAAAAGCGATATCTGGACGAAAAAGATCAAATTATTAATTGGTGTATGTTTTGTAATCAGAATCAGAATCAGAATACTTTATTGATCCCTGGGGGAAATTATTATGTAAGTACAGTTAACTAATGTGGCTCATATCAGGAGTTTCTAAGCTGACAGCGTATATAACGTTATAACTTTCATCTTCCACTTCCCCATCCTCCATATCTATCTGCAGAACTGGTGTGGATAGGATCAGGAAAATGAGTCTTGGATATCAAAGCCAGATCTTATATGTTAAAAATTACCAGACAATCTTTAAACAAACTGAACACTATAAGAATCTGGTTTAATGTTTATTTGTTAGGTTTGGTGCAGTGTTGAAGTATATTACATAATATGATTAAAATATTTTGACTTTCTCTAAAAAAAGACCAAGGCTGTATCTTCGTGCACCAGTGGTATAAGTAAGCCGAAGATAAAATGTTATTTCACATAACAGTGATAAGAAATGACGGCAGTGTCTACAATCAGTTCAGTTCGTAGTGCTGGCCCTTTCTGGCATATCTACACCGATGACTTGGAACAAACACTGAAAGAAGGTCTAGGCTAAACTATGAGAGATGCAAAATGGTAACCGTAAACTGGGGACCGTCTGAAAAGCCTTTCAGTTTTTTGGTTATTAAACTCTTGACTCTTCTCTCACTCTATTCACAGTTTCTCATTGTGTTTTACTTCTGCTCAATCTATTAGGAGTTAAGAATCTTATATAGTGCTGCTTCTTCAGTTCCAAATCCCTTTATTTATGAGGGATCAAATAAGAACATCTGATCTAAATTTTACATTTGTTTAAAATATTATTTTAGCTTAACTACTTTCATGGAGAGTATCCAATACCCAGTAGCACAGCCCCTCTGCTGCAGACCTTTCCCCTACTTTGCCTTACCGTATATAAACACTTTGCCAGTCACTCTGCTCCACACCAAATTACCTTGACATCTATGAAATCGGGTTTAGTAAATAGTTAATTCAGTTTAAAGTGAGATTTGTCAAATGGGAGCAGTTGGGAATATGACATGTATAGAAATAAAATAACGTAATAATTTGAATTGTGAACTGCTGTAGATATTTGGACAGGCTGTGATCAGCCTGATCCTTCTGATTTTGACTGTGGATCAACCAAATTGGGGTCTGATCCTGGTCGTGTGAGGAACATTAGCTGCTGTAAAAAAGCTGTCAAATCAAACATGCATAGCTACCCGCTGTGGTCACCTCTGTATGAATACATGAGCTGTCATAACTGCTTCAAATCCCGTAGCCAAGTCAGTATACATAAACTTCATATTGCTTACTGCTAACCTTTGCTTAACCTCGTAGTAACCATTTATTTATTCACCATTCATCGTAGCCTATTACTTGGAATTTGATCAAAATGCTGTAAACTATCTACTTTAGCCAGTACTTGAAACATTTAAAATATCCCGTATATCACAAATTTAATTTGATGTACATTTGTTGTATAGATTTAAAAAAATCTAACAAGAATTAGAACATAACATTTCAGCTTTAAATTTCCAGTTCATCAAAGACAACTTACCAGCAGCCTTTACCTCTTAATATCTTCTTTCATCTTGCCCTTCTGTCCTCTCATTCGACTTTTCTCTAAGAGTGAAGTTGTAACACTCACATTAAGATCTTACTGTAACTGTGTCCACACAATGAATCTAGTAGCTTCACTGGCTGTGGTACCCTGACATTCCCTAACTGTTGTTTTGGCAACAATACGAGGAGCTGAAGGAGTTCTCAGAATCTGCACTACCAGGTACCTTTGTCCTTTTATCAGCAAGACCTGGAATCTACATTCCAGTTATTAGAGCCATTTCAGAGAATTCCACAAGTTATACGGTGCACTTACTACAAAGCATTTCTACTGTCTCCATTATTACTATATAGTAATATAGTAGTTGTATGCTACATGAAGAATTAATTTAACCTCTGCTTTTTGCAGCAGGCCTACATAATGAAAAAACCCAAGCCTACTGTTTATTTTTTCCAATGTTTCTGAATTTCTTTAAGTTGTCCAACTGCACTAACACACACAGCTACAATTACCCAGAACTAGATAGAATGGAATAGAATAGCCCTTTATTGTCATTGTACATGTAAAATGAAATTGAGGGTGCACCACACCAACTGTGTAGGAATAAAATATAAATAGTAAGATCCTACAGTGTTTACTGTACCGCACCGTCTTCTGAGTCTCTTCCAAAAACATCTTGTCAACCCTTTTCTAGCTATGACAAGTTGCTTTCTCTCACTTTTGATTTTCCTTAGTAATTTATGTCACGCTATTTCACTTTGCATTTGTGTCTGGCAGCAGCTGTTGCACCAGCTCAAAATACCAGTGATTAGAAACAGTACCGACCTTTGTACCTGTTGTGAGTCAGTTACTAACACCAGCTTGTAATTCAACAAACGCTCTCTTCACCATGTCAGTAAATAAAAAAAGTTATTTCTTTTTGTTTTGATTTGATTTTCTTTGAGAAAGTGTTAACATTCCTATTTAGGTTGGAACACCTTGAATATTTAGGATACTGGTTAGTCTGAGAGAAAGATGGTGTTTTTATAGTTATACATCACAATGACATCATGTTCAGATTCCACTAAATAAAAGCAATTTTTTTTTTCCATTTATCAGTGCCATCATTGATTTCTATATCTATTTACCACTAGTTTGTTATTTTGAAACATTATACATGCTGTTTATAAATCTAAAGCAAAGAGTGTCCTGTTATTTTGTCTTAGATGTAACTGAATAAATTTAACTAAAGTATTAACAAGCAAACCTAAAACAAACCCCATTATATTTCTTGCAGACCAAACACGGAGTTTTGTATTCAGCATTGCAACAAGCATTTAAATATGAAAGATTAAACAAATTCTTCTGCTAATTCTAACTGCTCAAACTTAGTTTACATAAACTTCACAAGACGGCAACAATCTTAAGACTGTCGAGTATCTTTACCTTTATTTTCTTTAAAAACTTTACAAGAAAGTGTTTCTTGTCCTCAAGTAGAAAACATGTCATTAGAAACAGGCTTACAGTATACTAGAGAAAATGAGAAATGGGTGAACCACAGTCTATTACATTACATTACAACATTAAGTTGTCTCTATACTCACATTCACTGTGAACATTTTGAGTCATTAGTTTTATGCAGTCAAAGGGCATACAGTAAATACTGTAACATTTTAATCTGCAACCTGTTCATCAGCAAAGACAGTAATTTCTGAAAATCTCCTTTTCTAACTGACATTATAAAGTTCCCCGTAAGGTCATAACATTTGTCCCCAGTAGGAAACCTGTGGGTGTGTTCCCCACATGATGATAGAAAAAACTGGCACTACATTTGTGTTCTGTCACTAGAGGCTTAATCATAGTGAAGTTAAACATAGTAGAAAACATTTATTCGTCATCGTCGTCATCATCGTCGTCGTCATCATCATCGTCGTCGTCGTCGTCATCATCGTCATCATCGTCGTCGTCATCATCGTCGTCGTCATCATCGTCATCGTCGTCGTCATCATCATCGTCGTCGTCGTCGTCGTCATCATCGTCGTCATCATCGTCATCGTCGTCGTCGTCATCATCATCGTCATCATCATCTTCATCATCTTCATCATCGTCATCGTCGTCATCTGGATCAATCTTTCCAGACAGAACATCCTCGATCCACTTTTCGAGCTCATCAGCTGTTGGCATGTCTTCATCGTCATCCATTTCCATCCAAACGCTGTCAGCCTGCCGGTGACAGACATTTATACATTCAAAAGAAAAATTCACATTTATGCACATGGGCCCTGCATGGCGACTCATTTCCTTTAGGACAATATAACAGTTGTGTGTTAATGGCATGTGCTCGCCACACACATTAGACAATAAAGGAAACACAAAGTCTTCCCTTTCTTTCATATAGATTGCCTTCAGGGTTCATTTGACTACTTGTTAACAGTTGCTGGATGGGCAAGTTTCCCTCTCCTTTAACTTGTTACTTGATCTCCTCTACTACCCTCAACGCTATTTGGTCATTAACGAGTGCCAGGAGGTGAATCAAAATGGCAAATTTAGAAACCATGAAACTAAACAAAGAGCTTACTATTAAGCTCCATTAAGAATCTGATTCAGCGAAGGCCTCATCAGGACTGTTGTATATGTGTCACATTTGATACATTTTTGTTAGACAATAACAATTATAGTTACTTTAAGAAAAGTTACTGTCAAAGTGCTTTAATCTTTCAGAGTCTGTTTGGCAATGACACCAACAAATAGACCATGGTGACGAGCAAATACTGTTAAACAATTAAAAATGAGCCTGGATGGATGGATGGATGGATGGATGATTAGTTACACATGAATTTTAGGGTTTTTCCCTCTTTTGATTATCAAAGCATGAGGTAATGACCATTTGAGTATCTCATGCTGTACAGATAGCCTGTTTTTTTATGGGTTAGCTGAAAGTTTTCTTACATCCTCAACATCAACTACACCAATCTGAGGAGAAGAGAGGTCAATGCGGAAGGTTTTCTCCCAGTATGGAACCAGCTGAAAGGAGAAACAGAAAAAAGGAAAAGAAAAGAAAGCATTAAATGGAGACTCTTTTTTTTAAATCATTAGGGTAATTTTTATCCTGTAAGTAGACTACATCATGAACACAAATAATTTCCAATGTAGTAGATATGCACTTTAACTGAGAAAATTCATACCAGAGGGAAGTTATCAGGATCAATCCAGATGATGCTGAGGTTAGGGTTATCAGTGTTATCACGTGCCACTTCCTTGAGAATCTCCAGGAATTCAAAGCCATCTAGAGATAAAGAAAGGTCAGCTATTGTACCAGTGATACTGGAGTATGGGGTTCATATATGAATTTCGCACTGATTTAATTCATGAGCCATTTCCTCCCATCCACCCTGTGCTGGTGTGGATGGGAGGTGCTCTGGTGTCTGAACAGAGCTCTGCCAGCTGCAGCCACTAACCCAAGCCCTCATCCCAGGTTTCCACCTCTTAGCCAAAGCCCTAGCCTCTTCTTTCTTATCACTGGCTCATCTCTTTTACAGCCTCTGCCTCAGTGTGTCCACATCGGTTCACCTGTTTAGTTCTAACACTAAGGCAGAAAATCACCTGCATCATCCTCCTCAGCAAAGGCAACAATGTGTTCTCCGTCAATGTCATCCTCCTGCAAGTGCAAAAGAGGTTCATGAAAGCATTTTGAATATGTATGCTCTAAAATAACAACACAAGTAACTCTGAATATGATATGTTGAATGTTTTGGAGGTTTGTTTGTTTTTTATTACAAAGCAATCTCAGATCTCTTACCCAGATCTCATACATGCTGTAAGGCTCAAGTTTCCTCAGAGTGGGCCTGAAACATAAAACAATCTTAAAGTTTATAAACACAAAACAGTTTTTTTTAGTATAACATAAAAATGACGAGAGTATTTTGTCATATATCACTTATATGAATAAGATGATGCTATATTGAAACATGACCACCACCATTGTTGTAATTAAGTTAAAAACTGTAATTGTTTGACATTTAAAATGTTTATGTTTATGGTTAACAATGGACTTTTGCAAAAGATCATGCATATTCTAGCATAACAATTGCTTTAAAAGTTACTATCAACAACGGTACAGTGCAGGAGAGTAATAGGAGCGACCACTAGATGGAACTGCTAGATTAGTGTTCAGCATGAGGACAAAACTACATTATACTACATATAAAACCACACACACATATGGACTTTACTGCTATAATAATATGTCTTGGTCCTCTCTGAGAAACCCAATCTAAAATGTTGGAAACACACAAACAGCCACATATACAGTATCCTTAAGGTCTTTATGTCAGTATCCCACCTATCATGCTGCTCAATGAATTCAACAATCTCAGACTCGATGTAGGGCTTTCCTGGAATAGGCATAGGTTCATCCATAAATGGCTCATAGAAATCAACCTCATTGATCTTCAGTTTCAGCTTCTTGGCAATCTGAAAGAAAAGAAAAAAACAATGAACTAAGGTAGAAATAAAGTAGCACAGCAGTGATTTTTAAATGTTTTAGGCACTTGATACAAAGTAAATGCATACTATAAAATATACGGTACCAAGCTCAATTATATAACCTTAAAATTTGAAATTAAAATTGCTAAAATGTCCCAACATAATAGAAATACTCAATCAGGCAGTTTAAACCTTGGGGTCAAATGTGGCATAGAATTTGACGAAAGGGTGGAACTCCTCAGCAGCATCGTTATACTCAGTGAAATCTGCATGGTAAAAACAAAAAGGAAAAAAAATTTCCACATTGAAAAAAAAAAGCAGTATTAATTGCTTAGGGTCTTTTTGAGACTCAGCCTTTCAGTCTTAATTTTTAACATACGAGAAGATCTTTCACTCTTGAAGTAGCCGACAAGCCTGATGACCTCATCCATGTTGTAGAAACCCTTAAGCTCACGGTCGTTGCCGATGATCTCCACGGGGTCTTCAATCACCTGACAAAACAACAATGAAATGATGGAACTGTAAGTTCAGTTTATTAGCATCTTAAAGTTGGATAGAAATTAATAATAATTAAATTAATTTAGCAATCCTTTTAAAAGATAATACAACTGAAACATGCATGTACAGCAGATGTATCGTAAGAGATCTGAAGTTAACAACGGTTGAATTTAAACATCCTTAATGAATGACAAGAATTTGCTTACATCATAAAGAAACTCAACCAGGGTGTCGGCGGCTAGCTCTCCATCATACTCAATAATCTCGTTATCGGCAAAGATGTAGATACTCTCCACTTCATCAAGACCTGGTGCAAGAAAAGTGTTTCATTATAATAATATTTCATTTCATAGATTTTTAAATCACATTTATTTTTGCTCTGGTGCAGCAATACTGTCAGTTATTCAATAGTGCAATACTGTGTACCATGTTTTAGGTGTTATTACGTGCTGTAACATAACTAAAACATTTCATTAACAAAAAAAAAGAATCAACTGAATCAATTTGATGAGAGCCTTTTTTTCTGTACATAAAGTGACAGCATAAAGAAAGGCTGTGAGAAAAGTGGGAAACAGTGGGATTTCATAGATTTGCATTGATCCAAAGACCCTTAATTTTCCAGCAATGTTTCTGTCATGCTCACCAAGCTTTTTAGCAACAGCAGCATCCTTCTTTTCATCCACCAAGCCAAACCCAATGTCCTCATCATCAAAATCATCCAGAACTTGGGCTGCAAGCTATATAAAGGGATAAAGACAAAAAGAAATGAGTTGAGCATGTGGATGGAAAAAAAGCAAATAAAGTGAATGTTGTGTGAATCTACTGCCATACCTAAGCTGATTATGCCCCAGTCTGATATTTGTGATTCATTGCTCTGACAATGGTGGGCATTTTTTAATCCCTGAACACCATTGAAAACAGATTTTTGATTTCATTTACACAAGTAAACCCTTGGCATTTCATCTCATTTTCAAGGCTTAAAGGCCAAAGCTTTGGATTGCTGCCTTGCACTTTCTCAATCTCAGTGAAACCAAAGCCAACAATTGACAGCCATCATAGCTGGCAAGAGAAGAGGAACGACAGCAAGCTTTCCAGAAGAACAAGAGAGGCAGAACTTGGGCCAACTACGTCAAGGATAAGAGACGTCGCAACAGGTGTGATGGAAATAAGAGCAGCTCATATTTACTGAACATATACATGCACATACATATTTAAACAAACTGTAAACATACATCTTATTCTTTCTCTTCACACAAGTTCAGAAACCATTTCAAACATATACACTTTTCCATTTGTACTCACTTCTTATTTTTTATTACATACATTACATTACATACATAACATGACGATCGACCATTTAAATATAAGGTTGCACTATGAAGTGAGTCAAAAGCATAATACAGCAGCCTGCAAAGCATCATTGCAAAATGGGTAGCATTCATAAGTGACAAAATTCTCCAAAGCACCAGCAGTAAGAGCCGTAAACTGTGGAAAGCATCTCCTGCTTCACTTTAGAGACAATCTTTAGTGCCATCCATTCTTTTGGTTTCCCAAGTTCAGACTGAGTAGCTTATGTCTGAGTTGTCTTTTTTTTTTCAAGGCTAATTTCTCCCAAATCAGTAAAAACAAAAACACTTATGCACTCTTTCTTAGTCTATGGATACTAAGAGTTTTCAAAGTAGCTTCCACAAGTGGGATTATCCCAGAACAAAACCTCCATAGCACCGCATCATGTTTTTGCCACTTTATTTTACACAATTTATACTGAGAGGATATTGTTATAAATATTGAAGAAAAGCAGCATGGTTAGCTTTAGCTATATTAGCTTTAGCAGTTTTCCAGGCATTAATCTAGGCTAAACTAGCCACCTGCTAGCAAAACATGATAGAATTGGTACTGGGCTTTATCTGTTTGAAAGTAATTATCATCTCAAAATGCTTTTTTTTCTTTAAGAAATAAATGTATTTGACATATTCTCCACCAATGAACAATTGAAACAATTTGTGTTAAATAAAACCTCACCTGCACGCTTCACTGCACCTGCATGCTGTTTTCTAACTATTTTGAGGTACAGCTCATTAGTTTTAATTTTAATGTGTCTTCACAAAAAAAATACTATAAAGAGTTGTATGAAAAATTAAACAACATTATTTTTTTAATGATTTGGGTGAAGTAGTCCCTTGTTGCCGATGGTTGCATTGCTGTATAGATAAATAGGCAGGAGGATGGATGGACATGTTAGAGTTTAATGAACAGATCAAGCTTTTAAATGAGTATACACTTACTTTTCAGAAACGTGAAGTTAAACTTGCACAGCCCAAGCTGCTGCTGCTGCTGCTGGACTTTTTTTGGTCTGTGGTGCATGTTGTAACGTCACATGATCAGTCAACGAGTAGAAGAATTGGAACAATCAGCAGATACTTCAGCAGCAGAGAAATCCTTATTTCACAGCCCAGCTTTGAAACACTTGACACAAGAGGCAGACCTTAACATACCTGATAGATAAATGTTGCTTGACTTGTGATCAACTGCAAGAAGAAGTAATGCTTTAGGGGAATGCACAGTGTCTTGATTTACAGCAAATTGGAAAGGCCCTCACTGCACACAGAAGGCTTACACTGAGCTTATTCAAAGGACTATCATGACCTAAGGACTTCATGCACAAATGTGCTCCAAGTACTGAAATACTGACCCTGCAAATTAAAAAAAAAATAACTAAGTGGAACTACTACATTCAATTATTGAATGGTTTATTTTATTCCATTCCAAGTGGCAACCTCTGGAGTTGAAAAAGTCCAAAAGTGCACAAAACTAGTTCCTCGAGGTAACTACACACTCTACTTTCCATTCCAGATACACCTACATATTACGCCTACATGGAAATATATGCCATGACAGTGCATGCTACAATGTTAATGCCAGAAGAGGTTTGCAACTCTGCAGTTATATGAATCAGCAGAGTCTTGGTATATAGATACTATGCACTTCAGCACTCAGTGACCCTGCTTTGTAACTTCCTTACAGCTTCCACTCTTACCACTCTTTACCATCTGGCAGACGTTACAGGAGTCTGTCTGCTCGGACTACAAAACTTAAAAACCGTTTTTACCACCAGGCCATACGACACCTCAACCACAACACTTAAACACACACAACACAGTACACAGGACGCACTCAGAAGCTACCTTGCAGCTTCACAAGTACTCTGTTTAATCTGCACTGGTCACTCCACTTTATTGTTATTAATATTTATATTTAAAAAGTGCAATACTATAATTTTCTGCTGCTTATTCCTGTGCAATATCCCATCTGCCCTCCCGTCATATTTCTTTTCAAGATTTTCTTATTTAATCACTAGTGTACATATATTTATATTTATAGACACATATATATTTAGTTATCTTTTCTCTTTTACCACGTCTCTCTAATATTTTGCTCTTTACTATTTTCCTATTTTATTTTATTTTATTATATTTTATTATATTTTCATCTACTGTACCATGCTGCTGAGTGACTGCTGCTCGTCAAACACATTTCATTGCAATGTTGACCCTGTGCTAACTTGCATATGAAAAAAATAAAACTGAAAACTGAAAATCTGAAAATCTTGAATAAAACAGCTTACAGTTGATTGTGGAATATCTAAGAGGAAAGACATTTTAAGAACTGATTTTTTGTGAATCCTACATTTAAATTCAATTACTTCTGGTTCCAAAAATGCCAACATGCCAAACGTGTGGCTTAAAAATAGTAAGTCACAAATTAGTGGTGGCATCTGATGTTTTTTTATTTGAGAAATTTCTGTTTGAGGATAATACAATATTACATTTTACTTTTTTTATTCAAATATAGAGTTTTATAAGGCAATTCGAATTAAAGTAGCTTTAATAAACAACAGTATCAGAAGCCATTTATCACAAGAGGCCCTGAAGTATAATAGATTATATTCTGGGTGCTTGCTGTGGGGAGAGAAGGCAGGTAGAGATGATAAATCGAAGAAGCTGATGAATAGAGGATGATGCACAAAAAGTAAAGATTTACTTCAATCATCCAATCCAATCAAGCTGACCAGCTTTGTCTTCAGGGTCTCATTTCTTTTCTAGTGTCAAGATCACACCTTTTCCATCTTGAGATATATATGTATTTTTTATATATCTCACCTCACTTCACCCCTACTTATCTGTTCCCTTGCTATCATCCAACCCATGCTGAAATCTGAGTGCGCGAAGCCAAGTTAGAGGTCAGCAGCGTAATTACTTGGCTCCATCTGCTAATGCCCAGTCACAGTCAGCTTGTCACGTGATCCCGATGAGGAAGAGCACCAAGGTGAGCTGTCAAAAACATGCTCTGGCTCCCTGCTGCACTTGGCTGTGGCATCAAATGCTGAGAAATGATTGAGAGCATAGACTGTACAGTGCAATAGGGGATCACATTTCGTCCAATATACAACTGTCCACTGCCTACTAGGCTAACCTGCTAGCATCATCAGTGTGAGTGGAAGATGTTTGTACTACTGAGAAACCCTTGTAAAATTGCATCAGTTGTACATAATGCAAAACTCAACTGCACAAATTTAGCGTCAAAGCTTATATATGCATTCATGAAATTATTTCCTATTTCACAAGAAATTTGTAAATACTCATTTGTGCCAAAAGCAGCCAATGGTGGTTTGGGCATCTGGCTAGGATCCCATTGGAGGGTTTCCAGAAATGCCCAGGTGGAAGCAGACCCTGGAGCAGACGGAGAACTCGCCAGAGAAATAGATATCTCATCTGACCTCAGCATCCCCCACAAGAAGGAACTGGAAAATTTTGCTGACATCTCAATCAATCAATCAATCAAGGCTTTATTCGCCACGTGCAGGTTGCCCTGCAGTGAAATAGGACCCCAGCCCCCCCCCCCCCCCCAGCCCCCTCCCCCCCCCCCAACCTTACACACACAACACAGACATCACATGGGGATACAGGTCGGAGATCGGTAGCGTTACAGAAAAAAAACACAGAAATATACACTACAATGGGAAAGTACAAGAGGAAAAAGAGAGACCTCTACTCATGCTGGGCTCCTGGGAGGACAGCATGAGAACAGGAAACAAAAAAAAAAAACTCCTCTGCACAAAAAAAGCACATAAATGTCCGCAGCACAACATTATGGAACACGTGACAAGCCACAGGGTCGGGTGGGGGGTGAGGAGTAATCCGAAGCAAACACAGCAGCCATCCTGCCCAGCGCTACCATTCCAGCGCGGGCTTAGACCCGCCGTGTTCCCAAGAGGGAACAAGTATTGAAGGCGTTTGGAAAGGGAGGGGGGATGAGTGTGTGCATATCAGTGTATATGTATGTGTGTGCTTGTCCAGACACTTCAGATATATCGCTAAAACAATTCAAGACACAAATTAGAAGAATATAATTATATTAATATGAATGCCTTCCATCAATACACCAACACTATATGCACAGCATCTATCGAGACAGACATCCATTCTTTCAGTTATTTCCATTTTTACTTATTTTTCTAAGTTTCGCTATAATAAGTTTCAATGGAGGATCTTCAAAATGATAGTGGTAAAATTATATTAAAAATAAGCCACCCACTAAATCAGAATCACACATCTTCACCTACTAATAGCTAGGTGGAGTTATGTCCTCTATTATCTGATAAAAAAGTGTGTTGAATTGATTTATTATAGTTTTGAGAGGTGGATGCAAAACAGTTTAGTGTCAGATCTATATTCTTTCACCTTGTTTAAACAAAGTATTTAGCAAGCGTCAGACATGTTATATGAAAACTGAGTCTTTCTTGAGATCTTTTATAATGTCCACCTTTATATTTCAAGAGAAAAACAAGGTGTTGTTTGTCATGCTGAAAGTTCACCATGCATAACTGACTGACTTCAGTAAAAAAGCTTTGAACTTAAGTTTCAGTGCAACAATGCCAGCACGTACTGTGGGTTTGTTCTGGGTATGTAAACAATATGTTATGTCATGGTTCTGGGTCATTTTGACACAGCATTTTGAGCTTCATATGTTTTGATGTGAGTCTGTGTTATGGGTTATGTTCGGATTCTTTAGTTGTGCTGTGCTGATTATTATTATCCTATGTTTTGTTTCTGTTTTGTGTTTTCAGCCCTTCCTCTGTTCTGTGCCTACCCTGGTCCCACGACTCTGTGTTCCCTCTGTTGTCATGTCTGTGATGTCAGAGTGTCTGCTCGTGAGTCTGTGTCTGTAAGTTCAGTCAGTGTACTTCCTGTTTTACTTTGGTAGTCTTCAGTCTGTGTGCGTCAGGTTCTGTTTTGGTGTACTCCGTCTCGTTGTTGTGTCAGCCGTGTCTCCCAAGTGTTTGCTCTTTGCCCTGTTCCCCTTCTGTATTTAGTGTCTGCGTCTGCTCCTGCTTGTCGTCGCGTTGTAACCTCAAACTCGCCTGTGTGTTCCGTTTCAAGTTCAGTTCCTAGTATCACCAATTAAAGTTGTCTGTTCTGAGTTGTTTGAGTCTTTAGGTTTACTTTTGCCTCTGTGAGTCCTGCACTTGGGCCCTTCATCCTGCCTGTCTGCACACAGCCATGACATGTTATCAGTAACACATTCGACATCATATACCCAGCATTCTTCTTCAGCCATAACTCAACCATAAATGTCATTCCCTCCTCCAGTGAAAGTTCATGAAAAGAGCCGACCTAGTTGCTGTTTCCCTCTCTGTCGTTGGTTTAGCTATGACTGAGACATTTTTGCTTTGCACCAGTGCATTTCTGGTCTATTCCTTGAGTGAACACATGAGCACTTGATGAATCATATGTGTGTGTGTGTGTGTGTGTGTGTGTGTGTGTGTGTGTGTGTGTGTGTGTGTGTGTGTGTGTGTGTGTGTGTGTGTTTGACATTATGATGTAAGTCACTCAGTGAAAACCTAAAGGACACAAACCCAATCTCAGCCTGTAGCAGATTTGCTGTTAGCTTTGTCACTACTCCTTTAAAAAAACATCAATGTTTGTTCCTTAAGGTTGATGTTTTAGTGAATACATTGTTACAGGGTTTTGTTTTCCTCTCTGTTATATATGCTGAAGATACATAATGGCTTTGTCATAACGGATGCTGTTGTATGATAATGACGTTTAAGTAAAATAAATAACATTAATTCTGACAATGCAACAATATCACGATTCTTAAAAAAAAAATAAGAAAATGATGGTAAAATCAACAGGATAGTATACTGCAAATCAGTCTGTAACATGCACAATAAAAAGGCAGAAAACTAATTTTCTCCAGGCTCTGGTCTGCAACTCTAAAATTGCTTAATCTTTCAAATGAAGAAACATTAAAAGCTTGTCACAGCAGGAATATTTCCCATTTTCCTGTAGAATCTGGTGTCCTGGGATCTGTGCAAAATTAGAAGTTCAGCTGGTTTTCCTCCTCTCAGCCAGACAGTGAATTAGTAATGGCTGCCGTAACACATCAGGACGTTCTACACTAGACTGTTACATAACACTGCACCGGGGTGGTCATGAAAGATTCAGACACAACAGCGCATAAAAAACCCACTCTGACTTCCCACTAGCGAGCGTAACTGCACTGTTCACAAGGAGACAGTCTAGGATTTTCCACAGAGATTAGACTTTCAAAGCTACTGTCTTTTCAAATGAATAATTTTAATTAATACAATTTTAAACAATCCTATAGATTTCTTTTTAAGTTTATTCTATTTTTTACTTCAGCTCAGCGTGCTTTCTCAGGAGAGCTGATGAAATGCATGGAAAGCTTTTGGAAACCTCAGAGGCACAGAAACTGATTCCCTGCAGCACACTGTGAGGACAGAAATGTCTGGGACCATCTGTGAATCTCCTGCATTTGTCAGGCCCACTGTGGAGCGTTAGAGAAGAAAAGAGAAAAACTGCACATGTGTTATTTTACTAAAGCCATTTAATAGATAAGAGGTGTGCCAATGCAGCCAAGAGTGTCTGTGCACACACGATTGCCTTCCAGTGAGACACATACTAGGAACCATGATGTGTACTACTGAAAAATATATTTCACCAACTATAGCAAAAATGGTACACCTGCAACCATCTGCATAAATGATGTCTGTTTTCAATTTAACTGGTGCAGCAAAGTATTCATTAGCAAGCATATACATTTTTATTTATTTATTCTTGCACAAGAAAAAAACAGGAAAGTAAAAACTGATGCATTAACAGACCATGCTGATTTACTGCTTGGAGACCTAATTAGAGCTTTTGTTAAAGTTATTGGTACGTGTGTGTTTCCAGCAACTCACAATGTATGCAGTGAAAATGGGCCATGGAATAGCTGCAACAAACTGCTCTGTTACCTTAAAGTATGCAGGAAGTTAGATTTGCCAGCATTTTTTTTTTACAGTGCACCATCTACAATACCAGAAAAGCTGTTGCAGACTGTACACTAATACTTTTTAAAAAATGTCCTCTACTATATATCATGAACTCCTCAGCACAGCGCTTTCAGCTGTTTGGTTGACATTACAATGTTGTTTTAATATTTCTGTTCCAACCCCCATAAACAATATGTACCCAAAACATCTACCCAGGGTACAATCTGGACATGTCGCCAGTCTATCGCAGGGTAAACAGGACAACAGTTCACACTTAAAATTGGTCTATGGCCAATTTTAGACTCTCCTATTAACCTAACCCCATGCATGTCTTTGGACTGTGGGAGGAAGCCTGAGTACCTGGAGAGAACCCATGCAGGCACTGGAAGAACATGCTGTCTGCATAGAAAGACCGTGGCCATTTTAACCCAGGTTAGGGTTTGACTAACCTTCAGTCCTTCAAAGCAGAAGATGTGCCTGATGCTTAACCAAGACATTTTAAAAAGGCTGTATGAAAACATGTGGTGCAAATCACGTTTTCATAACTGATTCACTATCACTTGGTGTTGGCAAGTTGGTGTCTTCCATACGAACTGCAGGTGAACAGCAACAGCAACATTTTTAGCAACCAAAGCAACTGCAAGTGAGATTCAGTGCCTCTTTGTGACCAATTTCCCACTAGTGACTACACAAACCTCCATCAACCACTCACACAGTTAGCAGGGGATTTTTCCCATACAGGCCTCTCTTACTGAATCCTGACAAATTTTACATTACCATAATTTCTGCAAAGACTAAAAAATAAAACACTGTATTGTACTTGAAAAATATCAATATCTAGCTGTAAATATGTTTTCTTCTATTTCTACAGTGTTAAATTTATGGTTGTATCTCCGCAATAAACTGCAAGAAAACAATTTCATACATGTCCTTCTTCAGGTCCATCACATTGTGGAATAGAGATGTAAGCTGGGGTTTCAAAGTCACATAATTCATATTAAATTTTTTCATAGTGCACCTTGATCCCTCCCATTTCCCTAACATCCTTCTGCAATGAATAAATGATATGAAGGCAGGTGCACATGCAAATAAAAGAGGTGTGGGTTAACGAATGTTTAGAGGATGGAAAAGGCAAAAATGTGCGTGTGTGTGTGTGTGTGTGTGTGTGTGTGTGTGTGTGTGTGTGTGTGTGTGTGTTATGTTGAGGGAGAAAGAGAGGATAGCGTGGAAATTTAGAGATGATTGTACACATGGAAAAAACTACTCATACATGAAACACTGCCCATGTCAGCGACTGGCAAGCTGTGTAGCATCACACTTTGTAACATGGATGGATAGATGGATGGAAGCAGTTAATAAAGAATTAAGCATAGAAAAATACATCTGGTTGTGTTATCTCAAAACTGAATGCAATCCCATACTGGTTTTCTTTTATTATGACCAATTTTAAGCTATCTGGTAGAACAAGCAAATACCCAAAAACCCTGCCACACGACAAAAGTCAATAATAGCAGAATTTCATTAGGGAAAACTGAGTTTGTTGGTATGAGACATTGCTCTCCGTTGCACCTGCACTTCATATCCAGGCCCACTGTGGCTGACAGCTGCTTGATGGAGCCCTATAACGATGATAAACCTGTCAAGTGGTTTTACCGAACAATATTGCAGATGTGCAAATGTAATCTGTGGAGGCTGTTTATGAAAATACTCAATGCTATTCATCTGCAGAGAAGGGCATGCTGTCTCTGTGATTATATTCAGGAATATATTTTATGAAATCACATTAACTAGCTCGAATTTTTATACCTCAGAAAGATTAAACAGATAATTTAACGCCTGGTAGAGTTTCAGTGCGATCAACCCGAGACCAGTAGTTTATCATATTTACCTTTCATGACAAAAAACACATTATCCAGGTATCATATTGTACCATGGATCCTCGGGCCATATGCATTACTGACCACAGAGCTGCATAGTCACGCCTGGGATTATTGAGAAGAGTTAGAAAAAAAATAGAAAAACAGACATTGCATAAAAGCTTCATGGTATATTACCACACAAGGCTGCAAAAACATCATTTTAACTCTTTCACCCCAACCAAATAAGGAGGTACACTCTTCTATTATTATAAACAACAGGTGGGTTTTGACATGGAACAAACTGGAGCAGCCAGAATGCCAGTCTCGCTGGCAAACAAACATCTTTATCTATCAACACAGATGAGATGATGCCGCAGAATAACACCAAGGACAGTTCACGTATGCATAACTCCTGTCGTATCCAATGATATCACATCTCACAAATTTGTTCTTAATTTAGTATGTCTTTCACACTTTAAATTTTGGGACCAGGAAAGAAGATAAGACAGGATTAGGTCTCTCACAACTCAAAAGCTGTGTTATTCTATGTTACATTTTGACAGGTGTGTTACTCGTCACTCTCATTTGTCCCTATAATTTTGCCTTGCATTTGGAGGAATGACTCAGAGGCTGTCAGATTATCTTCAAGACTTGTGTGCATAGCAATTTATTGAAGAGGATGGACAGACACACGGGACTAACAGTCCTGTGAAAAAACAATAGCCCTTTTCCAGTAGTACCTTCTTGGTTGGCTTGGTACCAGGTACTTTTTTAGTACCTATTGGCCTCGAGTTCCTAGCAATCTGAGGCAATCCAAAAATGTGACGCCAACTCATCAAATGACTGCTTGCCACTGATTGGCCAGTTAATGATGAGTCATTAAAGCGACTCATTTGAGAAAATTAAGGAAAACAAAGGAAATGGCTGCACAAAAACCCTGTGGTCCTCAAGTCTGACAAAAAGCCACAGACCAAGCAGCAGGTAAATCACCTCAACATCCTCCATTGCTGTGTTTTGTCACATGCAAAAGACCTTTCAGCTTGCAGTCAAGGTACTAAAAGGGCTATAAGTACACCCCATGATTCAGTAGAATGTAGAATTACTTTTATCAGCAATAACTTGGTGTAAGCAATTTTTCTATGACTTTGTCAGTCTTTTCCACTGTTGTTGAGGCATTTTTGGCCACTCGTCTTTAAGATGCTGTTTCAGTTCACTGAGGTTTGTTGCCATTCATTGATGAGGAGCTCTCTAGGAGTGCCACCACAGCATTTCAATCAGGTTAAGGTTCGGTCACTGGTCAATAATATGGTCACTGATTTAGAGGAGTGTATTTAACTGATTTTTTACTGATAATTGTTACGCCTTATTTTGTTTTTTATTCAACAGCTGCAGCAACAGTTGGTTTTTAAAGCTGGCCATTCAGATTATTTGCATTTTTTAAACACATGGCCCTTAATTTTAAACAGTGTAGGCAGCAAAAGCAAACTTCTGTTTCACTGTTGTTGAAATTTATTGCGGATTTCTATTTATATACACAAAGAAATTCACATTATTATAATTACAAGAAATAAAGGTACTGTCTTTTTGACTGACTCATTTCAAAAGCTGACATCCTACACCCTGTATTTGAGGAGAATTTATGGGATTTCTAGTTAATAAGAGACCAGCAGCTTCAATTATAATTTCTCAGTAGTAGCTAAGGTGAAGATGCATTAGTGGTGTACTATTAACCCAACCAACTAAGACCATTCAAGTGTAAGCCTGATTTATATTTGGGGGAAGGCTTCAGCAGTCACTTTGAATAACAGTTACCACAGTGACAGCGTGACCTTTTCCCGGATCTCTCTGAGGATGGAAGAAGATTAGACAGGACAACTCAGAAGCCTCCTTCCTGTACTTCCTGTACAATATTGGACAACGTGCCTTGTGTGCACCTATGTCACTTTTTTTTAGCTATTAATATAACAACTACTTATAACTTAATAATTCTATTCTCCCTGGAGAAACATAGAAGGAAATGAACAGTAAGTCTATTCACTCTTGCCCAGCACTTTATTATTCAGTTAATAAAATATGGTATTATATGTCTTATTTAATGCTGTTGTGAATATTTGTAAAATCCAGGAGGACAGTGCATCGTGTTTGTCAAGACATATAAAGATTGAGGTGATCGCCAAAGTCAGACAGTGTGATGCTGTTTGAATTATGACTGTCTGTTTGCATTTTTGTGGCAAATCTATGTAACAGTTGCTTAAATTCAGTCTGGAAGTTGTATCAAATTGGCTGGGAGAAAGACAGCTCCATATACAACATGACATGCCCACTATGTGGATGGATGTTTATGACATGATTCAATGACCTTGGAAAAATCATGCATTTATTTATTTTAAATTATAATATAAAATATATACAATTTTAGCAGTTCATTTTGTTATACTTTAAATATAACTGAACTACAGGAAAAGGTGATGTGAAATAAACATGTCACAGCTTGTTGGGGGCTGATTTGATGACTTCAGGCAAGAGTGAAACCCCCCTTTTTAAAGTGAGAACAACCAAAGTATGCAAATGATCATCTCAGAAAACATTTATTAAATAAACCCTGAAGCAGATGGGCAGCAGCAGCAGAAGACCACACCTGGTGCCACCCCTGTCAGCTAAGAACAAGAAACTGAGGCTACAATTTGCATGAGCTCACCAAAATTGGACAGCATAAGAAACTTTAAAAATGTTGCCTGGTCTGATCTGTTTTGATTTCTGCTTTAACATTTGCATGGCGTGATCAGAATTTGGTGTAAAAAACAGGAAGGATGGATCCATCCGGGTTTGTATCAATGGCCCAGGCTGCTTGCATCAGTGTAATGGGATGTGGGATACTTCCTTGACACACATTGTACACCTTAGTATTATTTCTGACCATGTCCATCCCTTTGAGACAACAGTGTACTCTCTTCTGATAGCTGCTTACAGCAGGATAAAGTTTGTTATGAACTCTACAGTCACCAGATCTCAGTCTAGTCAAACAGCTTGGAGAACTGGATATTCCTATTACGGATGAGAGCATAATGGGACAACAAATCTACATTAACTATATGATGCAATCATGTCATTATGAACTGAAATCTATGTGTCTAGTTTCCAGCACTTTTTTAAATCTATGCCACGAAGAATAAGACAATTCTGAATGCGAGTGGGTCCAGGCCAGTATTAGTGAGGTTTAACTAATGAAAGTCCCAGCTCCACAAAGATCAAAAGAGAAACTCATAAGTGAGGCAACATCATTAAAAGTTCTTGTGAATGATAACAAAAACAAAAACCCAACATGTATATTTTTTTATCGTGTTTTTAATAAAGAAAATGCTTATTAAGTCAGACCAGATGGCTCAGGAACAAATCCCTTTGTAAAAGGCTTAAGCACAAGAACAGAATATGAAAACAAAACTTTGCAAAATAGTCTCTAAAGCGTTAAAGCTATTCCAGACAAATTCTTTGTAATATGTTACTCACTGATTAAAAACATACCAATTTAAGAAAAATAAATAAATCAAGAATGAAGGAGTAATTTGATGTGGCTCCTGCTGTTTTCACAGTTTACTTTCTACAGTTTACTGGATGGTACAAAGGGGACCATAGCAACATAGTCGGCAAAACAGAGAGCTGTTGTGTTGCTCAAGAGTGTGGCAAGAAAAAGACAATCTGAGCGCAGTGGAGAGACTGGTGAGTATGAGCATTTACAGTACATAGCAACCATAGATCAGAGTTCAGATCTGTAGATGGACGAAGAGAGAAAGCAGAAAAACAAGTTGTGATCAATGTTTGCAAAAATTGCTTATGAATCTAAAGTTTTCATATTACTGATGCAATTATTTTCATGTGTTTAACCAGCGTAACATTGAGTACTTACTCATTTTAATCACTGCTTTTGGCGCTTAGATGTTAATTTTGCTTCCCGTCCGTTAGTCTTTAATCATATCCTAATGACTTCTGCTTTGTAATATTTGTCATAATAATGTCTGTCATAATAATGAGATATATTTATAGCTGTTGGTGCTGCAGGTGGAGGTTGTATTTTAAGACCAGCACATTAGGTCGTTCAAGTCTAACCACTGCCATCTAAATTTGCTTCAAGTCCATTAAACAGATTGTTGCTGTCACTTCGCAGCACTGTTGGACATGTGTGATTAAACGCCCACATATCGCATGGAACTAAATAAATGCATGAGAGATATATTTATACTCGGTTGCCTAGTGAAGCATGAAAACTTCTATCAAATTATCACTTTTTATTCTTCTGTCACCTCTTTATCAACATATCAACAAGGAAAAAATGCACTTCCAGATTCTGCTGACATGCTAATTAACTATAGCAGTAAAGTAGAAGATTCAGCAAGGACAATTCACCATGTGCTACTCATCTATATGTGGGGGTTTTTTTTTGTGTAGTTGATTTTTTTTTGGGGGGGGGGGGGGTTGGGGGGTTGCTCTTTTTATATAAATAATATATAATTTGTTATGTATAATTATTTATTTAAATGACTTAGGTAGGTGAAGCCAAAAATGCCTCGCAAAAATACGATATGGTTTCTTGAAAATAACTGAGTGGTTAAGGAAATTTACCTGTGAGTACAACTAGGAACTGCAACAATAATCAATAAGAAAAATAGTAACAGTAAGAGTAGGTTTTGATTTGGCAGAGTTGGCAGAGTTTTGTGTCAAGTGCCTTCCCCGTTTTTGGCCAGTGTAACTTACTAATTGAAACACTTTAATTTGAGTTTTCATAAACCATAGCTACTACAAGTAAAGGGTGTAATTTGATTACATCGGTTCTTTTTCACAGACTAATGTGACTACAGCTGTGGTCAAAGGTGACATGTTGGGCATGTTTTTGGAGTGACTGAGTAAGTCTTTGCAGCACACTGGAAAGTGCTGAGTTTGCTGGTAACGTATTTCACCAGTGCGGTCATTTTTTACCAGAGTTTGTTTCCAGTGAGTGAATATCTTTTTGACTTGCTCTCTGGATTTGTGATGTGTGTGTATGTGTCTGTGTCAAGCCAGCATGATCTTCATATAATTTCCCACATATATGTACAATTGAGTGAGCTTCTTCACAAACACATGCAGCTAAATGCCATTTACGACATTCAGATAATTCTAGCATGAGTATAGAAATCTGTGAAACCAGCTAAAGTGTGATTGATACCAACTTCTAGTCCTTAAAGTGAAACTTCATGCTTCTCATTTGGTGTTAATGTCTGAATTCTATGAAGTCTATTCGAGCTTCCTGGAAATAACACTTTTTGTTTTCACTTTACAAAGTCTGTGTGAAGCAATGGGCAGGTGGTCAGATGCACAAACATGCACACCGTTTGATCAAGGAGCCAAAGTTTGAGTCTTATCTGAGATTATTTTCAGTTATACTTTTACTTGCTGCTTGCATTCCAGAGTGCACAGGTTATATGTAATACGTCACCACTTGCAAAAACCATCTATAGAAAATTTTCTGAGTGCAGGTCTTTTCAATTGATATAATCTGCTAGCACACCAACTGTGTCTGCAAGACATAACTGCATTTCTATTTCTATTTAAATGAAGGCTATGCATGAAAACCCTAAATTAAACATAACTATAGCTTGACATTTACTGAAATTAAGATAATCAAGTCAATGTTAATAAAAGTTGTAATATATTTATATTTATTTTGTTGCAAAGCAGAAAGAAAGAAAGAAATAAAGAAAAATGATGAATAAATACATCCCATCATACGTGTCATTCCTCGCTTTTAAACAAAATTAGTAAAGATCTGAGCCCCCGAGCTCTCCACTTTAATAATTCACACTTTCAGATTCATAGGTGGTAATGACCAGCTATTTTAAACATCCCCTTTGGAGCAGAAGGGGATGGTTTGTGATTGGTCACGACTGGCGGGAAGTCAGTAAGAGAGTAACAGTCCCGCAGGGACATGCTCCACTAAGCATCTCTTTCTCCAGCCAAGAAGCAGCACTTGGCACCACAGATAGGAAATTGATCAGATCCATTGACTTGGGTGTGTAAATGATGGTTTAACCCTCTCAGGCTCAAATTAAACTTTTTGTTGCTAATGCACAACCAAGTCCTGCAGTGGTACTTCTGAGTAAAAAAAAACTCATAAAATATGTATGTGGGGTAATCAAGTTGTTAGTTTTTAAGTGTTGCAAATCGGCAACGCCTGCCTTTAGAGGGTTAAGACTTCAGCCTGTGTCCAGGGGGGCATGTAGTAAATGAGGGAGATGTAGTTGATGTGAAATATGGCCTTAAACTCCCACAAGGGCTTTAGCCTCTTGCTAAGCATGCAGCTCTGTCCCAGTCTATTTCCAGCGGTGACTTATGCAGTCTAGTGTAAGGTACACTGCGCTTCTGTAAGAAGACACTTCTGCTCTGACAAGCAAAAGGCTGCTATGGTGAATATACTGGCTGACAGCAGGACCCAGGTGCATCAGCTGTGGATTGTCTAATAAAGAGTTGTTCATATTTATTCACCTAATAAAAGTCTTCTGAGCAGACATACTCTCCCTCCTCCTTTGGCTGATTAGCAGTATCTCTGGATAATCTATGAGTAAGTGCCTGCCTCAGAGGTGCTTAAAGGAGAAAGGGCTCATTTACTTCTGCTTTCGCAACATTCTGGCTTTGCCTACATTTGCTGTTGCACTTACATCATATGCCATGCAGATAAATGAGCATGACATCATGTTATACCATAATTGATGTTGTTAGACTAAAAGCAATTTGTAATAGGTTATATTTGTACTGTATACAACATTTTAGGCTTAACATAGCTAGAGGTAACCTGTGTGCAGCATTGAATATGGTTAACCACAATATTTTACCAGAGACATTGTAACACACTGTTGGTTTTAAAGGAACTGCACTGCAGAGGTTTGAGTTGTATCTGTCTGATTCCAACACGTGTATGGAAATGTGGAGTCTCAGACATGAAAATTGCAAAGTTCCAGAGTGTGCTCTGCTGGGACGGATACTTTTTATATTGAACATGTGTCCCTGCATCCATTGTCATTGTTATGTAGATGATACCGAGCTTTAT
>NC_140528.1:58249224-58301724 GCF_057382185.1 Mchenga conophoros | reverse complement strand
TGATCCCTGTTCTGTCTCCTTTTGTTAGACTATAGGACGGCATGCTTTAATATTTTAATGTATTCACTATAAAGCCACCTTAGAAATGGCACAGAGAGCATAATCAATGTTAAAATAGGCTAATTTACTCAAATTATAATGTTTATTTTATCACTCTGGCCACTAATTCCTAAGATTAACAGTTGTCTGTGTCTTTAATCCTGTCACGCCCCTTTTTTTAATTTGCAAAGATGTTGAAATTTCTGTTCTCTCTAAAGTTTTATCATCATCATCAGGTGATAACTCTGACTAGAGTGGGTGGCGCTCACAGGCATCATTTTGTGTTGAAGAGGAGTCACGCAACCTGTAAAACACCTCAGACCTAAGTTGGTGTTTTTAGGTCTTAGAAAACATCACAGACAGGTTGTGTTTACTAATTGTGTATTTTGAATAATAATATAATAAATAATAAGAATAATGATAATAGCTATTATGATTAATATTATTTCTCATAATAATAGTTATTACTACAACCATAATAAATTATTATTATTACTTTATTATTGTTATTATTACTAACAAATATAGGGAACAGATATACATACACTATGTGGTTTAGAGCTATGATACATTATATTGTGACCCAACATTATTATCTGTCATTACATACTATATTCAACTGAACTGTCAAATGTACAAATATAAATAACCTTGGCATTTGTATAAAATATTTGTATATGCCATAAAGATGTTGCCGCTCATAGTGCCCAAGTGCCTCAAGATTGGTCCACTCATCTAGAGAACAAACAAATACCCATATGATATGACTATTGTAGTATCATCATAGTCATATAGTATAGATAAATAGTATACTGATGATGATGATGATGATGATAATAATAATAATAATAATAATAATAATAATAATAATAATAATTATTATTATTATTATTATTATTATTATTATTATGATGTTGCTCTCCGATGCATCCATCGGAGTGTGAATGTGTATGACTGTTAGATACGCAGCACTTAAACTTAGAAGAAGTGCATGTGTGAATGGGTGTGATTGGGTTAATGAATTAGTTGTATAAAGCGCTTTGAGTGCTCAGACAGAGTAGAAAAGCGTATATAAGAACCAGTCCATTTACCATTTACAATAGTTTGGTAAAGACTGAAAGACTGAGGAGAAGAGTTGCTCAGTTCATCATGACAGGTCCATTGCTATCATGCTTTATAGGCTTTTGTTGTTGTTTTGGTTTCCTTATTTATTTATTTTTGTAAGATGGATCCTTTTATCCATTTCCTCTTAAATTTCCATGTCTCTGTCTCATGTGTGTGTGTGCTTGTCTTCATCCATTTTCTGTACTTTTGTGTATTTTTAGTTGTTTTACAGTATATCTTGTTTGCCTGTTATTCTCATCTATCTGAATGCCCGCCCCATATTTATGGTCCAGGCTTTGTCTTGGTGCTATTTTCTTATCTGTTTTCCTTCCTTGTTGCCGTTCTGTTAAAGGCCTTTTGTGTTTCAGGTTTTTTTCTGGTTTTTTCCTTGTTTTTCCTTGTTTTTGGTAGTTTTGTTTGTTGTTACCAACTTCTTTTGGTAACTTTTTTTTTCTTTCATTAGGCTAATATGTTTCACTAAAGTTCTTATTACTTTTATGTAACCTGCCAGACTCCTGTTTTCACTTTCGCTCACAGCCATTCTCAGTATTCTTTAGTGATGATGTGTGACTCATTGAGTAGGCCTGCTGAGCATTTTTGTTAATGTTTTTTTTATGTGCAAGGTATTGTACATTGTAAATGGGTAAATATAGCAGAAAACACAAGGTTCACAGAAACTGAAACATTTTTGGTTACTAAATCTATGGCCCTGTGAAAAATATCTGTCTTCATATGCATATGAACTTGAGTGACATCCCATTCTTAACCCATAGGGTTTAATATGATGTCAGCCCACCCTTTCCCTTTGCAGCTTGAACCCTTCTGCGATAGTTTTCCATAAGGTTTAAGAGTGTTCATGGGAATTTTGACCATTTTTCAAAAAGCACATTTGTGAGATCAGACACTGATGTCGGATGAGAAGGCCTGGCTCGCAGTCTCCACTCTAATCCTTCCCAAAGGTGTTCTGTCGGGTTGAGGTCAGGACTCCATGCAGGCCAGTCATGTTCTTCCACACCAAACTCGCTCAAGCATGACTTACTTTGTACACTGGTGTCCAGTCATGTTGGAACAGGAAGGTGTTGCCTACCACAAATTTGGAAGCATGAAATTATTCAAAATGACTTGGTGTGCTGAAGAATTGAGAATTCCTTTCACTGGAAATAAGGGGCGAAGCCAACTACTGAAAAATCCCCCCTCCACCAAACTTTATACTTGACACAATGCAGTCAGAGTACTGTTCCCCTGGCAACTGCCAAACCCAGACTCATCCATCAGATTTCTATATGGGCAAGTGTGAAAAATCACTTGAGAGAACACGTGCCCACTGCTTTACACCACTGCATCCAAAACTTTGCATTGCGCTGGATGATGTAAAGCTAAAGGATTCAGCTGTTTCCATGGAAACTCATTCCATGAAGCTCTCTACACACTGCTCTTGAGCTAATCTGAAGGCCACATGAATTTTGGAGGTTTGTAGTGCAGTTGCTACTGTTCCCAACCGATTCCACTCTGTTGAAATACCACATTCCACAAAACTGTGGAATATTTAGCAGTGAGGAAATCCCGTCACTGTACCACACTGGGATTCACTCAGCTCCAGAAAGTGTTTTTAGAAGCGGTCTGCATGACCAGCTGCTGGATTTTCTTCACTTGTAGCCACAAAAGTGATTGGAACACATGAATTCAATGATATGGATGTTTGAGTGAATGCTTTTAGCAACACAGTGCGTTTTTGTCTTCTGTATTAACATTTTTCAATGATCTGAAATACGTGTGGCATTCATAGCATTGTAACTAACAAGTGAGTGGGAACTGAAAAAATTAGAATAACAGTCTCAAAACATCTAAAGGGATTGTTACATATTGGATGCAAATATTTCCATGGCAGATGCATCAACATTAACATGCTGTATGTGATGATGACACACTTATGGGATTATTGCCTCGTCAGAAGACGCTGATGCCTGGAGCCTCTCACAGTGCAGGATGGCTTAGGGTCATCAGGTCCACATTTTTCTTCATTAGAAAGAAAATTTTTAAGCTTAATTGGCAAGTCATCTCATTTGTATTCATAAGCATATATAAGTAATCATATGTATTGATTTTTTTATACACTGACATACTTATGATCCATCACTCAAGGGCGATCGTGGCTCAAAGAGTTGGGTGTTTGTCTTGTAACCGGCTCGGACAGTCTTGGTCGTTGTTTCCTTGGGCAAGACACTTCACCTACCGCCTACTGGTGTTGGCCAGAGGGGCTGATGGCGCGATATGGCAGCCTCGCTCCTGTCAGTCTGCCCCAGGGCAACTGTGGCTACAACTGTAGCTTGCCTCCACCAGTGTATGAATGTGAGAGTGACTGAATAGTGGAATTGTAAAGCGCTTTGAGGGCCCCGAAAAGCGCTATATAAATGCAATCCATTATTATTATTATGACTCGGCAGGCTGCGTGTACTAGAAATTAAAAACAAATGAAAATCACAAGTGGCTCTTAAAAGCATATTGGACGCTTGGTATTAGGGTTGTAGTGGTGCAGCAGTGTGAGGACAGTATATAGTCCCCCTCAGTGGTTTTCATGACAGAACAGGAAGTGCCTGCTGAGGCAGTTAAGAAAAATGCATGTTGAGGACATGGTAATAGAACAAATTAACCTCACGCAGAATATCTCGAGGCTTTTGCAGAATTATTATTTTCTGCTCTCAGACTCAGAATAAAAGCCTCAATGGGGCATTTGCACATTCAAGGCACTGCGAGAATCAAATGTCACCAGTTTATTAAGTCATAGTGAGATAAGCATGCTGGGAAATGAAAATGTTAGACCCCAAAGTGAATTGCCTCTTTGAAAGGGAGCTTAAACTGAATCTTTGGTATCATAGCGAGCCAAAAGATAATTTTCCAATAAAGGGGACAATTCGTACAACTCCTTGTTTCAATCAAACACGCTCACCTCGGTATCAGACACACTCTGTGGAAATATGAGAAGACAGAGGCGTCCTAGAACATACAAAATAAAATTCTCCAGAGGGACAGAGAGCGCACAGGCAACCCGCTGTCACATCATCTCAGTGAATTACACTTATATTCAAATTATTACATGCAAGTGGGGATTTGATTTAGATTCACGTTATCTGTGACAAGCAGACACGGGACTGATCTGTTGCTTTGACTCAAAGGTGGACAATTATGAAACAAATCCACAAAAACCTGGTATTACATGTGGAAATACAGACAGTGACACACAATTGTTTGTAGTTGAATACTTGCTCCTGGTTGGTGCATTTTTTTCTATTTCTTTTTAGATTTAAAAGGGTTGTATTGAAATGCATTTTTTCATTTCAACACAACCCTGTATTTCATTTCAATACAGCTGTTTCCCCTCTCTGTCTTCATGTCTGAGTTTAACTTCTTTTCCCTTCACCTTGTGAGGCATCTCAACACTTTCACTGTGAAAACAACTCCGTCAATGGCAACCTTGGCAACTTAATTAAAGAAAAAAGACAAGAAAAGACTTTGGTATTTTTATTTTACTTTCTGAGAACACCACAAGTTCACTGTGAGAAACAAATAAGAAGTGTAAGATGGATAGGAACTTCTTCTATTTGCAGTGTATGCTTATGTACACATACTAATCATAGGGGAGCATAAAAATCCATTCACACTGTCAAAGTGAAGAGATTCACAAAATAAGTAATAATGTAAATCATTCATTTTTTTAAGGTGAATGGCTCTATAGTGTTTTATACATTCTGCTAACATGCAACAGATGTCGGGAGGAGACTCAAATCCCTTGGGGGGTTCAAAGGAAAGGTCTTAAGCCATCTAGTCTTAAAATCTGTCAGAACAATCATTCAGAGCTACAAGCTCTGGTGACCCTGTGTGAATAAGGGAGCAGATGAAAGTCACTTTACTATTAAGGTGGATATTTGGTGAAAGGTTTTGTCATTCAGAGAAAATTACAGGATAGTCAGAAAACTCAAATGTTAAAACTGTGGGTATCATGACCTCGCGGGTCCATGATTTTAAACCACTGAGTTAATGAATAAAACTTCGTAAAATTACCTCAACTGCCTCAAAACTGCTGATGCAGTTTGCCATCAGCAAAAGTTTAAAACAAAAAAAACAAAAAAAACAAACTAAACTAGAAAAATTTGCATTTCCTGCGAAAATGCTGTGTGGATGCCTTAAGGGCTGAAGATATCTGCTGAAAAAAGCTGAAAAAGTTGAAAAAAAAAACCCCAAAAAAATGTTGCCCTGAGCAGGATTTGAACCTGGCCCTTCTGGTACTCAAGGCAGGTTCTCATGTCACTGCGCCAAACTCTTTCTCACAAAGAAGAGGTGGAGAGACTGACAATTGTGCTGAAATGAGCAGAAGAGGCTGAGAATTGTGCTGAAAAGAGGTAAAGAAGCAAAAAGATGAGCTGAAAAGAGGTGTAGAAGCAGAAGTGCTTGCTGAAGATGGCTGTATGTGTAATGACACACTGGAGAGTGTCAAAAAAGCAGAGCGCATGTGTAGCAACTGTCACAGCTAGGATTCAAACCTCTGCCACCCGGTCTCACGGCAGCTGCCCTCCCCTCTGAGCCAAATGAGTTCTAGTCACAAGCAAAGATATGATGAGAGGGAAAATGTGCACTGTGGAGCAGAAGCTCAAATTAGCAGAAAAGAGGTGAAGAAACTGAAATTTGTGCTTAAAACAAGTGAAAAAGCTGAACTCTGAAATCCTGCTAAAACAGCAGAAGAGGCTGCTATTTTTCAGCTACTCATTGAGCCAAACTGGTTCTCACGTAACTGAAAAAAGGTGGAAAAGCTTCAAATTCTAATGAAAACAGCAGAAGAGGCTGAAATTTGTGCTGATAAGAGGTGAAAATGCTGAACCAATCAGAGGTACTGCTTCTGTCTGCTTCATCAGGCGGTGTACTTGTATGTATTTCTGCCATGGACTGTTAACAAGAATCTGAGGTCCATATTAGAAAAGTTGCTAAAATCATAAAACTTTGCAGAATTGTAATAAATTATCAATATGAATTACCGGTCTGTGATAGTGTATAAATTTTTAGTTAAAAAAAACATGTGGGCCAAGGTGGAATCGAACCCAGGACCTTTGGTCTGAAGAGCCGTGTCATTACCAATCGCGCCACCTGGAAAGGGGGCGGGGCGCCTTAAAAAGCAGGGTAATCAGCAGTCAGAATTTGATCGCGGTGAGAGGTGAAAAACGCCGTTTTTTGGAGTTACAAAACGTCGCGTAACTCAAAAACTAGGTGGGATAGAAGCATAATTCTTGCACTGGGTGAATCAGCGGACTTTGGTGTACTTTGACTGCGATTTACATAGCTCTTTGTATCTCTGTCGTGGAGATATGACGAGAGAAGAAACGGCTTCATTTTCGGAGTTTGAAAAATGAGAGGAGGACATATTTCCACCCCTCAAACATGCTTTTGCAGAAACACTGTAATTTTGCTTAAATAGTATGAAATAGCAGTAATACTATGATTTGGCAGAAATACTACTTTTTAGCACAAATACTATTGTACAGAATGGTGTACGTCAGTTTAATGCTGGGTGGTGCTGCAATGGTAACTATCCTCGGTCAGAAGGAGAGGCTGACATCCAGGGATTAGATTACCACAGGTGGAGTTTATTGGCGGTCAGATGGATGGTACAGGGAGGTATGGCATACAGTAGGAGGATGTGGAGAGGTGATATGGTGTGGTTTCTATGATTAAGAACAGGGTATGCATTACAACATGCATACAGATTAAAGATTAAGAAAACTGGCAACAAATTCCTCCAATACAAATCAGTCTGATACCACTTTTTACAGGGTTCACGTTTACTAAGGCACTACCCAAAAGGCGCCACAAGAGGGCACTCCAACACAAGAGATGAGCTATTTACACTGTAAACAGCTCCTACTTAGCCACTACATAATACAGTGATATTACAGTATACAAATTCACACAAATACTATGATTTGGCAGAAATACTATGACTGAGTAGTAATACTATAACATAACAGATTTCCTAAAAAAAACTATGAAATTGCAGTAATTCTATGACTTGGCAGAGATACTACGTTTTAGCACAAATACTATAACAACGCAGAAATACTATGACTTAGTAGTAATACTATAACATAACAGTTCAATGTTCTTGCACAAATATCACAATATGGCAGAAATACTATGTTTTAGCACAAATACTGTGATTTGGTATAAATACTACGATTTGGCACACATACTATATTCCGCAGATACACTATAACATAACAGATATTCTACGACTTAGTAGTAATACTATAACATAACAGAACTATTAATTGGGCACAAATACCACGTTTTGGCAAAAATACTATGATTGGGTACAAATACTATGATTTGGCAATAATACTGCATTTTAACACAACTACTGAGGTTTCATTGAAATACTATGATTTAGAAGAAATACTTTTACTCCATGCAAATACGATGCTTTGGGACAAATACTATGTTTTGGTTCCAATACTATGATGTGCAACAAATACTATGATTTGGCACAAGTACTATCATTTAGTACAAATACTATGATTTGGCAGAAATACTATGCCTTAGTAGTAATACTATAGCATAAGAGATATACTATGGTTTTGCAGACATACTATGTTTTTGCACAAATACCATGATTTGGCACAAATGCTATGATTTAGCAGAAATACTATGATTTCCTACCCTCAAACAAGTCTAACTCATCTCAGAACGGTAATAGGTGAGAAAATAATTCTTGAATTGTGAGCATCAGGAGTGTCTGAAGATATATCGGGACAAGCCATATGTCTTGACTTCGCTTCGTTAATGAGATATGACAATTTGAAAATGCCTCTCATTAGAGAAATCCAGCGGTGATTTTGAACAAACTCTCCATTGACTTTATATGGAGAGTTTTCTGACCTTGTGTTGGTCGGAGGTGATTTGCCAAAATTCTATAAATCCCACAACAATCATAGTGTCATTTTCTGAAAGCCAGCAAAAATACCTACGTTTTGGTGTATAATTTGTGGGGCTTGAGTGGAAATTGAGCGAGTAGCAAGAAGTTGTTTGGACATGAAGAGAAAATTCAACCAGTTTCACTGTCCCCTCTGAGTTAATTGCATAGCAACCATAGCAACGCATGTATTTTCTGAAAAATCACAATTTTGCAACTGAAGACTTAAAGAGAGATAAGATGAAAACGGTAGAAGATCTGAAAAAGCTGAATCACACAGGAATAGCCCAATCATTTGAGAACGTTTTAAAGTTTGAATGGAGTTTCTAGGTGAAAGTATGAGGAAGTAGTTAAGTTTCAGAGACAAGAAAGTTTTAGCAGAATTGTGGAAGTTTCCCATTCATTTCAATGGGACAAATTAAAGGAAAAAGGTGTAATATTTTAAAAAGTATAATAGTAATAAACACCAAAAGTCATAGCACACATTAGCAGAAAGAGCAGAACAGTTTAGAGTTTGAACGGAGAAAATCGGCTGAAAACTGAGGGAGTAGTTAAGTGCCAAAAAGTGTACGGAAGCAACTAGTAAATAGTGGAATAAAGAATAAAGAGAAACAGGATCTCAATAGTGTGGATGCCCTTTGGGGCATCCACACAATAAAGAGAAACAGGATCTCAATAGTGTGCATGCCCTTTGGGGCATCCACACAATGAATGTAAAATGAAGTTAAGATTTAACACTGGTGTCTGCAAAGCTGGAGGACCTACGATGAAATCGCACTTTAGCCTTTTTAATGCCTATTTCACAGATGAGGTTTAAAGGCTGTTAAAAAGGCTAAGACACAATAAGATACTTGCTTTCCTTTATTTTGGACTCTATCACAGCACAAACCACACACAGTATACCGTAAGACCAGGTTAAAGAGAGATGCAACAAGTAAAATATTTCCAGTATTTCTTGCCAAAATTGTAGATGGGTGAAAAAAGGGTTCATGGTTCAACGGCCTTGGAATAATTAATGCAAAAACTACTGAAAGTGTTCTAAAACATAAAATGTAATTGCAGATCTTACATGGGGATTTTTCACTAAATCTGCATCTTTTTAACAGCTCTTACATACAGATATGGCGCACTGCCATACCTCTGCAGCCTTTCAAAGATTTACTGCTTACATATCCCAGGAGATTAGAAAGAGGCTTTGTGTTCCTGTGTGTATTGGAACAATGTCTAGATCACACAAAGAGGGCAGCTATGCAGCTATAAAGAAAGGATGAGTCAGTGGATGTCCACCTCAAGCAAGAGATTCAATAGAGAGAAAATCTCAGTGCCGAGATACAATCTGAAAAGCCCCACAAATTCCTTGGTTCCAGTGTAAATTCCTCAATGAGTTGGTATAAAAGGAAAAGAAAGCTAGAACCAGCTAATAGGACATCAGTGAATTCCTCTATGTATCAGAGGCCTTCGTGTCACGGACCCAGGGTTTCCTGGACTGTTTGTTGTGGCCTCTCCTTCGCTCCTCATCTCCAGGACGGAGTCTGGCCTTGGTTCCCGCCTCTGTGTTCATCTGTGGAACGTTCTCACCTGTCGCGGATGATTACTCACTATCCATCCATCATCACTGACTGCCCCACCTGCTGCTACTTAAGATGAGACCATCGTCCTCATCAAGCATCACCTGTGATGTCCCCACAGGTACATTTTATCCACAGTTAGTGCACTCTGGTTCACTCCCAGCAGCTACAAACACAATATGGCAAAAAAATTTACTGTGCATTGAATTTCATTTTGGCACAATACATCCACCATCATCAAAGCTGAAAAACATATATATTGACTTTACAGTAAACAAAATCAAGTTAATAACTTATAATCTAATAGAGCTTACATCAGTCTAGTCAGTCCTATCTGCCCACTCTCCATCAGCTCTAAACATGCCTCTAAACATTTACCTTTTGATCCCTTAAAGGCTTAAAACTCTGTTGCTCATTAAACTTTTACATAGAATATATCCCCCAGAAATCAAAACACTATACACTAATTCATAGTCTTATTTCACACCTTAACTAAAGAATACTACGTATTTTGACCTGGTCCAATAAAGCAAGGATTGGATGTGAAAAACCCCAAATTTCATATTAAAAAAAGACACCATCTAACTCTTTGAAACTTTTTAAACTTCTTCGTGTCAAAGCAACTACATGTTAAGTATTTGTCAAGTGAAAGTTTTCACTGCTTCAGGGTTAAACTGAAGAATAGCAGCTATGTGTGGAATGTTAAACAGCCAAAGCTACAAATTAAGTCAAGAAAGATCAAAGTAATGCCAGAAAAGACAAATCAGTAAACCTTGTATCTGGAGGCAATGAAAGCTACAGAGCTGCATGTAAATGATCCATATCTAGTTTAAGAAATGTGACAAAAAAAAGCTCTCTCTGCACATGCTACTGTAAAGACGAATAAATATCACTAAATATCCTCAGTGTAAATGCAAATGAACTATTAGTGCCCCAACTAAACATCATTTCCTCTTTAATCACGTATGATCCGCTGAGGTTTGAGATAATTAATACATGTAGCGAGATTTTTATCAGCTCTCTGCATTGCTAATTGGCACTAATGTAATTAGTCTTGGGTGTCACACAGACACACTACCACACACTCATATGGTGCTAATAACTGTCGAAGTGCTAGAAAAACGACATGAACACACATGGCTACAAACACACACGCACACCTGCAGTCGGCGAGCATGCCAGCACCCATAATTGAGATTGATTTTTTTGTGAAGCAAGGACACTCACAAGCTCAAACAGATATGTATACACACACACACACACAGGTGAAGCACACAAGGGCCTGCCCTGACAGCCTCCATTACCCTGCAACATGCATCTCCCTGAACTTGCTTCCTTGTGCCGCTCCCAATCTGAAACACTGTATAGGGCTTTGGAGTTGACGTCACGCCGCAGTGCATTGTGGGATTGCGGCGCCATGTCAGTAGGCCAGAAAGCAAAACAAGCGCGGAGTGTTGGAATCGGGACTGCCAGAACCATGCTCAAAATCAGCGCAAAAGACAAAGGGCTGTATCGCGACCAATTGCGCCCAGACGCTGTGATGCATCGGTAATGTGGACCTGTATGAAAAAAGGAAGTGGAGTGGAAACCCAGCCGACCACTGTGACCTCGTTGTGTGGACACAGAGAGACCTTGCTGTGATACGCATCTTCCCTGATGTGGATTTCTGGGAACCCCCGTTTAAAGCAAGCACAAGACTTCTTTCTTAAAGTGTGCCTTCCTGAACTTGTTGGGAAATACTTCTCCAAACAACGTGTTGCTCTAAACAGCCTGTAATGTTTCATTTTGTGTCAGCCAATACTACGTCCCCTGGTAACAGCTTTTGAAGAATGCCACATTTCTCTGTAATTTATCTGATGCACCCCCCCCCCCCCATCCCATCCCCTGGAAATGAAAGAAATAGCTCCATGGGGTGTAATCCCGATGAGGTATTTATGGTGTGTGTACCTTTATAATGAGAGTATGTTTGTGCACGTGCCTTTAAATTAGATGGTCTTTCTGTTCGAATCTCAAAACAGTCAACAATGATGGCTACTCATTTTCCAGAAGTTTCAGTAAACTGTGAAGGCATTGTGGCCTGCAGACAGTGCCTCTCAGGCCAGTGCACCAGTGCTCCTAAGCGGGCATACAAAACATCAATGGTATCGGCGAAGACAGACGACAGTGTTTTATGGGACACATCGAATAGATGACAAAGATGCTGGACTGGAAGATCAAGTCTCAGACGCATTAGTGTGATTAAGAGCATTAGGAAACCTGTCAGTTTCTTCGATATTGGCAGGAAATCTTTGACAGTGTTGAAGAGGGACATTAAGACAGCATAACAATGTAGTCCAGTGTAATATCTTACTTTTTCGGTATCATCCTTTAAGAAATGTTTATTCAGCTCTGTCTTTTGCAACTATGATCGAAGCAGTCTATTCTCCAACAGCCGGTTTATTTCTGCTCTGCCCTGTTCATTGCACACACAATCCTTCGTCTGCCCTTTAGCTTCTGTGACGCTGTCTGTCCGATCACCACTGTCCACATTTGCAGCTGGTACCTCAACCTCCACTTGTCCAACACAACTGCTGTCCACTGCCTCCATGACATTGTGATTTTGTTGTTGGTCTTCTGTCAGATCTTCATCGATCACTTCTGCACAGGGCACACCTTCAGACTCTGCAGCTGCATAACAAAAAGCCTGTAAGATAAAATTAGTGCATACACATAAGCATAGCTGGACTGGCCATCGGGCATACCGGGCATTTGCCCGGTGGGCCGCTGGCGATTTTTTGTTTTTATGTTGGATGGATTTTTTTTTTTTTTAGGAAGGGTATATATAATGAAAGGTGTTGGATTGGGCTGGACCAATTACAGCCGAGGAGGCTGGATGCACCCGCCCCCTTGTTTAGCAATCACGTGATTTTCGCGCATTGCATGCCGGGAACTCGTGGCAAAACAATCCAAGTACCGCATCAAATGCAAGCGTTTACAGCACCGCAAAACGTTCATTCTCCGGTTCCAATACCTTCTTGTTTTTTCTTTGCCGCACAAAAAAGGAATGTACAAAACAAAAGGAGAACAATGCCGGTCCGTACAAAGACAGACTCGACAAAAAGGCAAGGCAAGGCAAGTTTATTTGTATAGCACAATTCAACAACAAGGTGATTCAAAGTGCTTTACAGAGACATTAGAAACAAAAACAAGTAAAAAGCATGATTTAAAATTGATTAAAACAATCAAACAAACAAACAAAACAGTATATAAAATCAAAACAGATAAAATCAGAAATAGATAAAATCAGTAGTTAAAATGTTAGTTTTGAAATTTAAGCTAAAAAGTGTGGATTTGGTGCTTTATTCAAATGCAGCTGAAAGAACAAAGAAAAGATACGAGGAAAAAATCAAAGGAGTGAAAGGGTCAGACCCTTACGAGCACACAGAGTGGACAAAAGACGTCAGCGTGCTGCCCAACTTTCACCACGCTCAGATTTATAATTATACGGTTCTTGGAGTGAGTGCATACACTCAAATCAAATCAAATCAAATCACTTTTATTGTCACATCACATGTGCAGGCACACTGGCACAGCACATGCGAGTGAAATTCTTGTGTGCGAGCCCCACAAGCAACAGAGATGTGCAAACACAACAACACAAACGAGCAAAATACAAGAATGGCCAACCTGAAACTAATAAATATATGTACAATATATAATAGTGTATGCATTTCTGGATGTGTATACTAAATATTTTCCTACGTGTGTGTGTGTGTGTGTGTGTGTGTGTGTATATACACATTTTTACAAATTAAATAGTAAAAAAATAAATAAATAAATAATAATAATAATAATAATAATAATAATAATAATAATAAAATATATAAAATATACAGAGTTGAATATGTGCAGAACAAGTGGCATTTATATACACTCATGAAGTTTAGTAACTTCAGGTCACTGCAACAAGCCCAGGTACAGTTTACCGACGGATGGGTGCAGGACCTTGAAATGCACCGTGTAGAACGAAAGACCATCGTACGAACAAAGGTAAGTTTACCAGTCTCACAAATCGTCTTCATAAATACACATTCGTTAACCGTTTATTAATATAACCTTTGAGCTCAACGGTAATTAATTAGTAGTGGAAATAATCTCTGGTAGCATTACAGAAATGTAGCAGTGACAATAATATTGTATGTTGTAATCGCACTGGGCAATTAGTGATACAAAACAACTGTTTTCTCCTGTGAATAAAAGTATATGTTTTTGTCAATGTACCATGGTAATAACAGAAGCGAAACGCAATATTGTGTCAGGACAATTCACTATTTATGCACAATAAACAAAGGAGCATAGCGCCATAATTTCTGTTCAGCGCCAGACTTGCTTGTAACCTATATCACCAATTATGTTAAGAAAAATGACGCATTAACTACTACAAAACTCTGACCTTTGTGGGAATGCTTGGAGCAGACTAACATGTGCGCTGGAGTGTTCTGAGACGTTATATTTGGTATATCCAGACCATCTGTCGGCTCTTACTTCGGAAACATGGCTTTAAAATGTCTCTTCAACGATGTAATCCGATAAAAAAAAACTATCTCTCTACCCGTCGGCTTCCCATGGCTGTCATGTGACCGACTATTGAAGTTAATAATACAACAGCTTCTTGCCGTTTTTTGGGTTTATTTTTATTGCTGTGTAACTGAGTTCAATTGAAAGCCTGCGTGAGCTAGTACCTCTTGCCACAAGTTCCCAGTATCCTTTGCGGTTTAACCCTGAATGACGTCAAATTTTCAATCTTTATCCTGGTGGGCCGGTCTCTAGTCAAAATGCCCGGGCCAATCTTTTGTCCCAGTCCAGCCTTGCACATAAGGTAAATGTACACCAATATTCCAATGACGGATGTATGATTCATCTGGAAGTTATGTGCGGATTAGTGTACACTGATAGCAATTTAGCATGCTTTTTTTTTTGGGGGTGTACCTCCGATGGGTGCTCTTTTTCGCTTCCATTGCATACGCCTTGTGTGCCGGTCCGAGTCTGATACAGGTATGTCATCGTGCCCCATGTGCAGTGTTGGTGCCCAGTCTGGATTTGTTACATCCATTTCATATGCTGGTTTGCCTGCAATAATGCCAGTCGACATGACGTGGTTCTGCAGCATCACACATTAGCATGTTTTATCTCATTATCTATGACCTCAGCG
Source organism: Mchenga conophoros (assembly GCF_057382185.1). Classification (NCBI taxonomy): domain Eukaryota; kingdom Metazoa; phylum Chordata; class Actinopteri; order Cichliformes; family Cichlidae; genus Mchenga; species Mchenga conophoros. The sequence goes on along the minus strand of NC_140528.1, from coordinate 58,286,867 downwards.
CATTGAAAATAACACTAAAAGCATTTTAAGAGTGATATGAATTAATTTAGAACTCACCAGAAATAAAATGCCGTGAGCAAACCAACAAAAAGGTGGGGATTGCAGAGAACTCGATATCTACTTATCTCACCACTGCAATCCAAGCCTGACATCTTTGTTTAGTAATATCGGATACATGGGATCCCTCACGTTGCCTCCAGGATGGAAAACGATGAAAAGAGAGCCCATTATCCAGCTTCTTGCCTTCACGATCGTGTGATCTAACGTTGCAACCGACAACTCAACACGTACGCACCATAGCTGAAGCTGTATCCTTTGTCTGGCCTACTGTCATGGTGGAAGGGGGCTTGGCCCACCTCCCGTGACATCACGCTCCAAAGCCCTATTAATGCAGCTGTATTCATCAGTGGACCTGTACCGCCGGTCAGAGGAGGAGACGAGAGATTCAGCAGGTTGTTTACACTGAATAAATGGCTTATATCAGCATGTGCTGACCACTCAGTGCACTTTATCGACAACTTTAATATTTTTTGGGAACGCAGGCATCTGTTCAAAGCAAATGGATTTAATTTTAACAAGTCAGGGGTGAAACTGTTCACCTCCAACTTGTTTTATTCCATACGTCATCCATCCGTGCTTGGTGCCAAGGCTGAGATAAACGAGGAGTTATCTCATAAAGAGGAACAAACAGTACTCCAAGAACAGACAAAGCCCAGCAGAAACCTTGAGGAGGAGCTCCATTTGCCCCTACCCGGGAAGAGCCTCAGAAAGGAGAGACATCCATGGCATCTGAGGAAGAGCCTCAGAAAGGAGAGACATCTAAGGCAAGAAGAGGGGTCCCTATTTGCCTCCAACTCTCTCAACAACACCAACGACCAGGACAAGGGACCACGACCTTCCCCAGTCCCCCAAACCCCTGACAGGCCATCACCCTCCTCCCCCTCCCTTTCTCCCTCCTCCCCACACCTGAAATTCACTGAGGAGATGATGGAGCGGGTCAATGCTGGGCTCAGATCTACCCCCCGTCCCAATCCCTTTTTGTCCCCCATAAACCCCCCACCAGAGCGGCCAAAGGTTTGCCATCGAGCCCCACCCTCAACAGAGCAATCGAAGTCACATTGCCCAGCCTCGCCCCCCTTAGTTCCTCTTCATGCCCTGTCTCCGCAGTCTGATGCGTGATGTGTGAAGGGTCCGGGCTGTGAGGATTATGGCAGTGATGACTTTTCCCAGGAGAAGCTGGGACCCTGTTTACTAGAAGGTTTTAAAATTTCTGTACTTTTAGGTGACAGGAGACATGTGGCCTGGTCAAAACACAGAGAGCTGCACTCTAAAAGATCTTTAAACATAGTAAACATACCTTGTGTGCCACAGACTGCTCCCAAACACGAGGGGACAAGTAATACCTCTAAAACACTTAAGTTGGCTTTATTAAACATTAGATCTCTAGCTGGGAAAACATTTTTAATTAATGATTTAATCACTGAGCACAGCCTTGATTTTATGTTTTTAACTGAAACTTGGTTGAACCAAAGTAACAGTGGAGCTGTTCTCATCGAGACGACCCCTCCTAACTACAGTTTTATCAGTGAGGTCAGGGCGAGCAGGAGAGGAGGAGGGGTTGCTGTCTTATTTAATGAATCATTTCAATGTAAGCAGCTATCTCCTGGAAGTTTTCAGTCTTTTGAATATGTGGCTTTACAGCTGAAGGCCCCATCCAAAGTTGTGTTTCTTGATGTTTACAGGCCTCCCAAATACTGCACAGACTTTTTTAATGACCTCAATGAACTGCTGTCTGTGATCTGTGTTGATTTTGACTGTGTAATTATTGCTGGGGATTTTAACATTCATGTGGACAACCCTCAGGACAAAGGGACTAAAGATCTGAGTAACACTCTGGGCAACTTTGGGCTGACTCAGCATGTAACAGAGGCCACACATAATAGAGGACACACCCTTGACCTACTGATCTCCAAAGGCCTGAGCATTTCAAAGGTTACTGTGTCTGATGTGGGCCTGTCTGATCATTACTGTGTTTTCTTTGAAAGTAAAATCTCAGCCCACACAAATATATCAACAACAGTGATCACAAAACGGTGTATAACTGAACACAGTAGTGCAATTTTTAACCAGGTCTTCCCATTAACACCTGACCTGTCCAGAGGGTCAGTCAATGAGCTCGTCAATAGCTTCAATGCTAACATGTTAAATGTAATGGACACTATTGCTCCCATTAAGGTGAAGGTTATCTCTGGAAGGAAAAAGTCTCCATGGAGAAACTCCACACTGGTGAAAAAAGAAAAAAGAGAGTGTAGGAAAGCTGAGCGCAGATGGAGAAAAACAAACCTCCAGGTTCATTATGACATTTATAAAGAGAAACTTCACAATTATAATTTACAACTGAGGAATGCAAGGAGGTCCTACTTCTCTGACATCATCACTAAAAACAGCCATAATGCTCGGGTCTTATTTTCTACAGTTGACAGGCTAACAAACCCTCCTGTGTCAGTGGCAGCTGAACTTCATTCGACCATGGCCTGCAATGACTTTGCCAAATTCTTCACTGAAAAAAATCCAAAAAATTAGACAAGCAATTGGTACATCAACAGCAGATCCAGGATATGTACTGTGTCCACCAAAAAACTGTTTAAACACCATGAAACAGTTTCAACCTATTAACAGCAAAGACCTGGAGGACATCTTAGGTCAACTGAACTCCTCCTCCTGCTGTTTAGATGTCCTGCCAACAAGTTTTTTCAAAAAGGTCTCAAAGACTTTAGAGTCAGACCTGTTACAGATCGTCAACTTTTCTTTATTATCAGGTGTGTTTCCAGAATCACTAAAAACTGCTGTAATCAAACCTATACTGAAAAAGGACAATCTTGACAAGACACAAATGAACAACTACAGGCCGATCTCAAATCTCCCGTTTTTAAGTAAGATCATTGAAAAAGCAGTTTCTCAACAGCTCAGTTACTTCTTAAAACAGAATAATTGCTACGATGCCTTCCAGTCAGGTTTTAGACAGAACCACAGCACTGAAACCGCTCTGACCAAAGTCTTTAATGACATATGTCTGAATACAGACAGTGGAAAAATGTCAGTCCTAGTTTTACTGGATCTCAGTGCAGCATTTGATACAGTTGACCACAACATATTACTCAAACGACTGGAGAACTGGGCAGGTCTTTCAGGAACTGTACTAAACTGGTTCAAAACATACGTAGAAAACAGGAAATACTTTGTATCAATAGGTAACTTCACATCTGAGCAGACAAGTATCACATGTGGAGTTCCCCAAGGTTCCATCTTGGGACCCCTTCTGTTTAACATCTACATGCTCCCACTGGCACAGATTATAAACAACAACAAAATAAACTATCACAGCTATGCAGATGACACACAAATATATATCACAATGTCACCAGGAGACCGAGGCCCTGTACAGGCTCTTGGTAAATGCATTGAGGAAATCAATGACTGGTTGTGCCACAATTTTCTCCAGCTAAACAAAAACAAAACTGAGGTAATAGTCTTTGGCGCCAAAGAAAAACGATTACAGGTCACCAGAGAACTTCAATCTATACATCTAAAAACCACAAACCAGGCGAGAAATTTGGGTGTAGTGATGGATGCAGACCTAAACTTAGAAAAACACATTAAGACAATAACAAAGTCAGCTTACTATCACCTCAAGAATATATCAAGGATAAAAGATCTGATGTCTCAACAGGACCTGGAAAAACTAGTCCATGCATTCATCTTTAGTAGGCTTGATTACTGTAACAGCATCTTTACAGGTCTACCTAAAAAATCAGTCAGACAACTACAGCTCATTCAGAACTCTGCTGCTCGAGTCCTCACTAAGACCAAAAAAGTGGACCACATCAGTCCAGCTCTGAGGTCTTTACACTGGCTGCCTGTCCGTCAGAGGATAGACTTTAAAGTTCTGATGCTGGTCTATAAAGCTCTGAATGGTTTAGGACCAAAATACATCAATGACCTCCTGACCCAGTATGAACCATCCAGATCCCTCAGGTCATCTGGATCCAGTCTTTTATCAGTTCCCAGAGTCAGAACCAGACACGGAGAAGCTGCATTCAGCTTTTATGCTCCTTATATCTGGAACAAACTCCCAGAAAGCCTCAGATCAGCTGAAACACTCAGTTTATTTAAATCCAGGTTGAAGACTCACCTGTTCTCAGCTGCATTTGAATAAAGCACCAAATCCACACTTTAAGCTTAAATTTCAAAACTTACATTTAACTACTGATTTTATCTACTGTTCTGATTTTATCTGTTTTGATTTTATATACTGTTGTTTGTTTGTTTGTTTGTTTGTTAATTAGTTAGTTAGTTTATTTGCTTGTTTTAATCAATTTTAAATCATGCTTTTTATTTGTTCTTGTTTCTAATGTCTCTGTAAAGCACTTTGAATCGCCTTGTTGTTGAATTGTGCTATACAAATAAACTTGCCTTGCCTTGCCTTGCCTAATGTGTCTGCTAATTTATTTATGACAAACAATGAAAGATGAAGGATCTCCATTCACAAAACAGAGCTCTTGGTGCAGACAAACATGTTATCAGGTTAATCTCCAAAAGTTGAATCTGTTCAACTTGTGACTGAAGAAGTCACTTGCATGAGTGACAAAACGTTTCTCCCACAAAAAACGCTACGTCCAGATGAACAGAATCAACTTTTGGAGATTTACTTTCCTGGATGATTGAGAATACATCAAGACGTTATCAGGTTAAGAAAAATCAAAATACAGTGGAACCCCAACTTACGAATACCCCATTTAATGAAAAATTCAAGTTACGAAGGCAATAAGAAAAAGAAAAAGGAAAGAATTAAAAAAATTTAGCAAAAAGTTAGCTCGCTAGTTTCCACCTAAACATGATATAGCATGTTCTTACTGAGAGATTTCTGAAAAAATTAAAACGTACAGCTCTGCTATCACTTCCAACATAAATGAAGACAGGAAAATAAACAGCAGTGACGTTTGTTGAGTTACTGAAATTTGGCTAGCTGGTATATAATGATGTGCTACGTGATCACTAGCGACATAGCTATGTTAGCATAACATAAACACAGTGAAGCTGGAGGATGATTTCCACTCGATAAAAGTTAACGCGAGGGTTCTCGATGGTTATGGACAAATGCAATTGCATGGCAGGATGCTGTAAATGGACCGAACTTCAGCCAGGAGAACAACGAAGATAATCCATCCACAATACGAGGTTAGTCATTAATATACTGAAACAACACGGAAACAGAGCAGCTGCGAGAGAATTCAGCATTACTCAATCAATGGTACGGAAGTGGAGAATGCAAGAAGTATGAGTTGAGTAAAGTTTGACTTATCTGTTTGATTTCGCTTAATGCGTCTTATAATCCGGTGCACCTTATGTATGAAAACAGACCCGTTTATTGATAGTGCGCCTTGTAATCCTGTGCGCCTTATGGTCTGAAAAATATGGTACATAGGGACTAAAGAATTTAATGTGATAAAGTTGTGTTGTTACTGAGGATGTGACAATAAAGTTTTGCCATTTCCCTTATTAAAAAGAAAAACAAAAGCAGTTTATTTAAATCTGGCTCATTTCCCCTTTAATGTTGTCTCCACTCGCTGTGCTTCAATGCTGATACTTTGAACTTATAAAGTTAGCTTATGAAGGGGAGAGCAGTGAGTCATGGTTTATGAGATGAATCATCATCAATTTGGTAAATCGGAACACATTTTAAAAGCATCTAAATCAGTGTAAGTTTGACTTTCCACAATAATGAGTTGATATGATAAAACACACCTTTCAGCTCTTCATGTATTTTGAAAATGGTTTTTTGCAGACCTGGAATGTAAATGTGCCCATCTCTAAAGTGCTTTGGGTCAACTTCTGTTGTTTAAATGTACTACATAAAAACAACAGTCCTAACAGTCAACATAAAAAGGTTATTATAGTCAAACATAATATATTCATAGTTCATATTTGGATTTTTTTTAACATTTACAATACAATCATTTATTTAACACAATTCAGTGGGCTGAATATAATGTCTGAATGTTTGAATGTGGTCTGTAAGTGTCAGGGTCCTGGGACTGAGTGGCCCAGGGTCCCTGAGCAGTTATGTATTATATTATTATTATTATTATTATTATTGTTGTGTATTTTGGTGTTGCTCCCCCTTCCCTGTGCTTGTGTATATGTGTGTGTGTGTGTGTGTGTGGGTGGCTGAGCACTTGTTTATAGGCGGCGTCAGGCCTGGAGGGTGTGGCCCTGCAAGGGGACTGGCCACACCCGAAGCCACACACCTGCTGCTGATCAGGCCTCGTCGGGGGAGCTACTTAAGAGAGTCTTGGAGCTCCCACCGACGCGGGATCATTGCATGAGACTCCACGTCAGTCTTCTGTTCAGTTAAGTTAGTGTGCGTGTATGCCCGCAGTTGTATGTGTCCTGACGGCTGCGTCTATTTGTTTCCTGCAGGAGGAGCGTGGAAGACACGACAGCAGCGAGCACCGGGGGGTGCTGACACGGGAGTGGAGAGCACAAAGACACGGACTATTCACGGAGAGACACAACACGGGAGTCTGGGAAAACACGGGGATTTATTGTTACTTTGTTGCACACTGTAAATAAACACACTGTTTATACATAGAGCACCGCGCCTGGATCCTCCTTCCCCACACATCCCCACGGTCTGCCAGCCAGACCGTGACAGTAAGTAATGAGTCTGTTAAAATAACAGTTATGATTAACACTTTACATAAACTAACACTGAAGAGTGGACATCAGTCATGACTTAAACTTTCAGACCTAGCAGGTAATTCTTTGACAGTCTTAAACAGAGCTTCCCAAAGTGTGGGGCCCTCCCCGTAGGGGGGCACAGAGCTGTTGCTCTGAAAAGGGAAAAAAAAAAAACGGTTGGACACTGCTAGCACGGGGCACCTACACAAACGCAAAGCAGGAGATGAAGTATAGCTGAATATGTTTCCAAACCAACTTCATATGGTGAAGCATATCTTCCCTTTGGCTTCACCTGCACAAGTGCCGAGGTAGGTCTCCCCTGCAGAATTGGTTTTTCCCTTCGTTGGGAACACACGTTGGGCTCTTCAAATCACGGACAAACAGTATCCGACATTCTTGATTTTTAGTTCACACACACATGTTGTTGTAATGACTAACTACTCCTGACATTTTGGAGATGTTAGCTCTTTATACAGTAAAGTTACAGTGGGATACAAATAATATCAGGCTGATTCTGCCACGATTTGTTCCCTCGGTTCAAATCACGGACAAACAGTATCCCACAGTTGTTTATGTTTTGAACCCATTTTGCACAGAGGCATTTTTTGAAAAATGTATTGACAGCAATGTTGATTATAATAACACAGGAAAAAAAAAAACAATTGCACTTGAAATAATCACACCGTGATGCCTCTGCCTTTCTAAATGGAGGGACAGTAACTGGATGTGTATATTTTCTCACATAAATATAATACTTCGGTGATGAATCTGTCACGGTCCTGGGTCGGATCGACCCAGCATTTTGAGTTCCTTATGTTTTGGTTTATTGTTGAATGATGGATTGTTCTGTATGTTTCTCTCGAGCTTTGTTGATTTTTATTATGAATCTGTGTTTCAGTTATTCTGGTATGTCTCTGCATTATGATTAAGGTTCGGGTTGTATTTGGTTATTATTGCCGGTTCAGTTCAGCGTCCGTCAGAGTCCATGTCCTAGTAAAGTGTGTCTTGTTTCCTGTTTTCCTCTGAAGTTTCATGTTCCTGTCTTATGTCAGTGTTTCTAGCTTTGTTCCCCCCGTCTCATTAGGTCTTATTCCTCTGAGCTGTGCTCCCTTTCTGTCTCTAAATCTTTGATGACTTCCTCAGTGTATTTAAGCCCAGTGTTTCTTCGTGTCAGTGTCACGTTGTACCCTCACGTTATCTGTGTATTCCGTCTGCCTGCCTGCTTAGTTTAGTTTTGTATTCTCGGTTTAGTTTAGTTTCTGTTCCGTTTCTCCAGCAATAAAGCTGTGTATTCTGAGTTCACGTCTGCCTCCGAGTCCTGCATTTTGGGTCCTATCTCCTTGCCTGCCCGCACACAGTCATGACATTATCAAGGTGAATTTTGAGTTTGTCGCAGAGTTTTATATTCCCTTCCTGATGTAATCCCAAAGGGTCTATAGCCAGGATTAAATAAACAACCTTTTGCTTGTCAAGCAAATATATAACCACCTTTTTTTTTTCTTTTAGTAACACTCACTAATTACCTTCACTCTGCTCTTGGGTGGAGTTTGGGTCGGTCCCATCTGGGGTCCACCTGCTAGGTACGTGTTCTAGTGATGTGCGATACCACTGATTTCCTTCCCGATCCGATACCAAGTAATATTTAGGGTGTTATCGACGATACTGACCCGATACCGATACTTTGTACAAAAACGTATTTTATTTATTGTATCTCAAATTATAGCGTCATAATGATTACAGGATATCCGATTACTTGTTCTTATCACTTAATAATGCAGAATCATCATGTGGAAATAAAAAAAACTGAAGTTGTGCGCTATTTGAACATCTTGCCTGCCTGCAGCATTAAAGGACTCCATGAGAGACGTCTGTCTCGTCCTAGCAGCACCTGTCCCCCTCCTCCTCTTCAGTTCGCCTCAACATACGCTCATCATATTCTGTGATATGATTTACTCTGAGGTGTTTGACAAGGTTAGTGATGTTGCCACAACCATACTTGCCAACCCTCCTGATTTTTCCAGGAGAATCCCGAATTTCAGTGCCCCTCCCGAAAATCTCCCGGAGCCACCATTCTCCCGAATTTCTCCCAACAAAATTGAAAAACCATATGGCAGAATTCATAGCGCGGCCCAGCCAATTCCAGTTTCCGACAATGGCGGCAGATACTTAGTTTTAATATTATTCTTATTCCCCTTTCTGGGTTGAAAAAAAACTTTTAACATACAGTATTTTCAGGTGACTTCAAATATCTGAGCCGACCGACACATCGTCTTCAAACGCCCGCGGAATTTCACTACTTGGGTTAAACATGATATATAAGTCACTTAGATAAAATGCTATTGTTTGGCTTTTTCAGTGTTTTATTTGTTCGTGAGTAAATCAGTTTAACTGAGATTAAAATTATTAGATTAGATTAAATTAAATTTAACTTTATTAATCCCTCGGGGTTTTCACACAGCTGAATAAACGTTAAACAGAAAACCGATTAAACAGAAGTGTGAGACGGTCGAGAGTTTTTGTCAGCGCCCGGTTATATTTTAGATAGCAAGGAGCAGACGGCAGAGTTTCACTCCACCGAGGGAGCTTGTGACGTACTACCCGGCTTTCTTTAGACCACGAAGGCCGGGTCCTCAGGTGGAAGCAGCCTCTGAATTTGGACACCCCCGCTGTTTCCGGGCTAGCCAATAATAGCGGTGACATTTAACGTATTTTATCCGATAAATAAACACTGTAAAATGTATTTATCACCCCCACACACCCCACCCCGACAGCCCTTTTGAATGTCTCCCTTATTCTGAGGTGTCAAGGTTGGCAAGTATGGCCACAACACCTCACTTTTTTGCCACATGTATTGCAAACCACGTCTCAGCTGTTTGTGGAGGTAAAATATGTCTGCACAATTACGCTCAGCCATTGTTGTGAGTGCGCGCGCCAAGGGGCTGTGATTTATTATACAGCCGTATTTCGCACATGACTATGAAAGGCGGAAGAGGAAGTAGTTCCTTTGAATGTAGACAATCCGAATGTTATAGTTTCTTTCGACTGTGTTCCTGTTAATGATAAACTACAAATTTACCCTAAATTACTAAAACATCGGTATTTTAATGTGAGAATCGATTCTAGAACATAAATGATTGGTATTGGATGAATCGATATTTCAGGATCCAGGTTCCAGTTTCCCGTTCTTCAGCTGATGCAACTGTTTGCACCCAGTTTTTTTTATCTCCCTGTATTTAAAGACGAGGTCGTTCCAAAATTCCTTGCCAAATTGTTTTGCATTTGTCATAGTAGTCCCTAATGAAATTTAAACCTTTGCTAGCATCATTTCTTTCCTTGCCTCTTAATAACATCCAAGTTGGCTTAAGCGAGAAATAGTTGGCTATAATAAATGATGGTCAAAGTGAGGCTTTGACAAACACTGAAACATCTGATGAAGTTGTGTTTGATTGTGTCAAGACTTTGAAGTGCGCTTATGACCAGCTCCATGGTGGCACCTAGTGGCCACTTTTGGTATCATCACATCTGGATAAAGCGATTCTGTGAAACTGCAACACAAATGAGTGTTGCACAGTTCTTAACAAGACTAATTATTATTCCAGACTATCAGTAATGTCTCCACAACAGGTGCTTTGGAGGAATTGCCAAACAATAAAACAAGAAAGACTGCTTTCTTGTTTTATTTCTTGTCACAGCTTGCTTTCTTTAACAGTTTCTGTGCTTCGGCAAATATTATTTTACCCCTGCTGAGTTAATATATGTGAGGTCATTTCAGTTGCTCAGTAATTCAGTGCAAAAACCAGCATATATTAATATATACATATTGATATACCTTCTTTTTGTCAAATTGATTGGTGCTGGCTTAGTAGTCAGGCTAAATGTAGACCAATAGGTTTTGTGGAAGATTTTCTGTATGTCTTTATCAGAGATGGGCAGTAACGCGTTACTTGTAACGCGTTACTGTAATCTGATTACTTTTTTCAAGTAACGAGTAAAGTAAGGGATTACTATTGCAAAATCAGTAATTAGATTACCGTTACTTTCCCGTAGGAACGCTGCGTTACTGCGTTACTAAAACCGTGATTTTTTTTGCGAGAATGTCTCATGACAGTGAAGTAAGCAAGTGCGACGTTGGTGACAGCAGCTGTGTGCAGATCAACAATGGATAATATATCGAGTGCGGGAGAGAGTATGAGCGTGCAGCGTTTAAAGTGTGGAAGTACTGACCTTACTTTGAGTTTGATTCCATAAAAAGTGACAAAAACATTAGCGTCCATCGTGCGTGGGAAGAAAACTTCTTTTTACAGAGAAAAAAACCCCTAAACTTCCGAGCAAGCACCGAGTAGCTACGACGTGATGGGAAACTCACAGAGACACTCGCGCGGATTCTTCAACTGACCGCAGCACACCTGCACCAGGGTAACCCTCCGCCTACCCTGCTCCTGCTTTACAGGTGAAAATAGAGCAAAAGGACCGCTGAGTCTTTGACTTTATTTATTTTCTGCTGTGTTTTACTTGCATCTGTTTGAAAGAGTGAGTGAAAACACAAAAAATATTTTATTTTATGTGCTGGAATGTGTAGAAAATAGGTTTAAATGTTAAACTAATTTATTCAATTCAGAGAATGTTGCATATAATTAAATGTTTTGCTTGATGCATAAAGTTAAAAGATTAAAACTGATAAAACAAGTTAAAAAAAGAGACTTTTCCATTTGATTACATTTTGTATGATGGATTATGTAGAAAAAGTAGAATTGGGCTGAAAGATCTATCACTTTATCACCTCTTCAGGTTGTAAATCGTGTTTTTAAAAAGTAACTAAGTAACTAAGTAACTAAGTAATTAATTACTCTTGAAAATAAGTAATCAGTAAAGTAACGGGATTACTTTTTTGGGGGAGTAATCAGTAATTAGTTACTGATTACTTTTTTCAAGTAACTTGACCAACACTGGTCTTTATGGTCATTTATGAGGTCAACGTGATCTGACCTCGATCCAACCAAGTTTGAGCTAAAACACCTCCCGTAGCCACGTTTGTTTTCTATTCAGGGATTCAGCAAGGTACTATAGATGTGCAAAGGTCTGTACAGGCTAGCATCGCACACTATTCCTCAGTGCAGGTCTGGACAAAACTAATCTGTTTTCTCCTTTCTGGTAAAAGATGGTTCCAGTGCAGGGAATAGACACTCACCTGAGATTCTCTCAGCTCCAGACTCTCGCCCTGTTAATTTTAATTCCTGTAAAATAATCCTTTTTGAATCTTTTTGGTAGACCCCCCTTTGTTTTACAAGAAAAATGTCCCCCTCGCGCGCGCACACTCGCACACATCCTCCAACCACACACACCCTTATTTTGCTCCATTGCGGTTTATTTCACACCTCAAACATTTAGTAAACAATTAAGCAAATACAAGTAATCTGCAATAAATGACAGGTAGTAATAAAATAAACTACTAACTCTTTTACACTACGTCCGCACCTACACGGGTATTTTTGAAAACGCAGCTGTTTCATCCACACGTAAACGGTGTTTTGAATCACCGAAAACAGAGACTTTTTAAAACTCCTTTTTTGCGTTTACGTGTGGACGAGGAATACAGAGTTCGTCACGCAAACATGACGAGTGAAATCTCCCGCAGCAAGCTTAAACTGTCACGGTTCGGGGCAGCGGCCGTGTGAAGAGTGGAAGGAGGACTCAAATGCAGCACTTATTCAGACGTGAAGGGTGATTTATTAACAATACCAGACATAAAGTGGAGATGGCAAACAGAACTAAGGACGAACTAAACTGGGATAAACTACACAAAGGAGTGGCAAACCTGAACATGAAGGGAGAACAGCAGGGAGAGCACGCAGGGGATTTCACAAGGTATGAATACAGACGACGCGACGAGGAGCAGAGGAAAACACACACTATAAGTACACAGAGAGACACTGGGAAATCACACACAGGTGGGGGAAACAGCTGGACCTGATTAGCCTGACGAGACAGGGGAACACTAACACCAGGGACCAATAGAGGGAGCACAAACCCAGAACCCAGTATCTAAAATCCCAAACACAAACCATCCCAAAACAGCCCATGAATAATAAAGAGAATAATAACAATAAAGAACACAAACACAAAATCACTGAGTCATGGTCGCAGGACCATGACATAAACATGTGAGAGGTTGATCGCGCAGAGAATCGCTGAGCTTATGTGAGTGCGTGTGTAAAAGCAGCAGGATATATATTTCAGTTCTGCTGAGCCAAATAAGACAGGTCAGGGTGAAGAAGTGACAGCCAAAGAAAAGCTTACCACAAAACGGAGAAGTTATGACAAATCAGACTATAAGGCAAAAAGAAAGTGCAGCTTTATGGTTTCATGGACAAAATAATTTCTGTGGCTGCGATATGATGAGCTAAATAACCAGGGCTGCACATAAGTGGTCCGCAGGTGCGCATTCGCTGTCAAAATAAAAAACACACACAAGGGTTAGGGTTAAATTTAAAAACTGTACTTTTGAGTTAAAATATATATTTATAATTTTAATAAATGACAAATTAAAAAGGCATGAACATTTTATTTTGTATCGAAAAAATATTGAACCGTGACACCAAAGTATCGAACCGAACCGTGAATTTTGTGTATCGTTGCACCCCTAATAGCTACTTTAGGTAGTAAGCAGGCTGTGGAGGTACACCCTTACAGCATTGGTACAGTCAATAAACACAATTAGTGATTGAAGCAAACAATACAGAACATGCAGTGTTACTGGCTAGTCATCCTCTGGAGATGGTCCTAGACAAGGGAAAAACAGTCAAAAGTACAACAGAAAACCAAACCAAAAGCCTCTCACGGGCTGCGGTGATGAGGGTTCAGTGGAACAGAACAAGTAATCATCCCTTGCGAACAGAATAATTACATCACATACATCTTGCATGAAACCAACCCTCAGTCAACATCAAGATTGTCCGTATGATAACGGTTAGTCCACCTGGTACCCGTCCAACCAGCGGTCATTACGGGGCACCGGCGGGGTTCGTTGGGGAGATGGCCGCTCCATGATCCAAACACTTCAGCAGGCTCTTCTGCAGCTCCAGCGAAGCCTGTAAGCAAACTCGTGGCTTCTCAACCTCCCCTTTCAAGTTTACCACTTCAAGGTTGAGGTAAAGAGGTGTAGAGTGAGGGATGATGTACTTTGTCAGGCCAGGCGCCTCAGCATCCGGGTCGCAGCCATCTTCCTCACTCCTCGTGTCTGCGTGGGACGCCATTTTAAAAGTGTGGAAACAACTCGCTCCCACAAAAGTTATGGCGAAGTGAAAAGAGCGTTCACACACAGTACCTAAGCGCATATATCAGTCAGACCGAGAGCGTCCATGCACGCTCTGATGCTTCAATGCTTCACACAAAACAACACGTCCCTCTGAATAAACACTGAGTCAAAGTCACTGCAGCATTAGCCTTAGCTTTAGCGCCGCCGATGTCGTAACGGTCCAACAGCACTGAGTTGGCGGTCCGACGGACCGTACAGTTACTGACGGAGTACGCGAGGGGGCGATATCGTTGAAGTCGCGGGGGGTCGGCTCCTTCACGGGGTCCTATCGGCCCGGCCAATACAGCCAGACGAAGAGAAAAAAAAAAAAAAACACGCCACCTCAGCCGAAGTGTCGATCGTTGAAAAACACGGGAAAAACATCCGAGCCCACAGTCTGTCCTTCCGGATGACGATGAAGATCCAGAGAACAATGTTCGGGCGCCACTTTGTAACAGCAGTCTGGCGAGGAAGGAGCGGCTAGCAGGTCCAACGGGCATGTGGTGTTGAGGTTAGCCGGATAACACGGAGCCAGTCGGTTAAATCCAATAACAGACCTTTATTCGCTGTCAGCAACATTACACTTTATAAGCCAGGTCTCCTCGGCTGTACTCGTCCGAACCTACATGTGCGGGGATTTGTACCGCCAGCGCCAGCTTGTCACAACAGTAAGTAAGGTGTTTTCTTGGAGACCCCCCATAGCTACTACAATAGTTGGGCAACCCCCCCCCTAGTGGTGCTATAACCCAAAAGGTTTGTTACACACTGAACTGTACAATGTGAAAAGCAACATTTAAGTCAACAAAGAGACTGCAGAGGTGCTGAAAAGAAGTGCATATTTATAACTTTAACTATGAGGTATATTTAATATCAACATTAAAGGTTAATGATCCATGCAGGAACGAGACAAAAAAAAAAAAGATCCATGCAGGAATGTATTTCCGCCTACTGTGGAGGTCACGTGTTTCCGGTTACTGTGGCGATCCCAATATGGCGCTCCCCAGTGGCTGCAGCCAGACCCTTCTCTTTGTGTGGGCGCCCCGTGCTAGCAGTGTCCAAGCATTGGTGGGGTTTTTTTCCCCTTTTCATACCACGCCCCCCCCTACCATGGCTCTGCGCCTCCCCCTAGGGGGCGGGCCCCACACTTTGGGAAGGTCTGCCTTAACTGGTTATGACACTAAGACCTTGAAATGATAGCCTGAGCTTCTTCTTTTTTTTTTTTTTTTTAGACCAGGGGCACTGAATGGGAAGACCATTGTGGGTGATGGCATCAACACAGTGTCAATGTGTTACCATTAGGAAAAAAAAAAATCTAAATTTAAGCTGCATATACCCTCATAGTTTCTATCTCACTGTCTGAATACATGTTTTTGCACTTCTGTGGATCTACTAATATGACCAATGCTAATAACAGATAACAGCCTGCGGCCTCCAACCTTATCTCCCTCTGTTCTCCAACCTTTCTCCTCCTCTCCTCTTCCTGCCTTCATCTGTAATCCTCCTCAGATGAGTGTGGTAAATGGGGGATAAAACAAGTTTCAAATAAAGCCATAAAAATTCAAGTCACATGTTCCCTGAGTGGCTACTGAATGTACAGTACCACATATCGAGGCAGTTAAACAGACGCTTGCGGATCATGAGGCTATATTTGCTGTAAGCGCTGCATTATGGTCAGCCAGATTAAAATGCATGTCGCGTCTGTGGATGATTACAATCTGCGTCGCTGCGTGAAAAAAACAACAACAAAAAACTCAAAAAACCTCACTGTCCTGTTGAATGTTTCTCAGATCATATTAGGGAAAAACAGAAGTGCAATGACTCCAACCTGCAGGGAGTCTAAGTGTGTGTGTGTGTGTGTGTGTGTGTGTGCGCGCACATGCATTTGTGTGTAAAGAGTATGAGGCTACTTTTAAGAAGTGAAAATAGCAGCTTGAACAGTTTTGTTGTATCTATAGATCTGCTTGTTTTGTCGATGTACAATGTTACAATAACAGATATTACAGACTGTGCAGTGCTGTGAACAAGTATTTGCCCGATTCTTGATTTCTTTTGTTTTTGCATATTTATCACAAATAAATTTTAAGTACACAAATATAACCAAAGTGAATATGAAAATCAGTATTTAAATGATGATTTAATTTATTAAGGGAGAAAAGTTCTCACAAACCTACATGACCCTATGTGGAAAAATTCCTAATCATAAAAGATTTATTTTCATTTCACACAGAGGAAAAATCCAAGTGAACTCCAATGTCATTAAAGTCATAATCCTACGATCCTAACCCTTGGCAGCAAGAAATCTGGGTTATGGGTCTTTACATTGCTGTGGAGAAATGATGGCCCACTCTTTGCAAAATTGTTTTAATGCAGTTACATTGGAGTTTTTTTTAACATGAATGGCACGTTTCAGGTCATGCCCATTGTTAAGCCCATTACTCTGTGTGTAGTTTTTCCACTATAATCAGGCAGAGTGGATTTTTAATGAACTGATTTAAAAAAAAAAGTGCTTAATATAAATGTGAGCAGAGTCTCTGGATCATTTCTCCTCAAGTTTTTGTTTTACTGGACATTTGTGTTTCTTTGCAAAAGAGTCACTGTGTGTCGAATGTGCAGACTGATTAGTGAAGGACAGGCGTCTGATTCATTTTATGTATATATATTAGTGCTGTGAGCGTTAATCTCGTTAAAATGACGTTAACGCCATAACCGCATTAATGCGGCAAATGTCCGTTAGCGAGTTAATGTGGATCGCCCCGCGTGAGGGCTGCACGGCATCAACGCCTTAATGAGCTAACCGCACTAACTCTGACAGCACTAATATATATATTAGATGAGTTAATACAACTAGTTATAAAAAGGAAAAAAGGGGAAAAAAATGTCCTTGGAAAATGTTAGAACTTAATAATGTTTGTACTGTTTGGCTCATATCTTTCCACCTTTGTTCATTAACTACAATACGCTGGATCAGTCATTATTACATGTGACGGCGACTCTCCCTCTGGTATCGCACAGCTTCTTTCTTTTCATCCTGCTCTTACTACTGTAATGAGTGCAATGTTTTTACAGTCTCAACCCTCCAGCTCTGCATTCCTTCAAAGGTCAGAACTGTCAAGACCATTTTAGTAGTCAGTGGTGCAAATCTGCAAGTAGAACTTTCATCAATTTTAGCTCTTGTGTGACATTTGCTCAGGTTTACTTCGTTCTCCAAGTATGTATGCTGATCAGAACAATTCCACTAGAAACCTCATACCTCACAAAGCTTTGCTGTTTTAAATGATCGTTTAATGTTTGACCGAGGCTTATCTTTTAATGAAAGAAATAGAACTAATTTAAGTTTCTTAGTCTGTTTCTACTTTCTTTTTACACCTTTAGTCATTCTGTATTAAATATTGTATAACATGGCTTGTCCATTTTATCTGGTTCTCCTGATGATGTCTTTGCCTGATATGCTCAGAAAAGGGAAGATTTAATCTTGGTACCATTTTATAATAACATTTCATGAAGCAAACATTCATTTATCAAAAAAGTGGAAGTAAGAAAAATTCTCACTTGAATAATGCATGTGAAAATATGCAAGCTTTGAAAGAGACATCCCGTATGACAGTCCATCTTCTTCTGCTTATTTGGGGCAGGGTCTTGTGGGCAGCAGCCTAAGCAGAGAAGCCCAGACCTCCCTCCCCCCAGCCAACTCCTCCAGCTTGTCCGGGGAACACCAAGGCGTTCCCAGGCAAGCCGAGAGATATGTCTCCAGCGTGTCCTGGGTCTGCCCCGGTGCCTCCTCCCGGTGGGACATGCCCGGAACACCTCACCCAGGAGGTGCCCATCCTTGTCAAATGCCTGAACCACCTCAACTGGCTCCTTTCGATGTGGAGGAGCATACTGCTCCATTCTGAGCCCCTCCCAAATGGCCGAATTTCTCACCCTCTATAGCGGCCAGCCACCCTTCGGAGGAAGCTCATTTCTGGCGCTTGTATCCGCAATCTCATTCTTTTGGTTACTACCCAAAGCTCATTACCAATAGGCGAGGGTAGGGACATAGATCGGCCAGTAAATTGAAAGCTTTGCTTTTACACTCAGCTCTTTCTTCACAACAGACCAGTACAGCTTTTGTGTCACTGCAGCTGCATCGCCAGTCTGTCTGTCGATCTCCTGCTCCCTTCTCCCATCACTCGTGAACAAGACCCCGAGATACTTAAACTCCTCCACTTTGGGTTGGAACTCATCCCTGACCTGGAGTGAGCACGGCACCCTTTTCCGGCTGAGGAGGATGGCCTTGGATTTGAAAGTGCTGATTCTCATTCTCACTGCTTCACACTGGGCCTCCAGCTCACGCTGGAATGGTTCGCAGCCATCACCCAATGAGGCCAACAGAACCACATCATCTGCGAAAAGCAGAGATGAGATTCTGAGACCACCCAAGTAAAGGCCTCTCACCACTTGACTATGCCTAGAAATTCTGTCTATAAAAATCACAAACAGAAACGGTGACAACGGGCAGCCCTGGTGAAGTCCAACATCTACCAGAAACTAGTCTGATTTATTGCAGGCTATGTGGACCAAGGTCTTGCAAAGGCTTTGGCTAGTGAAGACAAAAAGAGCAATATGATTACTAGGCAATCTTCTAAGAGCGAGGGTTTTCAAATAACAAAGTAATCCATGGCCATACTGATGGGTTTGACGCAAGGGCGTAGATTTGGTTTTGGTTTTGACGGATGATTCAACCACCGAACCCTGCCCTGTTTCTTTTTTTTTTTTTCCTTTTCGTCTTTGCTTCTTGATAAAAAAAAAAAAAAAAAAAGAAAAAAGAAGAAGAAAAAAAGAGAAATATACTTGGCTACATATGTTATTCTACATGCTTTTAAACCATTTAAAATTACAATTCATAGTTTTATATGTGAATTATATAATGTTAAATTACTATTAAACAAATGACTGACAAAGTACTTTATACTTTAGTTTACTTCAACCATATTCCATATAAATCAGGTATCATACAAATATAAAAATAGCTTCAAATACAGTCATGACAATAAAAGAATATGACTTTAAGGACTTAACAACATTACTTCAGTTATACTACACCAACATCTCTTATACGTTAGCACTAAGGGAACACTGAATGACCTGGTGGTTTTTGTCCATAAAACTACTCATCTAAGATGACCACAAAGTAACAGATCTCTTAGCAAAATTATGCAACATTTTAGGCACTATTGCCCCGATCAAATCAGTTGGCTGGGATGTTTTACTCTAAACATGAACTACTGTTACAGCAACAGACATTGACTACTGGTGTCCCACACAACAACTCAATGTCCAGTATGTGAAGGAGCCACACACATGCCTTCTCCTCTCATTAACTGAGGTAAACTGCTGGCATATTTGTTTTACATCTATACTGTCCAGTCTCTCCTGGTGGACATGGCAACACGTTATTCATGGTTACATACAATTTTAGACTGATGTGGGCCAAAGCCTAAAACGATGTGCCGGGGGTTTGCTGTTCTCCCCGGTTCAGATATTTGAAGTTTGCACAGCTACATTCTCGCCTGAAAAATTTGTAAAAGTTTATTTTGCAACCCAGAAAGAGTAATAAGAGGGGCACTGAAATTCAGGATTGTCCCAGAAAAAAAGGGAGGGTTGGCATGTATTGCCTTGCATAGCCTGTAACGTTATTATGATGGACAGGTTTTATGAGTGAACTTGACTTTAAGTGGTGACTTACAGGTTTCTTTGAAAAATACTTTCTTATATCCAGGTTCTTTTTGCTGCCATCCTCCTCTCCTCCTTGCAGGTCCTGGCAGCGCAGGCTTGCCGCTGCTAAAACTAAACAGAGCTCCCTGAAAGGCTCAGCCAATCACATTGGCCATATTTGTCACATGATATAGGACTCCAGTAGAGAACGTAATTTAACTCTTTCTGACCCGCTGGGTGAATGAGACGTTGACAGATCGCTTTTTTATTTTTATTTCTATCAGTTTTGTTTTTCTTTACTCGAAGAGATCAAATTATTGGTGGAGACAATTCAATAAACGCTGGATATTGGTGGGGACATGTCCCTTCCGTCCATGCCAAATCTACGCCCTTGGTTTGATGCAATAATCCAGCGTTGACTGAAGACCAGTCACACTGTTAGTAGAGAGGCTCCTGATGAAGGCAATCAACTACAGCTGGCGACGGCTGATGAGCTACAGGTGCGACTGGCTTCAGCATGGGAACTCCTCTCGGTATGACAGTGCCTGTAAACTGGCCTTCTATACACACACACACACACACGTATACATGCAAGCAGGGAAACAGGTGACTGGGAGAGAAGCTGAGACAAAACACATAACAGCAGAACATGCTTAACACAGACCCACGGGCAGGATGACCCGAGAGGATCGCCAGAGTTATCACTGTGGAGTTCTACTCTGACATCCTGAGGTGCCAGGGGGAGAACATTAGATCCAAACCACCAGAACTGTGTTGATTCCCTTCATGGGCCTACTCTCAGCATATTAGAAAGGCAGCAGGTTTTTTTGGCCACGCCAACACAAACTTCACTAATCACCCATCCTACTAGCCTGGCTCGTCTCCCTGCTACTTCCCAAAATGAAAATCAGATTGCAGAGTCACGATTTTGAAATGCTGGAAGAGTTCCATCACATTCACATCACAGTTTGGCGAGTGCAAAGTGGTCAGAGCAGGAATTCCAGGGAGCGATTTAAAAATAGCAATAGCACTGAAATGCTCACAGCACTTCATGAGTAGCTGACCTTGAAGGGGTTAGAGGCTAAATATTCCCTACTCCTCTGTTTTTTCTTCTCCTCTTGTAGCCTCGCGGCGCTAATCAGGGCCATTCTGTATTGAACTCTGGCTTCTCTCGTCAAACCATGCCATATACATACTGCTCCTAAATCCATAGGTTAAGTGGAGCTAATTAATTATGTGTGGTCAGTAAAAATATATGCAACTCATCTATTCCATATGGGATAATACGCTTGACAAAGTAACATCTTGTTTACTTTATTCTACCCATAATTTATTGATTTCTGCAAAGTGGCAAAGGCAATAACTATCAAAGTCTGCCAGATTTTCTCATCAAAAGTACAGCACAGTCACATAGGTGCTGGTCGTATCACAGATTTCAAATTCTTTCTACGTAGGCTGTGAGGCTAAAAATAAAGCCCCTTATCTCCAGAAACAGCTCAAGACAAAAGTGAAGACTGGGAGGAGGGAAGACACAGGCTTAGGGGACCAATCAAGGCTCAGGAGGAGTTAGAGAAAAGAGTCAGGCTATTTATGTTGCATCACTAAAACAGGTGAGTCACCCTGCTCTTATCTCCCCTGGAGAGAATGGACAGAGCAATGAACAGGGAAAAACAGATGTCTGAAAGGAATACAGGGTATTTGTCTTGATCACAATGGGAATGGAGTTATTGGTTTAAACAACAGAGAGATCAGGTGTGTGTATGTGCAGACAACATGTGGACCCGTAGCTCCATGCAGCTCATGCATTACACAGAAGTTTGCCTTTAAATGCCACTGAACTCATATTATATTTCATAGATGGCATTTTTTATGCTGAAGGTTCTGTTTGGTGATGCTCTGGTAATGCAGAGGTGCCATGCAAAGCATTGCAGAGCTCTGTTTTTATGTGGTAGCTGTTAACACTCAAATATGTGGACAGGACTCAGTGTTAAAAATAGAAGGCCTAGAGGGCGTCATTTTGACCCCACTCTACAACAATATCAGCGACTGCATGAAGTCTTTTCTTTAAGACGTTTTTGTCTCATTTTTGTGATTATAAGTAAGAGTTTTTAAAAAGGTTTTCATATTAAGTTTTAGGGTTTTTTAGTCATAGAAATGATTGAGATTATTGAAGATCATAAAGGTAAAATATATTTTAGTCCAATTTTAGAATCCATTAATAATTAAAGGACAAGCCACCAAACAACACAATACCTAACACAACTAATTCATTTGATTACTGCAGAAAAAGAACATTTATACAAATTAATTTGGGATAATAGGTGATATTAGTTGATATAAAAACAGTCAAAAACAGAGGTTTTAAAATTGATCTCACAGCTGGCTACAACAAAACAGAAACATGTTTGAAAAAATTCATTTAAATGTAAAGTAGAAGTACAAAAGGTAAAACTTTTAATCTCATCCACATCTGAGTCCTCTTCACCAGACCTGCTGCCTCGCTCCCATATCCACCATCCTCACTGCTCCACCAGTCAGCCTCCTGGGTCTTTGCCCCTCAATCTCTGTGTTTGCTTTATGTTTTTATTATTTCCTATTTTATTTTGTCTTGTGTATTGTGTGCATGGTATTTAGTTTTACTTCCCCTGTCTCATTGTCTTGATTGAGGTTGATTAGTTTCAACTGTGTCTTGTTGCCCTGGTGTTTTCCATCCGCCTGAGTTCATTGTGTCTGTTTAAAGCCTCAGTTTGTCTTACTTCTCATGCTGTATCCCTCTTTTCATCTTTGGTCTGCATCTCTCCAGAGCTCAGTTCACAGTCTGCATTGTGTGTCCTTTATCCACACACTATAACACCGCTCCAGTGTGCAGGCCTGAAACCAACCCAATTCAACTGCTCTGCTCTGGTTTTCTGATTAGTTCTCCACAGTCTGGTTTCTCTGCTCAGTTCAGCTCAGGTTGCTCTTGTGTTGCTTCTCTCTACAGCCAGCAACCTCCCAAGTAGACTTGTAGTCAAGACCGTCTAATCCGAGACCAAGACCAGAGAGTATCGAGACCAAGACAAGACCAAGACCGAGACAAAAAAAAGTATTTAAACTGCAGCCAGATGCTGCTACGTTTACGGGTGTCAGGCATATTTATGTGTTTTTGCTTTCGCGCAGCCCTCCTCACCGCTGTCTACTGTCTCACTCGCTTACTGAGAGGACAGACGCACACTCCACTTGACTGTTGTGTCTCTCACCCTCTCTGTTTTTCACATAATGATATTATCCTATATCCTCGCATGTGATTGGCCACAATATCGAGGGATTGGAGCATAGCTGAGCCACTGTGTGAGAGCTGAGCAGCGAAAGGAAATTAAGTGAGGGTAGAAATGACTGAAAGATTAATAGGCTCTGTTTTGAGTTTTGTTCAAAAAAGAATGACTTCATATAGGAAAAAAAAAATATCACATCTGCAGGACACCTTAAACTAGTTTTTTAATTAAGCAGCAAGGCGGAACAAAATCAGGGCTGTATCAAGACACAGGAACTAAACCCCAATTCAACCAGACCCAGAACTGATCCGGAATTAAAACAGGACTACAACAGATAATACGTCTTGCTAAGCAATTAAGGTGTTATGTGAATGTTGCGTATAGCATCATACATTGATTTCTATGTGGTCAAAATGATT
Organism: Mchenga conophoros; assembly: GCF_057382185.1. NCBI lineage: Eukaryota > Metazoa > Chordata > Actinopteri > Cichliformes > Cichlidae > Mchenga > Mchenga conophoros. The sequence goes on along the minus strand of NC_140528.1, from coordinate 58,263,465 downwards.
CCATGTAAAAGTAGTTGTATTTATTATTTAAAAAAATGTTTTGTTTTGTTTTTTTTCCCCCATTCAACCCCAAAATTCATTATATAATGAAAGAACCCATTTTAGTAAATATTTTAGTAAATGATGGGGGGCCTGATTGTTAACTCATTCACTGCCATTGACGTCTATAGCCGTCAATTGCAGTGAATGAGTCAATGGGTTTAACTCATTCACTGCCAATGGCTGGCAGTGAATGAGTTAAGTACTGGTCAGTACTTCTCCTCCACATCAAAGTGGAGTTCACCAGATCTTCATGGTGAAAACCACTTTGGCATTCCCTTTTTCTGCTCTGCACTCCACCCAGCAGAGTATTTCCCACAGGCGATGTGCTGTTGGCTTGTCATAGTGCTGCATGCAAACAGAATCCTTTGTTCTGTGACTGCTATGAACAAACAGATACCAAATTGAGGCTTTAGTCTGCGTCCAGAGTCATTTTTCATAGGAAAGTCAGACCACAGAATAGTTATAAACTGTGGCTGTAGCTCCTGTGTCTGAAAAGTGAAGTCATTGCATGCACTTCTTTATAATGGCCAGAAGGGGGCATCAACCACCAAGCACCAAGATGGCAATGGGAGTGAAATGCTCAGCTTGTGACATTACAGCAGGGCTTTGCTAACCAATAAGCGATGTCACGGTAAGTATGTCCATCTTTATATACAGTCTATGAGCCAGACAGAAGTTCATAGGCTCACCATTTGCAACAACATCTGTATTAAGAAGCTGAAAATGCATTGTGGTGTTGGTAGTCAGATACTGGAAAATTAAAAATAAAGTCTGAAAGTTCCTGTGTGTAGAACAATCAGTGGGGGGTAAATAGGCAAGTAAAAGCTCTGTCTGCCACAGTTTCCTGTTTGAAAGGGCTGTTGAGCTGTGAGATTGCCAGACATTTTTTGACAATGTGTGATCTTTTTAAATGAGGAAAAAGATCACCAACCATACACACTGTGTAACATGCCTGATTTAGCCAAAACCAGAATATTTGTACTGACTTTTATGACCTTGACTGAGCTGCACCAGCAGTAAGTCGTAAAAAGAAGGGGGTTATTTTTTACTCTGAATTTTGAGAAAGGAAAAAAAGCATATTAGAGAATAGCACTGAAAGTCTGCTGTATAGGTCAAACCACTGAACAAAAATGTTTTATTTCTAAACATCTCATTTCTTGGTAGCTCCAGGCAGGGATGCTGTGCTGTAGCTGAGTCCTTTTGTTCAGAAATCATCCTCTACATAAGCATCAGATTACCTCCCTCATTGAGCCAGATGTAAAACTGATTTCTCTGGTAGTTAAATCACCTCCCATCCACAGGAAGACCAGCGCGGTCTCACTCCATATTTAACCACAGGCTCAAAACTCATCCATTTGAGAAAACACTCACATTACCCTCTCTCGTATGAGTCATCCTCTCTCCCCTAACTGTCTTCATCCCCTTGTTTTAATAAGCTCTTATCTGGAAAAACCACAGTCCACTCTACCCCATGTCTTGGCTCTCTTCTTATACCTGCACTGGTCTTTGTCGCAGTCACTCAGGGGTCAAAATAATATTGTCAGGTGAATGCAGCCCTCTGACCTGATCGCATCCTGCTATTGGTACTTGTAGCTGTGGATGGTGTTGAATTTAATTCTCTTCCTTCATTGTGAGCAATTTTAGCTAAATGTTTCAAAAGCATGGCCAACCGGACTCCTGTCCAGCTGCTGTCCTTAATTTTTTATAGAAGAAAGAATAAAGAAGACAGTATTAAAATTTAATGGGGCTTCAGCTCAGTCTATAATTTACTACATCTAGACATCCTTTTGAAACCATACCTTACCACAACCAGAGAAACTTTATTCTGTTTTTATAGTTTAAAATAATTTATTTATAATGAGGTTTATAATCTTATTTATTAATTAGGGTAAAAGGTTTATGGTTAAGTTAAAGTTGAACTAAAATTGATCCACTGTGTCCTGTTTGACAGTTGTGAAAAAAACGTATTTTCTGCAGACATGCTGGTCGCTCTGTAGTGCTGTAATTCAGTGCTTAAACTTAACATTTATTTTCAGAAAGTATACTTTTCTTAATGATTCAAAGGCCTCGCTAATAAAACAGTATTGGAAATAACTTCAGAATCAGAACCAACTTTGTTGACCAAGTATGTGTAAGCATACAATGAACTAGGCTCTGGCCATTTCTTTGCTCTCAGTGTAGGTAACAGAGACAATATTGACTACATGACATCAACATAATGCAGACAATAACAACACATGTAGCATACTTATGGTAAGGAGTGCAAAGATATTAGAATAAGGGATGGATAACTAGTGACAATATATAGAGTGTGTATATATATGAGGATTGTCTATTTGTATATTGTTAATATATATTCACACACAAAACAGTGTGTAAAGCACGATTTGGTTCAGGAGCAGGTATGATGGATGTTTTAGTACAGACATTGAGTGTTCATCAGTGGAAAGAAACTGTACAGATGTCTGCTTGTTTTAGTGTACAGTGCTCTGCACCTACCAGAGGGAAGGATTTGGGACAGGTTGTAACCAGGGTTTGAGGCTAACTGCTCGTTTCTTGACTCTGGATTTGAACTAATCCTGAATCGAAGGCAAGTCGGCACCAATGATGTTTTTCTGCCAACCTTACTGTCAGTTGTATTCCTGTTCAGTATCCAAACCATACAGTGATGAATTAGCAGAGAGAAGACTGGATTATTGAAGGGATATCTGAAAGGGTCATGAAGAGATATCTGGACCACATTTAATGATTTGTCAAAGGAGCTTGCAAAGAAAAGCGTCTGGACTTCTTTAAGTTACTTGAAGACGTTTCACCTCTCATCCGAGAAGCTTCTTCAGTTCTAAGGTCAAATGGTTGAGAGTCCCAGATATAAACCTAGTGGGAGTAACCCCCCACAGAGGGACAAAAGGACCCCTGATGATCTTCTAATCGCCTGAGCCAAGGTGTGAAACTGGGTGTGGGTCCCAATCAGCCAGAGTTTCGGGTGAGTTCATTGTGAAACCTGGCCCCACCTTATCAGGCGAATTCCTGAGATCAGATGGCCCAGGATGTGAGTGGGCGTTAAGGCGTCTGGGAAGGGATCTCAAAACTGGATTGTAGATGGCAGAGAGTTGGTGTCGTAAACCCCCGCCTCTGTTCAAAGATGGTCGCTCACAGTGGACATAGATGGCTTCTTTCACTCCTCTTTCAAACCATCTGTCCTCTCTGTCCAAAATGTGAACATTGGCATCCTCGAAAGAGTGTCCTTTATCCTTAAGATGCAGATGGACTGCTGAGTCTTGTCCTGTGGAGGTGGCTCTTCTGTGCTGTGCCATGCGCTTGTGAAGTGGCTGTTTGGTCTCTCCAATGTAGAGGTCTGGGCATTCCTCGCTGCACTGTACAGCATACACCACATTGTTAAGTCTGTGTTTTGGCGTTTTGTCTTTCGGGTGAACCAGTTTTTGTCTGAGCGTGTTGCTGGGTCTGAAATGCACCGGGATGTCATGCTTGGAGAAAACTCTCCTGAGTTTCTCTGATACACCGGCTACATAGGGGATGACAATGTTGTTGCGTCTGTCCTTCTTATCCTCCCTCGCTGGTGTCTGGTCTTCTTTTCTGTGCCTCTTTGCTGACTTTAAGAACGCCCATTTAGGATAGCCGCACGTTTTGAGTGCTTCCTTTACATGTGTGTGTTCCTTCTTTTTTCCTTCAGGCTTAGAGGGAACATGTTCTGCCCGGTGGTGTAGGGTCCTAATTACTCCAAGTTTGTGTTCCAGAGGGTGATGGGAGTCAAAGAGGAGGTACTGGTCCGTGTGTGTGGGCTTCCGGTAAACTTCGATGCTGAGGTTGCCATTCTCTTCAATGTGCATGGCGCAGTCCAGGAAAGGCAAACAGTTGTCCTTTGTGTCTTCCCTGGTGAACTTGATGTTTTTATCCACAGAGTTAATGTGCGAAGTGAAGGATTCCACTTCTTGTGTCTTGATTTTGACCCAGGTGTCGTCTACATATCTGTACCAGTGGCTGGGTACTCTCCCTTTTCCTTTAATGATTTTAACAGAAAAAAGAGGTCAAGCATCGTGTGACCACCAGGTTGCTTGGATGCATTCTCCGAAATTCAGAATTTTTATGGCAGCAGTAATATAGTGACAGCAGAAATTTCCACTAATCTGTCCTCAAAGTTCAATGGTCCTTTATCCAGATGGAAGATCACTGAAGTCTGTAGACTTAATACCCAGAAGACAATCAATGTTTGTATAAAATGGGAAATTGCCTTATAGTAGGTGAACCAGCTGATAAAACAAAGATGATATTCATGGCCATGACTCAGTTTGGTTTGTTGTTGGAGCAAATATTGTTGGTTCAGTCTCTGTTGTAAAATGGAAGCAATGCACTTTACAGTCAGTGAATAATATATTTATAAAGTAGTAGCAGCCAGGTGATCAAATGGACTTTACTGATCATCAGCAGTAACATATTCCAACATATACAACAACATATTCCCAGGAGAGGGCGCTCTAGCAAATTTACCCCCAAGGTCAGACTGAAGTAAATCTGAAACTCTACAGCCTGTTAAATGTTAAAGTTCATCACAGTATAACTAGAAAAAGGCTGAACAAATATGACTTGTCTGGGTAGTTTGCCAAGAGAGAGCCTCTTCTCTCTAAAAAAAAAAAAAAAGCTTGCCAGCACAGCTTAGGTTTTGAAATTTGTATCTAAAATAAACCTCAAGACTTCTGGATAAACGACAAAAAATTGTAGCCATAATACATTCTGTAATCCTTGTTTGTCATGCACTTAAATAAGTTCTCTCTACACCCTCATATTTGTTTCCTTGTGCATCACTTGACTCTTTCTTTACTCTGTTCATACTCAGCTGCTTCTTTGTTCCAGGCCACACTGCCTCGCCCCTCTCTCGAAAAAGAAAAGATTCAGGGTGATGTAATGGCCCAGTCAAAGTTCAGACCTCAACATGACTACAAACCTGGCAAGACCTTTAGAGAGCTGCGCATAAGTGAACAGAAGCAAACTTGTAAAGAAGGAAGAGCCATGTGACACACTGATTTTTACTTTCCACAACACAATGAAACACACCTATTAGCTTTTCATGTATTTTGAAACTGTTTTTTAGACTCTTTTAAAAAAAAAAAAATCTTTAATGCCCTTTGGGTTAGCTTCTGTTGTTTAAATGTGCTGTAGGCTTTGCTCTGATATGTGGTAAGCTAAAAGGAGTTAAAAATGGATACAGATCTACAGTCAATGGTATAAAAAAAATATTAAAAAATAAATTAATTCTAATAAGCTAGATACAAGTGATAAATACAAGGATCAGGTCAATCAGTAAAAAAAAAAAGTAAATAAATAAATGTCAGATGGTGAGTTCACTTACAAGGTTGTATTGAGTCAAAGTCACATCTTTCTGAGGATCCATGCATCATAAAATGAGTTTAAAGGTCTGTTGTAGTTTCAGCGTGTTTAAGCTGTTCAGGTCGTTTCTATTGTTTAGATTGAGGAAGTGAATCCAGCCAATAAATGAAAACCTAAAATGTGAGGTGCTAATTCAATTTTTTTTAAAGTATTTCCATGTTTAGGTTTTCTATGATGCACTGTTTCTCTGTAACTCATATGTATTACAAAAAGCAGAACACTCAGTGGAGATCTTTGAAATAATAACGTCCAATAGTTATTATTTTTTTGGCCACACCAAGGAATGAAATCAGTAAGCACATTCCTCCAGTTTGATTCTGAACCTCGGAAGAGGGTCAACAATGTTGTGTCATCAGAAAATATGGCAAAAAGCACTCCAACATTCATCCATGTCTATATTAAAGAGTCGGGGTGAAAGGACACATCCACATAGGGAGCCTGTGGACATCTACAAGTTCGGAGAAAATATGGCCATTTACAGAAATCCTCAGCTCTCAGTCAGTCAAGAAGTCAAGATCTCCAATAGAAGCTGGTGAGGCAATTTAAAATCACATGTCACAACCTATCCTATTAAAAGATATGGCAGCATCGTGTTGAATGCTGATGAAAAGTCTGCAAACAAAAGCGTGAAATGGCCTTGCAGCTTTTCTAAGTGCTTATATAAGTTATTGAGAATAAAAAGTACCTCTCTCTGCGCTGCAGGCAGACTGTAGTGGATCTAGTTTCACATTCACGGTTAAATCATATCTCACATTTTTTTTAATGGTTCACTTTGTTAAAAACTGTTATGTTGCTTGAAGGTGATGGTCTTAAGGAAAGGGGCCAGAGGTGTTTAGCCTCTCGAAGCAGCAGCCAGAGAATATCAAAAATGTTGCCACTTGCCTAAATATTCATGTGTAGATAATGGTTTATAGAGATAACAGCGATATAGAAGATTTAGGGTGGCAGGAATCTGGTTCAATCAATGACATTTGAGAGATATGGTGATAAGCACAGCTTATGAGGACCCACAAATTGGATCTGGCCTCTCTGTTTATGTATTCCTTAAACTTCTCTCGACATCTCTGAATGCTAAGATAACACTCAGAAGAGAGACACTCAGAAACAGTAAAAAAAAATTTTTTTAAATGAAATATTTTGAGAAAATTTCAAAGTAGATTCTGTCTCGGTTGTTCATTAATTTTGGGTTTTGTATTCTTACTTTTCTCTTCTAATTCTGGAATAACAAAAATCTGGACAGAAACTAACAGACCTTTTGATTCCTATATTTGACAGGTTGAGTTTTGTATTCCTTACTCTATTCCTGCTCTAGTTTCTTCTCACTTTTGAGTAATTTGTCACATTGTATTATTTCTTTCAGATTTTTGCATGAAATGGTAAATGAACTGGTTTCCTATATATTGCTTTGCCTACTCTAATTGAGTGAGCAGTTTTTACTACTCACTGATGTGCCATCCAAGTTCTCGCATGAGTGTATTTGAGGCAATTCAGAGTTCAGTATCTCTATAAACCCTGAGCCACAGCCACATACATGCATTAAAGCTCAGTAACAGCTTCTTCAAGTGATTAAGGCCATAGTTTTGATTCCCCTACAGGTGGTTTCTCATATTACCACTCCAATACTCCAGGTATAACATTAAAATAAAAGATGCTTTTCTTCATTTCTTTTTTTTTTCTCTTTTGTGTTGTTGATAAATAGGCATTTTTCACAGTTCATGAATGATCGCCAAATCATACATACACACTTCTTGTTCCTTGCAGGAGCAAACGTGATGGCAATCGAATACAAACAAACAAAAGTAAAGGCCAAATATGTCCTTATGTCAAAGACACCACAAGCAGACGGGAACAGGTATATGCTTTCATTTCAAAACATCTGTACATGTAGTAATGCATGCAAAGAATTTTTTTTTTTTGCAAGTACAACAATTCCTGTTGGACATGTGAACACTGTAGAAAACACATATGCATGCACACATTTATATTTGTGAGGACCATGATTAAAATGTACAGTTTGTAATCTGGATGTCCTATTTGCAAAAACACTTACTAATGGCATTTTCAGTGTACACACTCTGAGTTAGGAGATGCTGCGTGTGTGTGTTGTGCCCTTAAACAGGGGAAATAGTGAGGAGAGGTGAAAGAACGGCGCAGCACGCAGCTCTCACTCTCACTCGTCTGTATTGAGTTTCAGAAGCAATACAACCAAAACAATATTCTTATGGATGCACTCAGTCTCAGGACAACTGTATCCATACTAAGTCACTATTGTTCGCTGCATTAGCTGATGAGATTAATTTAGATAACATGAACTGTAGCATTAGACAAAAACACATTTTTAACTCGCACATGTTAGCTGACACAGTCACTAACTTTCCACAGCAATGAAATAATACTTTAAGTACTGCATGTCTTTCAGTAGTTAACTTATACAGATAGTAACAGAAAAATCTTCACACAATATGGCGGAGTAATAGCGAAAACTAGCATACGCAGCAACAGAGATTAACTGGAACTTCTCAGCAAAATAGTCTGCAATTCACATCTTCCGCTACAATGAACAATGATAACAATGTAATAATCAACAGTAACACACATTTATACAGATTTGTGCATGACAGTTACCTTAAACAGGGGAAATAGTGAGGAGAGGTGAAAGAACGGCGCAGCACGCAGCTCTCACTCTCACTCGTCTGTATTGAGTGAAGGAGGAAGCGCGCGAACCCACCTACTGGAGCCCTGAGGCATTAACAATGGATCGACGCACAATCCACCCAGGCAAAACTTTCACTGCTTATCTCCCTCTATATTCCCACTGCATATTCTATTCGAAAACAGTCAAAGCAACAAATAAAACATTAATAAGGGCATCACATGAAATATAAGGAACAGAGATGTACAACTTCAAAACTAATCAAATTTATGATCCACCACATACTCCCCCTCAGAATAGATGTTGTCCTCAACATCCAAATGTTTAACATTTAGCACAAACGTGGAGTTATGAACATTAATATCACCAAAACCACATACAATAAACCATTGCATACTATAACTGTTTCTTGCACCTTATATGTACTCTACAAAAATAGTTTCACAAGCTGGAACTCTTTTCATACATTCTTTAGTGTGGGTTATTACCCAAAGTCTTTCAGTGTTCTCATACAGTCTGTATGAATTACAGTGTCCATGCAGTTACATTAACACAGTCTGCTGCTGGCTTGAGAACAAAGTCATTTTAGTGCAGCTTGTCAAAGCAGTCACTCTCTCCTTTGACAAATGTCCATGAGAGTGATACAAGTGGCCGTAGCCATGTGGTGTGCTTTGGATGTGTCTGTTAAGCTGCAAGCACAATATGAATCAGTTCAATGTCCAAAAGTCACTTTGAATATGAATTCTGTGTTAAACAGTCCATTTCCTTGTGGTTGGTGTGGAGTGTAAGTACATTGTCTCTGTTCAGTAATGTGTTTCGTGTTTGATCACAATGTTTCTTTTCACTCAAGTCCATACAGTTATCAATGGCAGTATGCCTGAACAGTCCGTGGAACCATGAAGTGTGTATGATGTGATGGTGTTCTCAGGTTATAACAAGCTGGTGAACCAAGCCGATCATATGTGAAGATCTTTGGTGGCTTGCGCTCTCTACGCGGTCGCTGATGCTCTTGCTCACAGGTCCTGCTGTGTTTGTCTGGAACAGGTGCAGGAACAGGTTCCTCCACTGATGGTTCCTCGACATAATTTTCCTCTTGGTCGGGTAGTTGTTCACATTGGTTCAGTACTTCATGTTCATTCTCTGGCTCAGATGACATGTTTTCCACTGTTTGAAGGTGTTTGGCTGGTTCATCAGTGCTCATAGGATTCAATGTCTGAGGATAAAGTGGCTCAAATGGCTGCTGCCTCTTCCTCAGCTTGTTCCACTTCCTCACTTGTCTCTTTTTCTTGTTCGTGGTCGCACTTCAGTTTCAACAGGCAGATGGTCACATGGCAGAAGAAGATTGCGATGCAATATCCTTGATCTCCCTTTTGCTTTCTCAGGTCTGAGTTCATAAACTGGGATATCTCTGCTGACCTGACGAACGACTGTGTGAACCACATCCTCCCAGTGGTTCCTCAGCTTGCCTGGACCTCCTCGAGGTGTCATGTTCCTTATTAAAACACGATCACCTGGCTGTAATACTGAGCTCTTCACCTTGCTGTCATAATGTCTTTTACTTCTTACAGCTGCTTTATGAGCATTTTCTCTCGTGATCTCATATGCTTCTTCCATGCCTTGCTTCCATTTTACCATGTAGTCATGATGATTGCCATCTCCTTGTTCTGAGGTCAAGCTGAACAGCATGTCGATTGGCAATCGTGGGGAGCGTCCATATAACAAGTAAAAAGGGGAGAATCCAGTTACCTCGCTGCGGGTACAATTATAGGCATAAATCAGTTTGTTAAGCGAGTCCTTCCAGTTAGTTTTCTGACTCTCTGAGAGTGTTTTCAGCATCTGGAGTAGTGTCCTATTAAATCGCTCCACTTGTCCATTCCCTTGGGGATGGTAGGGAGTAGTCCTGGACCCAGCAACTCCACAGTAGTTTTTTAGTTGTGCAAACAGATGATTTTCAAATTCAGCACCTTGATCATGATGTATTCGTGCTGGAAAGCCAAATCTTAAAGCATAGTCATTAAAGATTTTGTCTGCAGCCGTTTTACCTGATTTGGAAGTTGTGGCATACGCTTGGGCGAAGCGTGTGAAATGGTCAATGACTACAAGGATGTATTCATAACCCCCTTTGCACTTGTCAAGGTGCAGGAAATCAATTGAGACAAGTTCAAATGGGTGAGTAGTGACAATATTAGTCAGTGGTGCTCTGCTCTCATGACACGGCTTCTTCTGTTTTATGCAAACACACCTTCTGGTCACATAATCCTCTACTTCCCGTTGCATATAGGGCCAGTAAAACCGGTCCCGTATCAGTGACAATGTTCTCTCTACACCTTGATGGCCCATTTCATCATGTAGCTCCTTTACTACAGTACTTTTGTGTATTTCTGGTAGGACCAACTGTTTTCTGTTTGCTGTTTTTCTGTGCAAGATCCCATTCTCATCCATCTCCAATTTGTCCCACTCCCTCAGGAGACATATGACCTGTGGGCTGAGTTTTCTTAGTTCTGAACGTGATGGTTTTTCCTGTGTTAGTTTACACTGAATTACAGGTCCAATAGTCGGATCACTTCTCTGGTCCTGTTTGATCTGGCCTTTTGTCAGTGGAATGATGGAAACATCTGTGGCCATGGCTGAACACCTGACTGAGACACCCATGGACCATGACACATTGGAGTCATCCTGCCTTTCCACTGCCTGTGTGGTTGCTCCAATTACATCGTATGCCATTTCCTCTGTGCATTCATTCATAAACGTTTCCATGTCTACCGGCATCCTGGAGAGGCTGTCTGCATCCACATTTTCTTTACCAGGGCGATATTTAATTGTGAAGTGAAAATCTGCCAGTTCTGCTACCCATCGACACCCTGTTGCATTCAGTTTGGCAGTGGACAGTACATAGGTAAGTGGATTATTGTCGGTGTACACGGTGAAGAATGGTGCATAATATAGGTAATCACGGAATTTTTCTGTGATAGCCCACTTGAGAGCAAGAAACTCTAACTTGCCTGAATGCAGATGGTAATTCTTCTCAGCTGCAGTTAAAGTGCGGGAACCATAAGCAATCACACGAAGCTTTCCATTCTGCTTTTGGTACAACACGGCACCTAATCCCTGGTTTGACGCATCAGTGTGAAGGGTGAATGGCTGTGAAAATTCTGGAAAGCCTAGAACAGGGGGCTGAGTTAGACAGTCTATCAGCTGCTCTAGTGCTAACTGGTGCATGTCGGTCCACTCAATAGGTGTACTCGAAGGGACACTACACCTGTTTCGCTTTGTTTGCCACTTTAATCTTGTGTTTCGCTGGGTCTCAGCATCTGCAGGTCCCTTGAGCAAGTCATACAGAGGATTTGCAATTCTGGCAAAATCCTTGATGTATTGTCTGTAATAACTTAGTAGGCCCAACATTGTTCTTAGTTCACCAACAGTACCTGGCCGTTTGTTTTTCAAAGCTGTTACAGCAGCAGTGTCTGCGGGGTCTATCCTGCTTCCCTCTGCTGACACAATCCTGCCAAGGTACCTCACTTCTGTCCTAAACAGGTCACACTTCCTTGGTTTGAGTTTGATTCCGTACTCCCTGAGTCGGCGCAGCACTTTCCTGACATCCTCAACATGATCCTCAAACGTTCTGCTAAAGACAAGGACATCATCGAGGTAAGGCACACATATTTCATCCCTTAACCCTTCTAAGCACTCCTCCATGCAGCGTTGAAATGCTGCCGGAGCATTCATCAGTCCAAATGGGATTCTGACCCACTCATACAGGCCCCAGGGGGTCACAAAAGCTGTTAGGTGTTTACTGTCTTTGCCCATGAACCCCTGGTGGTATGCTTTACCCTGGTCCAGTAGAGAAAAGAGAGTGTTGCCACCTAAGTTGTCCATGATGTCTTGTACTCTGGGAATGGGGTGGCGGTCTGGGTGAGTCTTCCTATTCAGCTCTCGGTAGTCAATACACAAGCGCAGTGTACCGTCTTTTTTTCTTACACAGACTACCGGAGAGGAGTAAGATGAGTTTGATTTTTCCACCCACCCCTGAGCTATTAGGTCCTGTAGGTAGTTTTTCATTTCCTGATACAAGGGTTTTGGTACAGAGAGATAAGTCCGTGTGACTGGCTCATTATCTTTCAACGAAATGTTCATTTGCAAGTTTTCAACACAACCTATGTCGTCATCAGATTTAGAGAATGACTCTGACTCTTCTCTTAACATCTGACTAACAGCTTGTCTCTGGTGGTCATTCAGGTGAGTCAAGTCGACAGGTGGGTCCCATTGTTCACTTTTAGGTGTGTTCTCACCTGAGCTCTTAGCCTGGATGGGACGGACTGATGCAGTAGGGAGGCAGTCAGTTTTGAATACATTAGCAGGATATATTGATGCAACAGACTGCACAGTTCCAATAACAGTCCTACTTGGCAGTGTGATGTCATGGCTGGTGGGATTTTGTACACTAATGACAATTTTTGGTGTCATACCAGTCTTTGTTAAAACAAGGGTATCACAGAACTCGAGTCCTTCAGGCCACTGTGGGTTCTCATGAGGCTCGAAGATCAGGGTTCTATCTTCTTTGAAAGGTGGGGCTTGCACTCGACACTCGATTTGGAGGGAGCTGTGTTTAGGCACTTCAACTCTCTCATTTGTTGTTCTTACACTGTGCTCACATGGCTTTCCCACTGTCACTGCATTAACAAAAGCTCTTGCCCTACTCTTTCTGAGGTGAGGAAAAGCTACTTTTACTGTTTTCATGAGTTTCTCTTTATTCTTATTGTTTGTCTTATCCTGTACTCTGTTTGCAACTAGGTGTGAAATCACATTGAAGCCAATTATGGGGCATGACTGTTGGTTGCCTTTTAACACTAACACAGGTATTAGCAGATCTTTATCATTAGCAGTAAGTCTGAAGCTTACCTCGAGCCAACCAATATATGGTATTTCCGTCCCATTGGCTGCTTCAAGTTGCAGTGGTTCAAGTGGGTCTACTAGTTCTGCTATATCTCTTAGTTGGACATCAGGCAAATGGGTCTGTTTCCAGGCCGCATCTACAGCACAAATTTGTGAACCTGTGTCCCAAAGTGCCTGGATTCTTTGGTTGTGCAGAAAGCACTGAATGAGACATTTCTCTCCTACAAGCTCTTTTACGGTAGGCATCTTCACTGGATTACTTCTTTTCCTACACTTTGGTTTGCAACTTGACTGTGTTTCCTGTTTCTTAATAGATGAACATGTATGTGGCTTACAGTACCTTCTGTGCACAGACCAGTGTGTCTCTTGACAGTCTTTTGAGCAGTACAATGTTATTTTACAAACAGAACAACATTTTAACTTCATACTCTCTTCCTTTCCCTCACAGTTAGCACAATATTGGGACTTTTCAATGCTGTCGGTTGCCCCATGTCCCGTGGGAGCAACCTCCCTTAGTTTAAAGGGCTCCCTTTATCTGATTTTGTCAGTCTAGGTGCTTTACAACCTGCACGGAAATGCTCACTACTCCCACACCTAAAACAATGCTGGCAATGTGCCTCACCTGCCTGCACACATGCAAAACATCTGGGACGGTGACTTGGTGAGGGATAATATCGCTGTGGTGCGAATCTTTGTTGAAACTGTGCTGTCCCATGCACATGCCCAGGTCCATATGCTGAGTGGTATTCCTGTGCTGCTGCAGGAGGGTGCTGGTGGTAAAATGGCATGCAGTTTTGTTCAGCCTTAATGGGGAAAGGCTGCTGAGGTGCTGGGGTTGTCTTTTGAATGGTTTCTCTGATTTGGGAAACTTCAGCCCTCAAGTCTTTCAGCAGCACCATGTCAGCATGCATTTCCTTTATTTCTGTTAGAAGATCAGGGGGTGGAGGGGCTGGTTTCTCTTGAGCTGTGCTTCTCTTTCCCACTGGGGAATCATTAGACTGGACAGTATTTACAGCTGTTACTCGTGATGGAGCGGCATGTTTCTTTTTGTCCTGTCTTTCCTTTTCATTTGCGACTGCAATATTTACCTTCTCGAGCAACAACTCATCTGAAGTATTTGTTTGCAGGAGGTAAGGTTGCAGGTCACTTTTAATATTGTCATTCTGAAGGCCAGTCAGGACAGTATGCATAAAAAGGCTCTGGACTAGTGCTGGATCATACTTTAGACTGGACTCAACTTCCTGAGAAGC